>NC_142632.1:358750-717500 GCF_059453375.1 Lepisosteus platostomus | reverse complement strand
GGAAAAGCTCCGGTTGCTGCTGCTCCTGCAAGAGGTGTGACTGGGACCAGTAGGGAGCGCTCACCCTGCGGGCTGTGTGGCTCTCTTACGCCCCAGCCTCCTGATGGCGACACTCTGCTGCACAAACAGGCGCCGTCCTTCGGGGGAGGCGTCAAACCGAGGTCCCGACCCTCTTTGGCCATTAGGAAACCCCAGGGCGTCTCTCAAAAAGAGACGCCGGGGGTGTCCCTCTGGTGTTAGTGCTCCCCTTTACCCATCAGTCGGGGTCTCCTCCTAATCCCCGTCTCACCTGTAACAATCAATGACGAGGCCCCCCTGTCCGTGAGATTTAGTACTCGCGCAAGAGACCGGGGGCAGAGCGCGAACGCGGTCCCCCGCCCCCCACAAAGTGCGCGCTCCGGGTTCCCTCTCGGGGCCCTGCAACACAGCGGAAGGGCAGCGAGAAGGAGCCTCTTGCTCTGACGCCGCAAGGCCACAAGAGGGCGGAGGCGCCGCGCGCCCGGCCGACGTGTTGGACCGGTGCGCTTTACGTGCTGAAATAAACACGCGAAAGCCCCGAAATGTTTCCAGAGTGCTGTGCACTGGAGGTTTTTGTCTGGTGAAGACTTGCCTGGTGCTCCTCCGTGCAGATTGTTTGTCCTCCTCCAGTGCGGGACGAGCCAACACAAGGGAGCGCATTCGCCAACATCCAGGCACGCAATGCGATTTGGAAAGCAGCTCCTTTCCAAAGAGTTGCACACGAACGATCCTTCAGTCCTGCTCGGGGGGCACGGAACCCCCGCCACACACAGCTTCAAGTAGCGAGTCAGGCGCCAGGGGTTTCGCTTACGGCCACACCACCCTGAACATGCCCGATCTCGTCTGATCTCGGAAGCTAAGCAGCGTCGGGCCTGGTTAGTACTTGGATGGGAGACTGCCTGGGAATACCAGGTGCTGTAAGCTTTTGCTCTCCCGGCCAGCAGGGGTCGCCGTTGGTGCCGTAGGCTTTGGGAGGAAAACCTGCAGGATGGAAAGGTGATCTATAGCCTCATCTCTAGAGATGTTTTGTTGCTGTGGCATGTGTGTGACCCATATTCAAAAAAAAAAACCCGTCTGTAAAACGAATATCGAAGCTGCCTCTAAATCTGCAAATGAAGATGAGTCGATAAACCACTCGTTTTTCGTATAACTAGACATATATTCATTTGTTACCGATTTCATTCATTGAGCACGGATACAATAGAGGTACAGCCATTCACTGTTTGACATGTCTGCACTGGTACAGAACCCAGCAATCAGAAAACGGGTGAAACTGTCTTTAGACTCAGCATACAGTACCGAGGCCCCCCATGACCAAATAAAGGCTAACCTCGATAATCAGCCTAAAGAACGCAGACTACAGCAAAACGACTGACTTTGAAAAGGGAATGAACGTCCGGAAGGAGTAGTGGAACTAGCTTGAGATGCTTCTCCGGACCCCTAACTAAAAGCCAGCGAGAACCAGCAGCGGCGTCCACTCCTGTTGAACCGGGATCCTTCCGCAGCCACGCAGCTCGTGGTGTCCTAACCCTCCCGTATCTGATTTTGGACCAAGCACATCAGGGGAGAGCGCGAACCCAGTCCCCCACTACCAGAAATTATGCAGTCGAGATTCCCACATTTGGGGAATTCGCAGGGGTCAGCACAGCCGGAGTGCAACGGCCGAGCCTCGCCCTGGGTGAACCGATTCGATTTCGATTTTTAAGAACTTTATTTTCTTTTCACAAAAAAATACAGGACATCACAAATCAGAAAGCTTTACATTAATATACATACTTAAAACAGTATATATGATCACATCTCATTACATTTTGACACGGTAACAGTTACATAGCAACAATTTTCTTTTTTTCTGGTGCAAATCACATTCTTTACTTAAACATGATAATGTTTTTCACAGTTTCTTGAGATATTGACCTATGCTCTCTATTTCCCGTTGACTAATTACAACTGAGTGTCGCATGAGCAGTTACATAAACTTGTCTGGTATATTTGAACACAAGTGCCGTTCTTCAATTAAAACTAACAGTACATTGTCAGGGACATTCAGTTCTATACAAACAAGAGACAGACAAGAGAATATTTCTACCGTTCATGTGGACTACGTGTTGACTTACTGATCGGAATAATTGAAAAGTTCGGGCTCATAGCCGATGCAGTGCGTGCTAATTAGAACAGCAACGCTGAGCTCTCAGCACCGTACTGAGCCCAGGTGTTTTTCTAAAGCTGTCAGGTGCAGTTCATTTACATGAAGGAAATCTCTTACTGGGTACGATTACAATGCAGTAAGTAGCACAGACTACTTAGGGAGTAGCCCGATGCGTTTAAAAACGACCCGAGCCAGGCAGGAGTCGAACCTGCAATCTCCTGATCCGTAGTCAGACGCGTTATCCATTGCGCCACTGGCCCCGGTGTGACACTGCAGGACTGTAACCCAGTGAGATCAGCACTGCAACTAGTAAACTATTACCCCCGGTCCATTCTTTACCAAAAGTGAGAAACACCTGTTTTCTACATTTTGTCTGTTTTAAAACCATATCTTCTGTCTTTTGCACTGATATTCTGATTCATTTCGATTTCAAAGAAAAAAAAAACATTATCTTCCAAAGCATCATAAAATTGTCCCTTCTTCCAGACTCTACTTCTCTCTTGTAGTAGTACAGCAGACCTTTCCAGGTGAGCAGGTCACAGAGTCCGAAATGAGCTTCCTCCATCAAGCAAAGTACCTGAACATGACTCTGTCTTCATAAAAGTGCCCCTGTAATAAAGAAATTAAATCCGAAATCAAGAGGGCAGTTGCCTACTGAAGTTCAAGAAGTCATCAATTTTAACCTAGCAACACATTAAAGGCTGCATCTATACAAGTACGATTCTAGAAATGCTCACCAGATTACGTTTTAAGAAGGAACTGCGCCTCAGGTTCCGCCGAGATCTTAACTCGGATGGCAGGATTCAGAGTCCGGAGTGCGGACTGATGGCGCACGGAGGGTCCACATACTGTGGATCCCTCAGTGATCTTCCGCGTGTTCAAACAGCCAGCGTGTGACTCCCCTGTCCCCGTGACCTCATTGCTCTGCTCTCGCCTCTGTGCAGCCGAGCCCGACTCATGGTAAAGTGGAAAAAAATATGCCCTCAACGTGAGATTGACTCTGGAGTGAGGATAGACGTTACCTTTTTATCGTTGAACAGGATGTATGTGATGTGGCGACTAGGTTCAATTTTGTATCCTCTTTAAAAGATTAAGGACTGGGGTGAGCGTGATTTACCACCCTTTCAGCTAAGAACCCGACGTGCGCACCGTTTAAGCTGCATAGACTCGGTCGTTTAACTCTTCTCCATTAGAAGGGTTAAGGTTAAAGAAAAAAACATTGCTGACTTCTTTTTTGCCAGCCACGAGTGCTGATTAGCAAGGTTTGTATTTCATGTTTTGCAAGTTGCATCCATTATAAGAAAAACAAGTTGTTCAAGACAGGAAATGAATGCTTGCATTTAATTAAGTCTAGCCGTAGGCGGTTGTCCATAATGACCAGTTCTGTTCGAGAAGACAGAACAAAAAAGGCACCGCTGGGATTCGGAGCCAGGGTCTCCTGTTTACTAGACAGGCACCTTAAGCAACTAAGCCACGGCGCCCCAGGAGAGCTGTCCTTTGACAGCCACTTGGACACACCACTCAGACACATCTGCATTCGGTGTGTGCTCCGCCTGCTCGCTGAGCAAGTTGCCACCTTTACATATAATAGCAACATCAACACCAAGAGAAAGGGTGACAAATGGCTTTTATCTGGAACTTTTCATGTCCAAGGAGCTCAATGTGCTTTCTGTGTACAACAGGGCCACTGAACTCCACACTGGCCACTGAACCACAGCAGTGGCTTGCTGGCTTGACATCTCCCAAGGAAAATGTTGAAATCGCACGTGGAACAGGAAAATGACCCTCGAGTACGGGGGAAAAAAAAGAAAAAGATCATCTGGAGCGCGCCAACCCATGTCCGGACAGCGCAGATCCCTCGACGAGGTGGCCGAGTGGTTAAGGCGATGGACTGCTAATCCATTGTGCTCTGCACGCATGGGTTCGAATCCCATTCTCGTCGCGCTCCATGTCTGACACGTGTGCCCGTTCGGCGTTGGCCCTCCTGTCGTTTGCTCCGGTTCTAGAGCCGTGCGTTTTCTAGCGGTGGCTGAACATGGTATAGTAGGCTAACGTCGGTATCGAGCAGTAACAGTAACGGTATTTACGTGTCGCTGCTGCCAAGTGGCTCTGGGTTGAGACCGCGTTTTCACTTACTTGCAACGCAAACGGAGAAAGTGATTTTTGACAGTCTCTCGAGAGACCGCGCTAGGTGTTTAGGGATAGACTTTGTCAGTTCCCCCTGGGATGGTGGCCTCTCAAATAGTTTGTGATTCCTTATACAGTAGAAGCCTGCTTCGTGGCTTAAATCCAAGCTAAGGAAACGAGTTAGAGGTCTGATGCAGAACTGCGAATTCAATGAAGGGGAACACTACAGTACATTGCACTGTATGTGTGAGGAAAGCTGCCCCCTTCAGTCCCTTGTCGACCGAACAGAGGACTGTAAAGGATACCGCCAAGAAACTTAAGGATGCTGGTTGGAATCCAGCTCCAAAGAAGCCCCTTTGGGTGTTATGTCATCAAAAAGTAAGAACAGCGAATCTCCCTTTGATCAAAAGCGCAACAGAGCTGTTTTCTGTGGAGCAGGTTTCAGACCCGTAGACCTGTTTTATTTGTAGGGCAGGGCGCATTCCCAAACGCGAATCTCCTGTTTTAGAAATGCTTTGGGCGGCGTGAAGTGAAAATAAGAAGTGGGCTCCAGATGCACATGGAAGCAATCAAGTGTTTCATCCGAGCTGTTTCAAAGACTGCCCAAGAGCTTTCCTTTCACAGAGGCGCAACGATTAATGATGGGGGTGCACCCTTCAATGCGCCTTACGACTCTAGGGAGTGATTGAGACGATTCGTAGCGTGTGCTCATTTCTCTCTATTCCCTGTGTCGCAGTGGTAGGATGACGTAAATTACTGCTTCGACACGTAACGGCATTATAATCACGTGCAGGAGCTGAGGGCTTTAGTTTTGTTTCGTTTTCCATGGCGTTCGTAAGCGCGCAAATCAAAGGCAAGTCCTGCGTCTAACACGAAAGTAAATGCTTTTGAAAGTGCAGTGTGGTGCAGCTTGTAAAATCCTTGTCCACATTTGTGGTTTGTTGATGTTTGTTCTGTCTGCCAAAGTTGCATTTTGACATCCGGACGGGGGGACTTTATCATTTGAACGTGAAGCCAGCCTTAAACCCTCTGAGGCGTGTCTGTCTGCCGGCACGTATCTTGTGAAAGGTATTTTTTTTTTAACGGAGAGCAACTTTAAAAAGGTATCCGCAGCCACCTCGCAGTCCGTGTTTGATTATAGGAGGAATGCGGCGGCGGCGGGCTCGCTTTTGTCGTGGTCGAGTGGTTAAGGCGATGGGCTCGAAATGCGTTGGGGCTTCCCCGCGCAGGTTCGAAACCTGCCGACTCCGGCGTCTGCCACATGTCGCCTTGTGCCTGCGCGGCAGAGGCGAAGTGCCGCTTCTCCTTTCCTGGTACTATAACAACGCTAAATCGCTTGGCCCCGCTGCCATGGACATCAATTCTTCAGATAACCACACACTTTGCCTTCGCACCTCTGGTGCTCTGCTTATGCCTTTGAAAACCTAATGAATAAAGCTGAAAGAACCGACACAATATGTAGGTGCTCGTAAAGCACGCAGTAAAGAACTGTTAACAGCAAGGGTTTCAGTGGGTTAACTGAGGAGAAGGCGTGATCGCTAATTGTTGACTTTGTATTTGGTGTTAGAAACACTCTTACTGCGCATGACGTGCAACAAATGTAGCCACAGAAATTGCATCACGCTTTCATGTATGCTATTGCAGACACCAACGTTGCCTAGATAGAAAACCGAAATAGCCGTGGGTTTGCTTGCTGGTCTGAAGGATCTCTCTTCGAATCTCTGTCATTTGTCAATGGAAGTAAAAGGCGCTGCAATCTCATACGTTCAGAATCAAACTCGCAGCTGTTGTTCGACTTTATTTCTTGACTAATTACAACTGAGTGTTGCATGAGCAGTTACGTAAACTTGTCTGGTATATTTGAACACAGATGCCGTTCTTCAATTAAAACTAACAGTACATTGTCAGGGACATTCAGTTCTATAAAAACAACCCAGTGGGCATTGATTCATCGAATATACGTATATTTACGGTGAAATTACGTCTATACGTATATATACGTCGCCTAGACGTATAATCAACGTCGAATTGCAACCGTAAAATCGACGACATGAATAAACGCATATATAACGTCGAAAACACATCTAACACAGTGCCTGAGACTTTTTATTGTAAATTACGAAGTAAATTATTTTGGCAGTAATTAATTTACACGTGTATAATACATATAGTAAATATAATAAATTAATTACTGCCAAAATAATTTACTTTGTGCACCGTGCAGAGTGCCGTATACTCCTAGTTGCGGCACACACGATACATACAGTAAAAAGCCTCAGGCACTGTGTTAGATGTGGTTTCGACGTTATATAATAATAATAATAATAATAAACTTTATTTTATATAGCGCCTTTAAAGGTGGCTTCTCAAAGCGCTTTACAGGATGACAATAACAATAAATAAAAAGACTACAACAATAAATAAGAAAATTTCACAAGACAGGACACAATTATAATTACAACAATACAACAATAACAATAGAGGAGACCGTGGAAGATGGTATTAAGAAGAGCAGAGGGGTGAAGAATGGAACCAGTTAAGTAAAGGCTTTTCTGAAAAGGAGGGTTTTGAGTCTGGATTTGAAGGAGTTTAGAGAAGGTGACTCTCTAATATCCTTGGGCAAGGAGTTCCAGAGCTTGGGGGCATAGCAGGAGAAGGCCCTGTCGCCCATACAATGTAGACGGGCTTGGGGGACAGTAAGGAGGGCAGAATTTGAAGAGCGGAGGTTGCGAGGTGGGGAGTAGGGCGATAAAAGTTCAGACAGGTATTGAGGTGCCAAGCCATGTAAAGCCTTGTAGGTGAGCATGAGGATTTTAAAGTCTACGCGGAATTTGATCGGAAGCCAGTGCAAGTACTCCAGGATAGGAGTAATGTGAACACTTGCACTAGATCTGGTCAGGATTCTGGCTGCTGAATTTTGGACATACTGCAGCTTGTTCAGAGTAGATTTAGATACCCCAGGGAGCAGAGCATTGCAGTAGTCAATTCGAGAGAATACAAATATGTTGATCAGCTTTTCAGCCACAGTTAATGATAGCATAGGGCGTAGTCTTGCAATATTTCTAAGGTGAAAAAAAGATGTTTTGACAGTATGCTGTACATGTGGGTCGAATGTTAAGCCAGAATCGAATATAACCCCAAGGTTTTTCAATTTTGATTGGAGCTCAAGTACAGAGCCATCTACAGACAGGGTTACAGGACTGGCTTTACGAAGTTGATGGGGGGTACCAATAAGCATGACTTCAGTCTTGTCACAGTTAAGATGAAGGAAGTTTTGAGTCATCCAAATCTTTATGTCAGAGATGCAATTAGATAGAATAGAGACAGCCACATCAGTGTGGGGTTTGGTATGGATGTATATTTGAGTATCGTCAGCGTAAAAATGAAAGCTGAGGCCATGTGATCTTAAAAGCTGACCAAGTGGGAACATGTAAATGCTGAAGAGCAAGGGGCCCAGTATTGAGCCCTGAGGGACACCAGACTTGACAAGACCAATTTCAGACCTGTACCCATTGAGAGAGACAAAGTGACAGCGATCAGTGAGGTAAGACTTAAACCATTTGAGGGCAGTGTCAGAGACTCCAAACACAGTCTCTGAATATATGCGTTTATTCATGTCGTCGATTTTACGGTTGCAATTCGACGTTGATTATACGTCGAGGCGATGTATATATACGTATAGACGTAATTTCGCCGTAAATATACGTATATTCGACGAATCAATGCCCACAGCTTGGCATACAAGGGTTTTGCTGAGGGGGTCTTGCCACCTGCCTGAAAAAAAACAGTAAAATGTTTGAGTGCCTATAGAGTTTCTATTTTTATTTTCTTGACAAAAGTTGATACCATTTCCTGGACACCCCGTCCCCCATCAGTGCGCGGTGCCCGGGGAAAAATCTGTAGGGGGGCGTCTGAAATTCTGAGGGGGGAGTGATATTTCGGTTGAAACGGAGCTGTACGGTGCAGCTACCCAAATGAAATCTCGCAGCTATGCCATTGATTAGTGCTTCATGATAGAAGATAACGACTAGCAATCTGGTATTTGCGATGAAGTTCAGTTTCACATTTTTCGTCACTCTCACGGTTTGTATTGCCTGGAGCGAAAAGTACCATAAGCGTTCATTTTTGCAGCTACATGGACGTTCTGAATCGTTAAGAAAAAAATGTAAAACCAACAGAAAGCACAGACTGCTATAACTAGTCCTAGTTATATAACGATTTTAAGTATAATGATAAACTACTGCAAGGAATCGGTCCACCTGAGCAAACAGGATCGTAATGTTGACACTCAATAACGACACTGATATGTGCAGTTCCTGGACGGATAGCCCTCCTGCCCATCAAACAGACTGAGTGACTGTTCGTGTCATTTAGTGTTGTCTGACCATTGACAAAGTACAACTATTTTTTTAGGGCGCAAATTAAGTTAGGTAAATCTTTTTGCCCAAAACTGAAGGGGCGACATTCCCCCCTCCGCCCATGATGCCAGGCCTGTCCCCATCCTATTCCATAATGTCATTATATATAATACCATACAACAGTGACCGATCCTTACTAACTGCATGCGTTAAAATTGCACATCAGCTCATAGCAGGGGGCACATAGCCGCGATGTATTATCAATGTTAAATTTCAACCATAATATCGACAACATTAATAAACGCATACGTTGAGAAAATATCGAACCCAGCATATTTTCCGGTTATATATCACAATGCATTGCTAGTATTCGTTGGTCACCATTTTGGACACGTTTTTCAAACGTAGAAGTATATCTGCAAATATCTCAGCAATCCTCTTTTGACGAGTAAGTATGAACAATAATAATACTATCTGAATACATACAGATCTTTCTTAATATTATTTTGATTAAAATAGTACGTGAATAAGCAAAAAAATGGCACATAAAATAGTGTGAATGGGGAAGATGACACAAAATCGTTTTGCCGTTTCTCTTATTCTTATTCTATGTTGTACTTTCAAACTTTGGGTAATTAGGACAGACTTTATTGCTCAACTGCTATGATGCAAGCCAAATTTTATACATTTATTTCAGCTTTGAGCTTAGTAAACCGTTCATTTTTTAGATTATACTAAAGAAGATATTAATCATCATTTATTTGGGAAGTAATATTATATAATTTTCTCCTAGCTGCGGTGCTGAAGTCCCACCCTACATCAACAGAAAAAGAAATAAAGGAGCACGCAATGTGTTACTTGAAGAATGCATATGCAAGGCAGGGGGCCAGGAGATCTGGACTCTGAAAATAATAGGTTTTTGGTTCTAACTGTTAGGACAATTAGACAGGGTTTGCAAATAGTGGACAAAAATCGTCTTAACTTCCATTGTAATATTTTTTTTCTTGGAAATATAGAAGTTGTACATTTTAAAATGTATATTTGAATCAAAATGTGGTTTTGAGTTAGTGTGTTAATGTAATTAGTTTTGTGTTTGTCATTACTATACTGTATATTGCCATGTTACCAGAATTTGTAGCTGAAGTTTAAGACTAGTTGTGTTTTTTATGATTATTGCCCATATGTTGATTGTTGATTGATTGTATACAATGTATAATTTGAAATACGTATGTTTCAGGTGTGAATGTGTATTTTCAGAATAAATTTCTAAACCTAATCATTGGCTTGGTTTACTTGTTTCTACACCTATAAAATCTATCTTTGATGTATAATAGACCTCTAATGTTATCCGTATAATAGACCTCTAACCATATACGTATAATAGACGTCTAAAGTTATCCGTATAATAGACCTCTAACCATATACGTATAATAGACGTCTAAAGTTATACGTATAATAGACCTCTAACCATATACGTATAATAGTCCTCTAAAGTTATCCGTATAATAGACCTCTAAAGTTATCCGGAACTCCAACCATATATGTATTATAGTCCTCTAAATTTATCCGTATAATAGAACTCCAACCATTTATGTATAATGAACGTCTAAACATAGACGTATAATTGACGTATAACTTTAGACGTATATTAGAATTTCATTCTAGACGAATTGTAGACCACATTTAGACGTCTAAGGTATACGTTTAATAGACGTATATTATACGTCTTTTGCCCACTGGGAAGAGACAGACAAGAGAATATTTCTACCTTTCATGTGGACTACGTGTTGACTTACTGATCGGAATAATTGAAAAGTTCGGGTCATAGCCGATACAGTGCGTGCTAATTAGAACAACAGCAACGCTGAGCTCTCAGCACCGTACTTAGCCCAGGTGTTTTTCTAAAGCTGTCAGGTGCAGTTCATTTACAGTACGCCCCGTGTCTCAACGGTAGGACGGAGTCAAATACTGCCTCGACAGGCAACAGCATTATAATAAACCGCAGGACTTGAGGGCTGTTGTCTTTGAATGTTCCAAGGCATTCGTAAGAGCGTAGGTCAAGGGCCATTCGTGCATCTCCTGTAACTCGAGTAAAAATGCTATTCAAAGTGCAGTGACTGAAATCGTCGTCCACATCTCTCCGTTGTTGATTTCTTTCTGTCTAAGAAAGTTCTATTTTCATGTCCGAACGGGGAGACTTTATCATTCCAACTTGAAGCCACCCTTAAGTACTCTGAGGTGTGTGTCTGCTTACACGTATGGCGTAAAAGGTTTCTTAAACGGAGAGCGAACTTGAAAAAAGTTGCCGCCGCCGCCGCCTCGCACTCCCTGTTCGATTGTAGCAAGAAGCCAACAGCTGGCGTATTCGCTGTAATCGTGGCCGAGTGGTTAAGGCAACAAACTTGAAATATGTTTGGGTCTCACTGCGCAAGCTCAAATCCTGCCGACTACGGTGTCCTTTGCATTTGCTCTCGTGCGTGCATGAAAAAGGACCAGCGCTGTTTTGTTTTCGCTGGGACCTTTAACACTCTAAATCGCCTAGACCCACTGCCTTGGAAATCGATTCTTCAGCACCCACGAGTGACGCTTTGCAGCTGGACGCAGATAACGATGCTTTTCTGCAACGAGCTTTCCAGCTGAATTTTCTCGGCAGCTCCATACTGAACCTGTTCTCCATTGCAACATAGCGGAGGCTCGTCACGTCTATAGCAAGGCTGTGTAGGACCGCATACGCCACAGTGACTTGTACACAGACCACATAAAAGGCAAGCAAAATACACGTTTAAAATTCCAAAGACTCACAAGGTCAGAGGAACAGCGATGACCTGAACAGATCTGTTACAGAAGTCTAGGTTGACCTTTTTAGAGCTGTAATTGCATTTTTGTTTAATAGAAGATCAAATCTACTCGCATGTACCAGCAACTTACAGTTTATTGATGTTAATTCTATTTAAGTAATAAGATTGCTAACGATGTTGGACTTTAGCCGGTGTTTTTTAGAACAAATTGCTTACTTTTCTGTAAGGAATACGCAGTACGTGCCTTTGTCAGTCATTGCTCACCATACCTGTAACTTTCTTATCTAACTCACTTCCTCAAATGGTGAAGGTCCACAAACATAAATGAAAAAAACCCTTGTTGTAGATGAGGTGCACAAAAAAGCAGCCCCTGATAGTGTATAACACATTTATACTATTGCAGAGACACATGTAACATATATATATACTGTATATATATATGAAACAGAAATAGAAACAGAAACAGGAATCGCTTACTCACCTGGAGAATCTCTGTAGGAATATATAGCATTTATCAATGGAAATAAAAGCTGCTTTAATACAGTGCATGTTCAAACTCAAACACTCAGCTGCTGTTCTTGTTTGTTTTGGGACAAATTGCAACTGAGCATCGCATGAGCCGTTACGTACCCTTATCTGTTAGGGAATTTCAAGGGAGGAGTTAGGTCAGAATGGGTAGGCTGCAAAACAACAAGTAAAGATTTATTCCAAGATGAAACGTTGTGGCGGTTTTCTTATCTTTTCAGCATGGACTAAACTTTTACGTGTTCCTTATATGCTATATATGTATATATTAGCACCAATGTCGTTCTTAAAAACTAACATGAAATTGTCAGGGACATTCAGCTATATACAAAGACGAGACAGACAAAGTAATAATTCTGTATTAACGTGGCCTACATATTGACGCAATGATCAAACTAACTGACATGTTCTGATTCAGATCCCCTGCAGTTCATGCCAATTAGAACAATAGCAATGCTGAGTCCTCCCCACCCTACTGAGCACAAATTCAGCTGCTCTCCAGTTCTGTTCTGCGTGTTTTTTCATTGCAATTGAGCTCGGAGCTGGAGATGATCTCCATACAGTTCTGTGTTAACTAGCCCGCACTTGCGTGCTAATTTACGGGTTGTGGCAAATGCTTTTCTATAGTTCATATACATGACGGCAACCTGTTACCGAGGAACCTGAGAGGTTTAAAAGCCTCACGAGCCAGGCAGGACTCAGACCTACAATCTTCTGATCCAAAGTCAGGCGCGTTATGCATTACGCCACTGGCCCATAGAACATGCGCTTGCACTCCACCACAGAGAGCTCTACACTGCTACTAGTAGTACACTTCCCCATCTAAATTTTCACAGCAAGAAACTTGTGTTTCCTTCTATTTTTATCAGGTTTAAAATATCATCTCCTTAAAACAGAAAAAGTGTTGTGTCGTGCTGAAATTCCGATTGATTTTGAATTTCTTCTCTTTTCAGCATGGAGTAAACCTTTGCTTTATCCTTTGCAGCCTAAGCATGCTGACGCAGCTACCTTTCTCTTAACGCGCCTCAATCATTATGCACCAAAACGATCAGCAGAATAAGTCGCCTTTGTGGTGATGTCACTCCTCTGCTTCACAAATGTCCTTAGTGACGGGCCATTTCTTTCTGCCATTTTTCCGGAGCGGTTATTGATTACTCCATCATTTCCCTCTTACTTTCCATCACTAGATTGAAAAAAAAAACAGAAACAGGCTGACAGGACGACAATCAAATTGCAAAAACTCATCAAAGCACTCGATAGAGTATTTGAATCCACAAGTAGCTACGAGCAACTTTGTCCTGGCTTGCATGAAAGTCGGAAAATGTCAAAAAGAAAAAGATGGTGGCTTTTTCATATTCGTTCTTTTATTTTTAGTTCGTTGCTTCTTCTGTCCATTGTCCTCCTGCCTGGCTCTTGACCTGTTTGAACGCACACAGTAGACTTTCATGCAGGGGATTTGTCCTGAGCCTCTGTGAAAGACCCACCCACCCCCATAAATAACTGCTCTAGAAACACATGAATGCAAAACTAAACCACAGCTTAAAGAGGAGCTTGTCATGACCGCCAGGCAGTTAAGACCAACTCTTAAGCGATCTAATCAGCACCAGCAGTGGGTGATTATTAACAAACGCCGCCGCACGAGTTAACCCACCTGCACACACTCCACCGTGCGGTACACAGTGCTATTTTTACCATCTTTACCTGCTTCCCGCTGGTATTGAGTCTACTCCTTGAGAGCTCTACCTGGCGTTTTTTCCATTACCTCGTTTATTCTGGATATTGGACTCCCCTTCTGCCTTTTCGACTTTAGACCTCGCCTCTCACCTCGGACTGTTTGCCACCAGTGTTCTCCCTGGATTACGACTTACCTTACGCCTCTTGACCACGAAACAAAGCAAAGCAGAGCAAAACAAAACGAACAAACGAAAACCCTCACGTCCCGCACTTGCATATAACGCCGTTACGTGCCCAAGCGGTATTGTACGTCATCCTAGCACTGCACCCCGGGGCGTATGGTATATGGGAACGAGCACATGCCACGAATCGTCTCGAATCACTCCCTACAGCTGTAAGGCACCTTGAAGCGTGCGCCCCCAACATACTTCTTTGCGCATCTGTGAAAGGTAAACTCTTGAGCAAACTCTGAACCAGCTCTAAGGAAACTAATCCGATTAGACGTTACTTTGACTCATCCTTTAAGGGACCCTTGTTAATTGGAGAATCCAATGATTTCGAATGAATTCTGTATGCGTTAAAAGACAGCTATACACAGAAAACATGCAGGACACTTCTCATGATGTTTCCCGAGCCGAAACACAGTGCATTTTTCCAAGGCATCTGACAAAGCCCGCCCACTGAAAACTGCAGCAGATCGTGTAAAGACGTTCAACTTTGTAACTACTGCACGCACGCACAGGAAGCAGAATAAATTCCTCTTTTCAAACTGTCAAAGGTTTGCTTTGCGAACACTGCAGGACATCACACAATCGCTTTTGAACGGGGACAAACGATTTCTTATGGGGCGCAGTAAGTACAGACGTTTAAAAAGCTCCACTCATGCCGACGATGCAGCATGAAGAAGCGCAACCTAACGTTTGCATTCCTAGCAAATTCCTTTTATTTTTTTATAAATAAAGACAGTCTTGTTTAACAAACAACACACACAACATTTTACATTGTCAATTCAGTTCAAATCAATGTATTTCTATATAGCGCCTTTCACAACAAGGGCTTCCCAAGGCACTTAACAATGCAAGTTGTTAAGAGCCTTGTGTCTAATATGCCGCCTAGGTAACGTGCTGTCTCTTTGAGGCAAATGTTTAAATCCTCTGAGTTAAGTGCTGAAGTTATAGTAGTCCTATCAGTATTGTTGCCTCCGATCAACAGATCCTCAGTTTTCTCAGAGTTGAGTAACAAAACGTTTTCACACATCCAAGTATTTCCTTCATTAATGCATTTAACTAAAGTGATAATAGAAGAGTTGTCGTTTGGTGTAAACAAAATGTTTATTTGAGTGTCATCAGCATATGAATGAAAGTTCATATTATTTTTTCGGATTATCCTACCTAGCAGCAGCATGTAGAGAGAGAGAGCAATATTGGTCCCGGCACTGATCCCTCTGGTACCCCAAATTGAACTGGTGACGTTGATGAAGCAGTACAATTATTAGATATTTGAACATAATGAAAACGATGAGTTAAATGTGAAGTAAACCACTTAAGGACGGTTCCAAATAAGCCAACCTCAAACTCAAGCCTGTGTAACAAAACAGAGAGGTCAACCGTGTCAAAGGCAGCTCTAAGATCTAGAAGCACAAGCACTGTTGCATTCCCCGCATCAGTAGCTAAGAGAATATCATTTACGACTCTTGTTAATGCAGTTTCAGAAAGCAGACTGAAATTTCTCAAGTATATTATTTGAATCCAGATACGATTGACGTTGGGCAACAACTATTCTCTCAAGACTTTTAGATTGAAATGGGACCTTTGAGAAAGGCCTGTAGTTGTTAAGAACTTGTGGATCCAAATTTGACTTCTTAAGGAGCGGTCTAACAACCGCTACCTTAAATTGATCAGGTACAACGCCTGATGCAAGCGATGCATTCATCATACTAATTATAGGTCCTGCCAGTCCTTCGAGGGAATCTTTGACTAGCTGAGTGGGGATGGGATCTAGCGAACAGGTGGTTGACTTTGTCTTACGTCTGTGTTCATGAGTCCACCATAAGAAGAAATCTGAACAGGAGTGGTGATCATGCGAGGTCACCATGGAGGAAACCACTGCTCTCCCCCCCAAAAAAACCACCACTGCCCCTTTCAAGTTTGTTAAAGACCACATGGATGTTCCACAGCAACTCCTGGAACAATGTTCTGTGGACAGACGTGACAAAAGTTGAACTTGTTGGTAAATGTGCACAGCGTTATGTTTGGAGATAACAAAACACTGCATACCAACTCCAAAACCTCATCCCACCTGGGAAGCATGGCGGAGGCTGTACAGCTTGCAATCATCGAGGGACCGATGAATTCCAAGATGTATCAGGAAATTCTACAGCAGAATGTCAGGGTGTCTGCCTGTGATCTAAAACTCGAAAGACGCTGGGTCATGCAGCATGACAAAAACAAAGGAGTACATCAACAACAGAGTGGCTGAAACAGAAGAAATTCCGTATTTTGGGATGGCCAAGTAAGAGTCCTGACCCCAATCCCATTGAAGTGCTGTGGCATGATCTGAAGCAGGCCGTTCAGCGCAAGACATCCCAAAAATATACATGAACTGAAACAGTTTTGCATAGAGGAATAGGCCAAAATACCTCCTAACCGCTGCTCAGGTCTGACCAGCCGCTACAGAAAGTGGGGGTTGAGGTTTTTGTCATAAAGGAGGTTCCACTAGCTCCTTAATATAAGGGTTCACGTACTTTTTCCATCAATGACCTTGATTGTTTAAACCATTTGGTCAATAAAGAAACAGCAATGTCAAATGTTGGGCGTGTGTTGTTTGTTAAATCAGACTCTCTTTATTAATTATTATGACTTAGATAAAGATAAGATCACATGTTAGGAGCCATTCATGCAGAAATCCACATCATTCCGAAGGGCTGTTTACAAAATTATTTCTCCCAACTGTATGTGAGAGAAAAGCAGAGACGCTCACTGAGTAAGGTGGGGTTGTAGCTTTGCAAATCACAAGGACATTTGTACACTCAAAATGGGACAGGAGCACCCCAGATGGGACTCGAACCCACAATCCCTGGCTTAGGAGGCCAGTGTCTTAGCCATTAGGCCACTGGGGCACACTGGGTGGGGTCGATCACGCTGATGAAGAGCCAGTTTAGTTTTCCTTTGCTTTTTCAAAGGGATCCCCAAAATTAGGGAAGTTAGGCAGCAGAAGGTTTACTGTGACCTGAGAAGGACCGGCATCCAATCACGGTGATACACACACACACGCTCTCACTCATCTGAGCTACACAGCTACCAAGATGATCTCAGGTGTGCCGAGCTGGTACGGAACATATTGAACTGATCGACAGCGAATTGTCTCTCAAACAGGCTTTTCACCTCTGAGCTCCCTGACTGACAGTGATCAGCTACAGATGCAGCCATTCAAAGTGAGTGGTACAGACACGTACCGCAGGTAAGATGACACGGGGTACCGCGGTGCGTGATTGGTTGACCGACAGGGGCACTCGTGGTCCGTTGGTCTGTCGTAGAAAGACTTACTGTAAACGTCTTTACTGTGCCCGTTGTAGATATTGAATTTTACCACTGAAGGGAAATCTTAGTAGCTGAGCATAAAAAGAATAGGAGCATACTGTAACGCGTGTGAAGGCCATAAACGATATTAATTTTGGAACATAAACATACAGTATATAGCTGGTCTTGGTACTTTAAAGAAAAAAATACACACCAGTATTCCATTTCTCCCTAAACATTGTAAGCTTCGAAGTCTTTAACTAACGTGATACCGAAGTCAACAAGCATACTTTTAGAATTTGATTAAAAGGGAATATAATATGGAATCGCGTATCTAAAGAATTTAATAACGGTATGATTATATCCGTGTACTGCGACAGGGCTGTGTAGGGCTGTGTAGGGCTGTTTCGCCTGCCTGTTCATGTGAGCTGTCTTGTAGCCGACTGGTCTAGGTGCATGACTACCAACTGTCAGGTTGTGTGTTCAAATCCAGCTGGTGCTGGACTTTTCTTTTAACAAACATTTCTTCGAAAAAATAGGTAAGCGATATTATGGACAATCAATTGACTTTTATATTTCAAAATATCGCAACATGATCGATATTTGCGATATTTTGAACATATCTTCCCTTCTGACAGCGGTTCCTGCTTCTAGTGTGTGTGTGCAACAGAGTAAATTTTTATAAAGAAATGGAGGCTGGACAGTATGCGTTACAATATAAACATTTATATTGATTTAAATCGTGTTGTGATTTAAATCGCAAACGCGTGTTTAATTATGTGTTTTTTAATCATAATCAGGCTAATGCATTTCTACATTTTCTGTATGAACCAGCTTAGAGGTTCATACAGAAAGACAGCTTGTGTTTAAATTGAGTGTAAGGTAATTTATGCTTCTAAAGTCATGGTCAGCATTTATTATTGTACTGTGCTGTAAACTTTTTCTGTGCCTAGTCACATTATTTTATAGCGTTTTTATTGCGTTATTAAATCCGGTGGCGCTGTGTGTTAGTTTCCTGACTCCCATTATTTAAACTGCGACACTGATCATTCATCTCTAAATAAACTTTATTTTATATAGCGTTTTAAGCGAATAGGTAATTAGATTGATCATAAACCTAATCGCTTTTTCTACATAAACACAGCGTGATTGCTCTCTGAAAATGCTTTTCCTTAAAGCGATTCTATTGAGGGAGTAGCCCAGCTACCACTTAACACTGTACTTCCTACTTTGAATACCTGTGAGACCGGTTTAATTCGTCACAGCCAGCACTCCGGGAGTTCATATTGCTTGACTAATTTTAAAAACTAAGTTATAAATGCAAACGCTTCCTCGGTGCGCTGCTCTGGTACGCCGGGTCTTACACAGTGCCTGTCAGCAGTAAGCGTTACAATATACATACCCAAAACTGCTTGTACCCATCTGTCATGCAAATAAAACACCTTGAATTGAATTGAATTGAATTGAGGGAGGGAGGGAGGGGGGTAGTGGGACAGATATACTGTAGACAGACTCAAGGCAAATAAGATACTTATGGGTACGCAGGCATTCACGACAGCAACATACGAAACGTTTGCACGTACTGTATAGTTAAGTTATTACTTGGTTTTCAAAGTGCAACGAAATACAATATTGTTGTTGCTGCTGTTCTGGTTGTTTTTATCCCATAAAGCGTTTTGAGAAGCCACCTTTAAAGGCGATATATACTGTAAAACCGCTGATACTGCACAGTGTACGAAGTAAATTATTTTCGCAGTAATTAATTTACACGTGTATAATAAATATAGTAAATATAATAAATTAATTACTGCGAAAATAATTTACTTCGTACACTGTGCAGAGTGCCGTATACTCCTAGTTGCGGCACACACGATACATACAGTAAAAAGCCTCAGGCACTGTGTTAGATGTGTTTTCGACGTTATATATGCGTTTATTCATGTCGTCGATTTTACGGTTGCAATTCGACGTTGATTATACGTCGAGGCGACGTATATATACGTATAGCCGTATTTTCGCCGTAAATATACGTATATTCGACGAATCAATGCCCACTGGGATGTTTCCCGAGCCGAAACAGTGCGTTTTTCCAAGCCGTTTGACAAAGCCCGCCCACTGAAAAGTGCAGCAGATCGTGTAAAGACGTTCAACTTTGTAACTACTGCACGCACAGGAAGCAGAATAAATTCCTCTTTTCAAACTGTCAAAGGTTTGCTTTGCGAACGCTGCAGGACATCGCACAATCTCTTTTGAACGGGGACAAACGATTTCTTATGGGGCGCAGTAATGTAACGCTTACGGCCGACAGGCACTGTGTAAGAGCCGGCGTACCAGAGCGGGTGACGTCACCGCCCTTCCCTGTGATAGCAGGACCACAGCTACTGGGCTGTGGAGAGATCTCTCTCTAGCTCACGGGGCTAGGTCTCTGCAGAGAGATGCGGAAGTCCCGGGTTCGAGCCACCTATACTTTGGGCCGACCAGATGTGGCAAGGGCGCCTGCCTGAGCCCCTGTTGCGTTACATTGGTGTCAGAAGCGGGGTGGGATAGCCCTTCGCCGGGGACGGCGATTTAAGCGGGGGAGAGTGTAACGCTTACGGCCGACAGGCACTGTGTAAGAGCCGGCGTACCAGAGCGGGTGACGTCACCGCCCTTCCCTGTGATAGCAGGACCACAGCTACTGGGCTGTGGAGAGATCTCTCTCTAGCTCACGGGGCTAGGTCGCTGCAGAGAGACGCGGAAGTCCCGGGTTCGAGCCACCTATACTTTGGGCCGACCAGATGCGGCAAGGGCCTGAGCCCCCGTTGCGTTACAATAAGTACAGACGTTTAAAAAGCTCCACTCATGCCGACGATGCAGCATGAAGAAGCGCAACCTAACGTTTGACAGACAAAAGCCGGGCGCCGCTATGAGCAATATGAAATCAAACTGACAGCACACGGCGTTTCGCGCTGACACAAAAGTAATCTCGACAGACGCTGTTCTCTGCATAATGCTGAAAGAGCTAAAGAGCGTTTCTGTGGAGACGTAACAAGCTCGTTTCTTTCTACCATGATGTCACCATGACAAAATCTGTCTTTAAACACCTTGCTCAGTCTCTGACGAGACTGTCAAAAATTGCTTTCGCCGATTGTATTGCAAACCGGTGGAAGCGGGGTATTGGGAAAAGTTTTCAACTAGCAATAATCGCGCCTCGGCTAAACCTCACAGGCTATGATACTGCCACTGCGCAAAGCTGACGGTTGCCAGGCAACCGCGGGGATCCTAGGAAATCGTTATCAATCGTCTCATGGCATGTCATTGCTGTAACGCTTCATATTTGTCGTCTTCTTCTTCTAGCTTGAGGTTTTGAAGAATTTCATGACAGACAAGGGCTCCGTCGGGAACAAAGGGCGTTGTGAGAAAACCGTTGCTTATTTTCAGCAGCAGAAATACAACCCTTTAAATACAAGATGAGAGAACAATGACGAAGGGCATGCCGGGAGGAACTCATGCACTACAGAGGAAAGGGGGCGGGCACGTACAGTTCACATTCAAGCCACAAGTACTCTTCTCGGATGTTACACAAACAAATCCTAACGTCTTGAAAGCATTGCAGCATGTTTGTGTCCCACTTCCCGTGGCTGCAGGACGACTGACACGAACGGACAAACACAATCTGTGGCGTTTTGCGTGACATAGTCTTGCAGGCATCGTGCTGTCTCACTGCAATACTATACCGCTGGAGGAAACAGTCCATCTGGCCATGAAACTCATTTGAACGTCTAGCTACAGCAACTAACAATATTGTAGCGTTTACAGGTTCTTTACAGAACAAGGACGAGTGGAGACGCGATTAACAAACAAGCATTAGCTTTATTCGTTTACAACCACACAAAACCAAACACAGGATCTACACACACATGAGGAGACTGACGGAACACGTACACATAGTTAGGGTGGTAATTACCTAACAACACACTACACTTTTACAGGACTACACAGGGCACAAGAATCACTAGGACATTATTAACACAGGTAGGGTCAGCCGCTGGTCATCGTGCTGACCCTCAGACTCTCCCCGGCTACCACTCCCAGCATGCCCAGCGGTACTACGAGCGCCTGGGGGCGCTTCCTCCTCACCACCAGGCGAGGGCGTTACACTGCCCCCACCTGAAGCGTCTGGCGTCTCGCCGACGTCGAACACCCCCCTCAGGCTGTACTCGTATTCGGCCAACTGCTGCGGAACCCTGCGTGAGCGGCCGCTGCGCCGCGGTGACGGCTGGCGATCCACAGACGCCCCACTATCGGCCGGCTCCGGCCCCGGCTGCTCCTCTGGAGCCTCCCCACACGGCTCCTCCTCCCGGGCCCGGTAGGGGGCCAGGCGGTCTCGGTGCAGGACCACCACTCTCCCCCGTGTTTGCAACCGGACACGGTAGCAGACCTCGCCCACCACCCCGAGTACCTCAGCGGGCCCCTCCCACGACGGCGCCAGCTTAGGGCTGAGGCCTTTGCGGCGGCGCGGGTTGTACACCCAAACCGAGTCCCCGAGCTGGAAGGCAGGCCCCCTGCAGCGCAGGTCGTAGTGCCGCTTCTGCCGGACCCCCGCCTGTGTCAGGTGGGTCCGTGCAAAGCTGTGCACCCGCTGCATCCGCTGCCGCAGGTCCCACTCGTAGTCCGGTCCAGCCGGTGGTGCCGACCCGTCTCCGGGCAACAGGCCGAAGACCAGGTCCACCGGTGATCGCATTTCCCGGCCCAGCATGAGGCCCACACTTTCAATTTTCTTATCGCCTGTCTCCAGAGAGAATGTTGTTAGTGCTGATGACCTTGAATTAGACCTTGTTGACTCTGTAAAACAATCTTCCTCTGTTTAGATTTTCACTCAGATTGATTTTGTTCTCAGATTATTCCTGGCAGGACTGAGTTTCTAGGAAATGAAAAGTGAAAGAAAAAGTACAGAAGATCAGCCCTTGAATATACAACATTGTGCAGTGAGATTGTTAAATGTATTAGCTGCTATCCTGTGCTAGAGCCTGTCATGGTAAGCAGTGGATGACAGGATCTAGCACAGATACTAATGAAACACTGTTAATGAAAGATAAAACACTTGAGTCTTATTTTAGTTTTCCATTTCCCTTTCATTTGTGATGTACTGTACAACAGGCCACAGAACATGCACAAAAACAGATATGCACACATTCACACCAGACAATGACAGTCTGCCCAGTCAGAATCTGAGCTGAGGTATCAGAATTCTGAATTCCCTGAATTCTGTCATGGATCCACGTGGATCCCCAGGAGAGAGCCTAGTAACATAAATCTTGGAGCAAAAGCAGATGATTAACTTCATAGTTTGTGTGGTTGAGCCAAAGTTGAGCATGAGGATATGTGAGTCACCATTCTTAGAAATGGATCCAACTTCAGACAGGCGTCAAAAGTAAGAGTATACAGTGCTGGGGCAATGACACTTCAATGATCAGAAGGATAACAAGAGTTTTAATGCATTGAAATTGATTTTCTGGTGATGCACACTGTCATGGAACTATTAATTTTTTTAAGGATCACTTACTGACGTCAGACAGCTGCCAATTCTCCAGACTGGAAGGATGAACAGTTTATCCCCCTAGGTACCATATTTCCATATTTCGAAGCATTGGAATAATACATGTCATACAGCAACATAAAAACAGGAAGACAAGTATCACAGCCCCTATAATCGGTGTTAGTAACTTAAAAGAAAAACATTCCCCCTGGCCCAAACAGTGATTCTAACCAGGAGAGAAAAGCCGGTGTATCTTTTATGCCTCTCTCTTTATTCACCTTGTCTTTTAGTTCTTTCAAATGCTGAATAGCGAGCGTAAGATTTCCGTAATCATAGTCATTAGCTGGAATATATGTACAACAGGAGTCTCCTACTAAAGCATAGACTCCTCCAGATGCTGCATTTTGAAGGTCCAGCACGAACCTGTTCTGAAGTGCCATTAATCTAACTCCCCTTAATTCTTGTTTGATAGCGTCTAAGCCTTCTAACGTGATATTAATAAAAGAGTACATTTCATAAAAAGTCGCATGGGTGAGGCTGTAGAATGAGGCATTAAAGCACATATATAACAAGATGCATTAAATTTCTTTAACTTTACAGTATGATTTATAAATTTCTACCACAAATTACTCATATCCCCCTCATTATCAGTTTCATTCAGCCAGTTTGTATACAAAGACGCTTCGTGTTTAGTTTCTTCCTCTTTTGGGGTGGTGACAGGCTTCTACATAAAAAGGAAAAAGGCTGTGCACATCAGTCCCAAGCAGGTTATCCCCATCTGTCCTTGTGGAGACATCACTCCTGCGCTTTGCTCAGTTCGTTTGTGACCTTTTTACAGTGGGAAGCATGAATCCAGGGCACCATTTCTGTGACCTTCACAGCAGTGGCAGTGGTCAGCAGCACCTGGTACAGCCCCCTCCACCTGAGTGAACACCATTTCTTTTTCCTGAAGTCTTTCACCAGAATCCAGTCTCCTTATTCACTCATTAGTTCTTACAGCACAGGTAAATCCCTGTGGGCTGGAGCCCAGCATAATCTTAGGCTTTTTTGGTCAACTTTGGTCAACAGATTGGTCAACAACTGGGTAATAACTCTTAGAAAAATCTACACATTGTTCCCCTGCCTCAGCTGTGACGTTTTGCAGAACAATTCTAGCTGAAGTTGTAAAATTTCTCTTTGTTCCGTTCCTGCAAAACATCTTATTATGAACAAACAAACCACAATAATCATTTGCATCTAGGGGAATCACTCCCAAGGGTAACCCCCCTTAAAACTATATTGTTCTACCCATCAGGTTCTGCCACTAGATAAGAGAACCTTTCCCATGAAATCATTTTTTGACCTTCATGATCCCTTCAGGGCGTACAATTAGCACAGAAGCAGCAGCTTTAGTCCACATGTTTTTCAAATAGGATATTAACGATATGATCATAACGAATAATACCAGACCCACAAATATGTATTGAACCAGAGACCCTCTCCATGTTCCTAGCACAGACTGTAGCCATGCATCAATGCCCCAATCATCTGGATTGCAGGATTTACGAAGAAAATTATTTTCGCAGTAATTAATTTATTATATTTACTATATTTATTATACACGTGTAAATTAATTATTGCGAAAATAATTTACTTCGTACACTGTGCAGACAGCCGTATACTCCTAGTTGCGGCACACGCGATACGTACAGTAAAAAGCCTCAGGCACTGTGTTAGATGTGTTTTCGACGTTGTATATGCGTTTATTAATGTCGTCGATTTTACGGTTGCAATTCGACGTTGATTATACGTCGAGGCGACGTATATAAACGTATAGCCGTATTTTCGCCGTGAATATACGTATATTCGACGAATCAATGCCCACTGGGTAAACTCTTGAGCAAACTCTGAACCAGCTCTAAGGAAACTAATCCGATTAGACATTACTTTGACTCATCTTTTTACGCTCAGTGCTGGATTGCTCAAACTCCAGCTAGGGTTAGGGTTAGCATTCCCACGCTACTTAGACACTTTGTTTACGCTCAGTGCTGGATTTTGGGAACTTCAGGACGAGTGGGACTTTTCTCCTATCTGTCAATTCTGTTTTGTTTTGGAGACTCTTGGCTGCCTATGTTGTACAGTTCTTTTTTTCCCTCGTACTCGAGGGTCATTTTCCTGTTCCACATGTGATTTCAACATTTTCCTTGGGAGATGTCAAGCCAGCAAGCCACTGCTGTGGTTCAATGGCCGGTGTGGAGTTCAGTGGCCCTGCTGTACACAGAAAGCACATTGTGCTCCTTGGACATGAAAAGTTCCAGATAAAAGCCATTTGTCATCCTTTCTCTTGGTGTCTATGTTGCTATTGTATGTAAAGGTGGCAACTTGCTCAGCGAGCAGGCGGAGCACACACCGACTGCAGATGTGTCTGAGTGGTGTGTCCAAGGGGCTGCAAAAGGACAGTACTTCTGGGGCACCGTGGCTTAGTTGCTTAAAGCGCCTGTCTAGCAAACAGGAGATCCTGAGTCCGAATTCCCGCGTTGCCTTTTTTTGTTCTGTCTTCTCGAACAGAACTGGTCATTATGGACAACCGCCTATGGCTAGACTTAATTAAATGCAAGTATTTATTTCCTGTCTTTAACAACTTGTTTTTCTTAAAATGGATGCAACTTGCAAAACATGAAATACAAACATCGCTAATCAGCGCTCGCGGCTGGCAAAAAAAAAAGAAGTCAGCAATGTTTTTTTCTTTAACCTTAAGCCTGCTAATGGAGAAGAACCTAGTCGCCACATCACATACATCCGTTTCAACGATAAGAAGGTAACAACTATCCTCACTCCAGAGTAAATATCACGTTGAGGGCATATTTTTTTCCACTTAACCATGAGTCGGGCTTAGCTGCAGAGAGGCGAGAGCAGAGCAATGAGGTCACGGGGACAGGGGAGTCACACGCTGGCGGTTTGAAAACGCGGAAGATCACTGAGAGATCCACAGTATGTGGACCCTCCGTGCGCCATCATTCCACACTCCAGACTCTGAATCCTGCCATCCGAGTTAAGATCTCGGCGGAACCTGAGGCGCAGTTCTTTCTTAAAACGTAATCTGGTGAGCATTTCTAGAATCGTACTTGTATAGATGCAGCCTTTAATGTGTTGCTAGGTTAAAATTGATGACTTCTTGAACTTCAGTAGGCAACTGCCCTCTTGATTTCGGATTTAATTTCTTTTTACAGGGGCGCTTTTATGATGACAGAGTCATGTTCAGGTACTTTGCTTGATGGAGGAAGCTCATTTCGGACTCTGTGATCTGCTCACCTGGAAAGGTCTGCTGTACTACTACAAGAGAGAAGTAGAGTCTGGAAGAAGGGACAATTTTATGATGCTTTGGAAGGTAATGTTTTTTTTGTTCTTTGAAATCGAAATGAATCAGAATATCAGTGCAAGAGACAAACTCTTGGTTTGGTTTAAAGAGATATGGTTTTAAAACAGACAAAATGTAGAAAACAGGTGTTTCTCACTTTTGGAAAAGAATGGACCGGGGGTAATATTTTACTAGTTGCAGTGCTAAGCTCACTGGGTTACAGTCCTGCAGTGTCACACCAGGGCCAGTGGTGCAATGGATAATGCGTCTGACTATGGATTAGGAGTTTGGTGGTTCGACTCCTGCCTGGCGCTGGTTGTTTTTAAACACATCAGCCTACTCCCTAAGTAGTCTGTGCTACTTACTGCATTGTAATCGTACCCAGTAAGAGATTTCCTTCATGTAAATGAACTGCACCTGACAGCTTTAGAAAAACACCTGGGCTCAGTACGGTGCTGAGAGCTCAAGTTGTGTATAATGTAATAATTTAAGTAGAATAGATTCTAATAATATAATGATCCAGTGTGTTGCACTACTTCACTGCTTCACTGCTCTATGCCGTCTGGAAATAAATCCTCAGACTACTTACTGCCCTGGGCATGTACCAATAAATTACAGGAGCACATCTATATATCACTGCGTTGAAGCAGGAGACACAATCACTGCAAACACATCCTAAATACAGTATTCCAGCACCGTTGACCTCATCCAGAACGTATCATTTCTTGAAAGGAATTGCTGTCCGAATGCACATCTGAATCCCAAACAGAATCTCTACTAAATACGATCATTTGTGAAACAGGTAAATGTCTCAGGGGCCCATTCCTCATTCTCAAGACACATGTATGCAGTACGTACACCATGCATTGAGCAATAGGGATTAAAGACACCACAGGTAAGGTTAGAAGACATTCTGACTATATTCTAAAATATTGGACTCATATTCTTATGATGGCAGACATGATGCTATGTTTAAAACCGGGGTTAATGGACATTATATGACTGTCAATTCTGTTTTGTTTTGGAGACTCTTGGCTGCCTATGTGGTACAGTGCAGTGTGAAGAAAACATTTTCCAAAACTGTGTCAGCTCAAAAGTTGTAAGAAAACTTTTCCAGCTGCTTTAATTCTCTTCATTTTTGTCATTTAATTGTCTGTCGGCACTATGTGGCAGCGTTGCATAACAACCCATCTCACCACGGAAAGGAACCTAACAGCTTTTGTAAGAGAGGAGGAAAGGATTGGTCCGTACGGGGATAGAACCCACGACCTTGGCGTTATTAGCACCACACTCTAACCAACTGAGCTAACCAGCCTCACGACAGCAATCCTCTCTGTGCTGCAAAAAATCGAACTCAGGGAATTTCTTTTGCCCTTCTTTGAATAGAAAGCCGTGTAATTCAGTGTACGGGCTTTCTCGTGCAGTTTCATGGTTCTTGTAACCCAAATCCTACACTGGCGTGAAGTGACCCCCCATTTCACAGCATTTTTCAGCTGATTTAAAATGTACCTAAAGGAGAAGCATTATTGAAGACCATCAATTACCAAGAGCATTTGTCAAAGGTTTTGGTGGTCATTTTTAATGACCACAGAGCACTGTGACCTCGGTTTTACATCTCTTCCAAGAGACAGCGCCCTTTTACAACACAGCGTCTCCGTCACTATGCTGGGGCATTGGGACCCGCACAGACCTCAGGGTGAGCGCCCCCCCACCGGCACCATTAACACCGCTTCCAGCTGGAAACTTTGTTTTTCCCTGTAGCTCACCCTCATCCGGGTACTGACCTGGCTAACAAATGCTTTGCTTCAGTGGGTTTTCAGTTGCGAATTGCAAGGGGATGCAAGTGATGGAGCCGCTCGCTGCAAAAGCCACTGCTTTGGCTGGGAATCGAACCAGAGCCTCCTACGTGGGAAGCGAGAATTCTACCATTGAACCACCAATGCTCAGTACCCAGACATTCAAAAAAGACGCTTTTTTGGTGCTCTGTTAAAAAAGCGTCGACATTACCTCTTTCAAAAGGCTTCACTTTCCTAGTCACATTCCAAGGCTCATTGAACCCGGGCTGTTTCCTCCAGCGGTATAGTATTGCAGTTAAACAGCACGATGCCTGACAAAGTCTGTCTTTAAACACCTTGCTCAGTCTCTGACGAGACTGTCAAAAATTGCTTTCGCCGATTGTATTGCAAACCGGCGGAAGCGGGGTATTGGGAAAAGTTTTCAACTAGCAATAATCGCGCCTCGGCTAAACCTCACAGGCTACGATACTGCCACTGCGCAAAGCTGACGGTTGCCAGGCAACCGCGGGGATCCTATGGAAATCGTTATCGATCGTCTCATGGCATGTCGTTGCGGTAACGCTTCATATTTATCTTCTTCTTCTTCTAGCTTGCACCTGGCCTTACAAACGAGCCAGTGGGGCCCGTTCAGCTCCGGGCTCATCGCCTGCGGCTCTCGGCTTACCTGGCAGGGGAGATACCTTGATCAGCCTGTAGTTGGAGTAGTTGGATAGTTTTCTTGTTTTGTGGAAGCAGTGTTTGTTTTGCAGTTTGAGATGGCAACCTTTGGATCCCGCAAGAATGCTGTACGTTTTGAGCTTTTGGATGACCTCTTCATGGATCGTATGCAGTTCAGCAGAAAAGTGTTACAGAAGGAACTTGGCTTTGAACCTCGGCACTTGGATTTCATCTTCGCTCTCCCAGGTCAGAAAGCATTTGAGGTTGTTTTTGCTACCTATTCTCTGTTTGAACAATGTGTGGATGTGTTTGAGGCAAAAAGAGGGAAAGTTCCTGCCCTTGAGAAGATCAACTTGCAGCCTCTGACACAGAGAGAGAGGAAAACGGTGCATGTTGTTATGTTCTCGGAACTGGCAAAGACGGAGGACATTCACACCTGGCTTAAGCAGTACTGCACCGTCCACCATGGAACTGAGGTTAGAGATGTTGACGGTATAAAAACAGGAGCAAGGAAATTTGAGGTTCGCTTGCTACCAGACAATGTAAATGGAGGCTTAAGGCACCTGCCCTCTACAATCCGGCTGGGCGCCTGCAATGGCTATGTTTTTTATGTGGGACAACCAAAGGTGTGTCGGCGCTGTGGTGCTGTGGGACACCTGGCATCGTCCTGCACTGTGAAATTCTGCAAGACCTGTGGCAAACAGGGACATTTAGCCTCTGACTGTTCAATGCTGCCAAAGTGCAATTTATGTGGCTCGGAAGGACACGTTTTTAAGAACTGCCCTCACGCCTACGCCAATAAACTCAAAATGAGAAAGGATGAGGCAGTGCTTGTTTCAGCCAAACCGGCCCGAAAAGCCAAAGCAAACAACAAGTCAAACAAAGAACCCTTGTTGGACAAAGAGTCTCAGCCTCCAGCCAGGATCAGTCCTGCTGTGGCTCCGGGGCCGGTGGAAGAGAAATCCACTACGCTCCCACAACCGCAGACTGCACCAGACAAGCACGAGGGTTTGAAAACCCCAGAGAACAGCGAGGACCCCTCCCCCACTCCTGCTCCTCAGAACGAGGGCCAGTGTGGGGCCCCCCGGTGGAGCGGGTCCAGCGACGATACCCAGGATTCAGCGGAGCTGCTTTTCTCAAACTTTTCTCAAACTCTGCAAGTGCTACAGATGCCCTCCTCTCCTCCATCCAGTCCATCACGGAGGATCTGCAGCAGCTGGTGGGTGAGGGGGAAGAGGAGACTGGTGCATCGGCTGCACCCCTTTCCCCTCAGTGCTCCCAGGAGCTGGACTTGAGGAAAAGGAAAAATGACTCTGTTTTCTCCCCGAGCGAGGAGGAAGGAGATGGGGACAGCTGGAACCCCTCCACCCCTCCCTCTACCCCCTTCCTTGAAATGGACTCCGTGAACGCTTTTACTGCTGCCATCCTGATGAAGGCTCATTCAGAGGATGGCTGGCAGGAAATTGGTAAGAAGAAAAAGAAGAAGGTAACAGGTGAGACCGAAGAGAAATGTGTTTTGTAAAGACTGGTTCCACTTTCTTATGTAATATGGCTCTAAACATAATTTCTCTTAACACCAGAGGTATCAATGACAGAGTTAAATGCCAGTCTGTCTTTGATTACCTCCAGCAGAGAGAGAGAGATGTGTTGATGTTGCAGGAGTGTGCTTTAGCCTATCAAGAGAGGTATAAAAGCTTTGAAGATAGGTGGGATAAAGGGCCTTCTGTTTGGTCAGGGGACAATAACAACAGAGCCTCTGGCGTGGCCATTCTTTTCAAAGGATGGGCTTTCAAATTGAAAAGTATTCAGAGGGTCATAGATGGCAGGTTGCTGTGTGTGGATGTGGAATGGGGGACCGTTAACCTGCGGCTAATCAATGTGTATTGTCCTACTGACGTGGGAGGAAGGGAGGAGCTACTCAAGGCACTCTCCCCCCTATTGTTAAGTAGCACAGACGTGATAGTGGGAGGGGATTTTAACTGTATCTTAGAGCACACAGACAGGCAGTCTAGCTCTCCGATAAAATTGGATTCTAGCTCACTGGCCCTGCAAAACTTAGTTCAAGACTTTAAACTCTCAGACACATATAGATGTATATATCCCACAACAGCAGGATATACATGGTCAGGGAGGAATAGCAGCTCCAGAATTGACTATTGCTTTGTTTCAGAGAGAGTGAAAGTTGTTGGGGTCACTCTTCAGCCTGTCTTCTTCTCAGATCATCAGGCTTTAGGGTGTAGAGTGGAACTCCAGGGCGGGACTGTCTTTGGCCCAGGCCTCTGGAAACTCAACACAAAGCTGCTAGAGAACGAGGGGGTAGTATCCCGCTACAAGGAGAAACTATCACAGTGGCTGTCCTTGCAGTGTCTGTACGGGTCAGTAGGAGAGTGGTGGGAGGAGGTGAAGATGAGGACAAAGGCCTTTTTCATGGCTGAGGGAAGGAAGGCTGCTGCCAGACGGAGAGGAGTGCTAGCCAGGAAACAGAGGCAGCTGCAGCGTCTCTACACGATGCTGCACAGTGGCTTCGATGTGCTCGAGGATATCACCCTTTTAAAAAAGGACATCCGGAGCATAGCCGAAGAAAGTAGTCGAGGAGTGCTGTTAAGAAGCAGAGTGCAGTTCTTGGAAGAAAATGAGAAGTGTACTCGCTTCTTTTTCAGGAAAGTGGTGGGCTCCAAGTCTGTCATGGAAAGTGTAGTTGATGAGGAGGGACGAGAGAGAACAGAGCCGAGTGCTATCCTCTCCTGCACCGAGGCCTTCTACTCAAGACTGTACAGCTCTACAGAGGTAAAGGATAAAGAAATTCTTTTTTTTTACCTCAAAGCTAGAAAACGTTTTGAGTGAAGAAGATAGGGAAGTACTTGAGAGGGATTTGACAGTAGAAGAGCTGAGACAGGCTATGGAGAGCTTACAGAAGGGGAAAACTCCGGGTGCTGACGGGCTCCCTAAAGAATTTTATTGCACCTTTTGGGATCTGCTTCAGGATCCGCTACTGCTCCTATTCGAGGAAAGCTATAAGACAGAATTGCTGCCTGACTCCTTAAGAGAAGGCACTATCTCTCTCCTGTTTAAGAAAGGAGCAAAGAATGACATAAAGAACTGGAGACCCCTCAGCCTGTTAGGCGTGGACACTAAGATCCTGTCCAAAGCCCTTTTCCTGCACCTACAAAATGTAGTGGCCTCACTGGTAGGGAAAGAACAGACTTGTGGGATAGCAGGACGCCTGATGAGCGACAACCTGGCCTTGTTGAGGGATGTCTGTCTGTACTCAGAGGATCGCTCCCTCCCTCTGTGCATTTTAGGTGTAGACCTAGAAAAGGCCTTTGACCGCCTAAACCGGCAGTACTTAACATCGGTACTTGAGCACATGAATTTTGGCCCCATCATGAGAAAGTGGATTAACCTGCTGTACACAGGTAGCAACAGCAGAGTAATGGTTAATGGCAATAGATCACACCCCTTTGAAGTCTGTTCAGGGGTGAGGCAGGGCTGCCCATTATCCCCCTTGTTATTCGTTTTGGCTATGGAGCCCTTAGCCTGTGCCTTGCGCCAGGATCAGGCCATTAATGGGATACCAGTGCCTGGAAGTGGGGGGGGAGAGGTAAAGACATCTCTATACATGGATGACGTCACCCTGCTCCTCTCTGACAATGCCTCAATTAGCAGAGCTCTGCAGTGTTGTGAGCGTTTCTCTTTGGCTTCCTCCGCAAAAATTAACAAATCTAAGAGTGAGATTTTTTATCAGAACTGGAGGGAGCCAAAAGAAGGACATGATCTCAGGCTGCAAGAGAAGAGAATTAAGGTCCTGGGGGTGTATTTTGGAGAAGAGATGGGAACAGTAAATTGGCAGAACAAATTGCCAATCTTAAACAAAAAACTGATGCAATGGAAGGACCGAGACCTCACCATGACAGGGAAGGTGCTGGTCATCAAAGCCGAGCTCTTGCCTGTCTTGAATTTTCTGGCTTCTACCTTCCCAATCCCACACCGTGTTGCGGCGGTGCTGAGGAGATTGATGTTTCAATTTCTATGGGGTGGGAAGCAGGAAAGACTCAGAAGGGAAATAATGTACAGGCCGCTACCCTCAGGGGGGAAGTCTGTCCCAGATATTGCTACGAAGCTGCTGTGCATTTTCCTGGCCTCTGTGCTGAGAGGCTTTGCAACAGCACCTGCAGCGCGTACCTGGACTTATTTTTCCAGGCTCTGGGTAGGTAAGGAGGTGTTCAGAGTGTGGGATGTCAGACCCAAGCTGGACGTCCCACTCTCTGACACATGCCCTGCAATTTATGGGACAGTTAAAAGTTTTCTAAGATCTCACCCAATTGGCCATATTCCCCTCCGAGATGTCAGCGTTCAAAAACTGGAAGATTTTGTTGCACCCCAGAACAATAGGCAGACCCCTGTGGGCATTTTAACATCAGCCCAAACAAGGAAGGTGTGGAAACACACATCCTCTAAGTTTCTGTGCAACATTCACAGAGATTTTGCCTGGAGTGTCGTCCACCAGTGCTTACCGGTACGAACTTTCTTGTACCGTAGGGGCCTCACCCCCAGCCCTCGCTGCGTTAGGGTGGGCTGCGGCGAGGGGGAGACTGTGACCCATCTCCTGTGGTCCTGCTTTTTTGCTAAGGCCTTCTGGGCACAGTTTGAAGATTGGTTGCAGGCTCTCTCGCCCCAATTTACCCTGACCGCTGCTTTCGTCATATACGGCATCTCTCCTGTCAAACTTCCTCCCGACGTGTTTGACAGGATCTGGGCCGTGGTGAACAGTGGGAAAGACGCCCTGTGGAGAGTGAGGAACATGGGGCTGTTCAAAGGCATCGAGGTCCCAGTCAAGGCAGCAGGTAGCCTGGCCCTGTTCATCACCCGAGAGAACTATTACCTCAGAGATCTGTGGAGAGAAGGGAGGGAGGAAGCAGAAAATCTGTGGGAAATAGAGAGCATAGGTCAATATCTCAAGAAACTGTGAAAAACATTATCATGTTTAAGTAAAGAATGTGATTTGCACCAGAAAAAAAGAAAATTGTTGCTATGTAACTGTTACCGTGTCAAAATGTAATGAGATGTGATCATATATACTGTTTTAAGTATGTATATTAATGTAAAGCTTTCTGATTTGTGATGTCCTGTATTTTTTTGTGAAAAGAAAATCAAGTTCTTAAAAATCGAAATCGGTTCACCCAGGGCGAGGCTCGGCCATTGCACTCCGGCTGTGCTGACCCCTGCGAATTCCCCAAATGTGGGAATCTCGACTGCATAATTTCTGGTAGTGGGGGACTGCGTTCGCGCTCTCCCCTGATGTGCTTGGTCCAAAATCAGATACGGGTGGGTTAGGACACCACGAGCTGCGTGGCTGCGGAAGAATCCCGGTTCGAAAGGAATCGACGCCGCTGCTGGTTCTCGGTGGCTTTTAGTTAGGGGTCCGGAAAAACATCTCAAGCTAGTTCCACTACTCCTTCCGGACGTTCATTCCCTTTTCAAAGTCAGTCGTTTTGCTGTAGTCTGCGTTCTTTAGGCTGATTATCGAGGTTAGCCTTTATTTGGTCATGGGGGGCCTCAGTACTGTATGCTGAGTCTAAAGACAGTTTCACCCGTTTTCTGATTGCTAGGTTCTGTAGGTTCTGTACCAGACATGTCAAACAGTGAATTGCTGTACCTCTATTGTATCCGTGCTCAATGAATGAAATCAGTAACAAATGAATATATGTCTAGTTATACGAAAAACAAGTGGTTTATCGACTTATCTTCATTTGCAGATTTAGAGGCAGCTTCGATATTCGTTTTACAAACGGGTTTTTTTTTTTTAATATGGGTCACACACATGCCACAGCAACAAAACATCTCTAGAGATGAGGCTATAGATCACCTTTCCATCCTGCAGGTTTTCCTCCCAAAGCCTGCGGCACCAACGTATGCTATTGCAGACACCGACGTTGCCTAGATAGAAAACCGAAATAGCCGTGGGTTTGCTTGCTGGTCTGAAGGATCTCTCTTCGAATCTCTATCATTTGTCAATGGAAGTAAAAGGCGCTGCAATCTCATACGTTCAGAATCAAACCCGCAGCTGTTGTTCGACTTTATTTCTTGACTAATTACAACTGAGTGTCGCATGAGCAGTTACATAAACTTGTCTGGTATATTTGAACACAAATGCCGTTCTTCAATTAAAACTAACAGTACATTGTCAGGGACATTCAGTTCTATACAAACAAGAGACAGACAAGAGAATATTTCTACCGTTCATGTGGACTACGTGTTGACTTACTGATCGGAATAATTGAAAAGTTCGGGCTCATAGCCGATGCAGTGCGTGCTAATTAGAACAGCAACGCTGAGCTCTCAGCACCATACTGAGCCCAGGTGTTTTTCTAAAGCTGTCAGGTGCAGTTCATTTACATGAAGGAAATCTCTTACTGGGTACGATTACAATGCAGTAAGTAGCACAGACTACTTAGGGAGTAGCCCGATGCGTTTAAAGACGACCCGAGCCAGACAGAAGTCGAACCTGCAATCTCCTGATCCGTAGTCAGACGCGTTATCCATTGCACCACTGGCCCTGGTGTGACACTGCATGACTGTAACCCAGTGAGATCAGTACTGCAACTAGTAAAATATTACCCCCGGTCCATTCTTTTCCAAAAGTGAGAAACACCTGTTTTCTACATTTTGTCTGTTTTAAAACCATATCTCTTTAAACCAAACCAAGAGTTTGTCTTTTGCACTGATATTCTGATTCATTTCGATTTCAAAGAAAAAAAAATTATCTTCCAAAGCATCATAAAATTGTCCCTTCTTCCAGACTCTACTTCTCTCTTGTAGTAGTACAGCAGACCTTTCCAGGTGAGCAGATCACAGAGTCCGAAATGAGCTTCCTCCATCAAGCAAAGTACCTGAACATGACTCTGTCTTCATAAAAGCGCCCCTGTAATAAAGAAATTAAATCCGAACTCAAGAGGGCAGTTGCCTACTGAAGTTCAAGAAGTCATCAATTTTAACCTAGCAACACATTAAAGGCTGCATCTATACAAGTACATTTCTAGAAATGCTCACCAGATTACGTTTTAAGAAAGAACTGCGCCTCAGGTTCCGCCGAGATCTTAACTCGGATGGCAGGATTCAGAGTCCGGAGTGTGGACTGATGGCGCACGGAGGGTCCACATACTGTGGATCCCTCAGTGATCTTCCGCGTGTTCAAACAGCCAGCGTGTGACTCCCCTGTCCCCGTGACCTCATTGCTCTGCTCTTGCCTCTTTGCAGCCGAGCCCGACTCATGGTAAAGTGGAAAAAAATATGCCCTCAACGTGAGATTGACTCTGGAGCGAGGATAGACGTTACCTTTTTATCGTTGAACAGGATGTATGTGATGTGGCGACTAGGTTCAATTTTGTATCCTCTTTAAAAGATTAAGGACTGGGATGAGCGTGATTTACCACCCTTTCAGCTAAGAACCCGACGTGCGGACCGTTTAAGCTGCATAGACTCGGTCGTTTAACTCTTCTCCATTAGCAGGGTTAAGGGTAAAGAAAAAAACATTGCTGACTTCTTTTTTTTTTTGCCAGCCGCGAGTGCTGATTAGCAAGGTTTGTATTTCATGTTTTGCAAGTTGCATCCATTTTAAGGAAAACAAGTCGTTCAGACAGGAAATGAATGCTTGCATTTAATTAAGGCTAGCCGTAGGCGGTTGTCCATAATGACCAGTTCTGTTCGAGAAGACAGAACAAAAAAGGCACCGCTGGGATTCGGAGCCAGGGTCTCCTGTTTATTAGACAGGCGCCTTAAGCAACTAAGCCACGGTGCCCCAGGAGAGCTGTCCTTTTGCAGCCACTTGGACACACCACTCAGACACATCTGCATTCGGTGTGTGCTCCGCCTGCTCGCTGAGCAAGTTGCCACCTTTACATACAATAGCAACATCAACACCAAGAGAAAGGGTGACAAATGGCTTTTATCTGGAACTTTTCATGTCCAAGGAGCTCAATGTGCTTTCTGTGTACAACAGGGCCACTGAACTCCACACTGGCCACTGAACCACAGCAGTGGCTTGCTGGCTTGACATCTCCCAAGGAAAATGTTGAAATCGCACGTGGAACAGGAAAATGACCCTCGAGTACGAGGGAAAAAAAAGAAAAAGATCATCTGGAGCGCGCCAACCCATGTCTGGACAGCCCCGATCCCTCGACGAGGTGGCCGAGTGGTTAAGGTGATGGACTGCTAATCTGTTGTGCTCTGCACGCATGGGTTCGAATCCCATCCTTGTCGCGCTCCATGTCTGACACGTGTGCCCGTTCGGCGTTGGCCCTCCTGTTGTTTGCTCCGGTTCTAGAGCCGTGCATTTTCTAGCGGTGGCTGAACATGGTATAGTAGGGTAACGTCGGTATCGAGCAGTAATAGTAACGGTATTTACGTGCCGCTGCTGCCAAGTGGCTCTGGCTTGAGACCGTGTTTTCACTTACTTGCAACGCAAACGGAGAAAGCGATTTTTGACAGTCTCTCGAGAGACTGCGCTAGGTGTTTAGGGATAGACTGTCAGTTCCCCCTGGGATGGTGGCCTCTCAAATAGTTTGTGATTCCTCTAGACGTTTATACAGTAGAAGCCTGCTTCGTGGCTTAAATCCAAGCTAAGGAAACAAGTTAGAGGTCTGATGCAGAACTGCAAATTCAATGAAGGGGAACACTACAGTACATTGCACTGTATGTGTGAGGAAAGCTGCCCCCTTCAGTCCCTTGTCGACCGAACAGAGGACTGTTAAGGATACCGCCAAGAAACTTAAGGATGCTGGTTGGAATCCAGCTCCAAAGAAGCCCCTTTGGGTGTTATGTCATCAAAAAGTAAGAACAGCGAATCTCCCTTTGATCAAAAGTGCAACAGAGCTGTTTTCCGTGGAGCAGGTTTCAGACCCGTAGACCTGTTTTATTTGTAGGGCAGGGCGCATTCCCAAATGCGAATCTCCTGTTTTAGAAGTGCTTTGGGCGGTGTAGCGGCGAGGCTTATTAATAAGAAATAATTAAGTGTTTCTGAGCTTTCCCAAATTAGGCCTCATCAGATGTTGGCGAATGCGCTCCCTTGTGTTGACTCGTCCCGCACTGGAGGAGGACAAACAATCTGCACGGAGGAGCACCAGGCAAGTCTTCACCAGACAAAAACCTCCAGTGCACAGCACTCTGGAAACATTTCGGGGCTTTCGCGTGTTTATTTCAGCACGTAAAGCGCACCGGTCCAACACGTCGGCCGGGCGCGCGGCGCCTCCGCCCTCTTGTGGCCTTGCGGCATCAGAGCAAGAGGCTCCTTCTCGCTGCCCTTCCGCTGTGTTGCAGGGCCCCGAGAGGGAACCCGGAGCGTGCACTTTGTGGGGGGCGGGGGACCGCGTTCGCGCTCTGCCCCCGGTCTCTTGCGCGAGTACTAAATCTCACGGACAGGGGGGCCTCGTCATTGATTGTTACAGGTGAGATGGGGATTAGGAGGAGACCCCGACTGATGGGTAAAGGGGAGCACTAACACCAGAGGGACAACCCCGGCGTCTCTTTTTGAGAGACGCCCTGGGGTTTTCTAATGGCCAAGGAGGGTCGGGACCTCGGTTTGACCTCTGTTTGTGCAGCAGAGTGTCGCCATCAGGAGGCTGGGGCGTAAGAGAGCCACACAGCCCGCAGGGTGAGCGCTCCCTACTGGTCCCAGTCACACCTCTTGCAGGAGCAGCAGCAACCGGAGCTTTTCCTGGGTGGAATCTCCCATCCGGGTGCCGGCCAGGCTCACACCTGCTGGGCTGCCCCGGGGGTGAGCCCAGTCGAGAGTCGCAGGGCCAGATCTAGTCACCGGGGAGAAACGATACAAGTGAAGGATTGCTCGGCTCTCGGCACTTGAAAAGACCGACAAATGTCTCGTTCCCGCCGGAGCTGAATGTACCCGCATGTGTGGTGTCGTCTTCTTCCCCCGCCCCGCTGTGTTTGCTGTATTGTCTCTGAAGCCGGCCCCCCCGAGACGAGACGGGCTGTTCCTGTGCCCCAATTAACACTTTACAGGTGCCATTCCCCGGCATTGTGGCCATTGTCGGTGCTCACACGCGATAAGATAAGGCGGAGGAGAGCGGGGCATGCCCAGCGGCAGACATTCAAGGAGGGGGCAGTGCGAGGTGAGGTGAGGCCCCGACGCAGCTAATGCGGAGCACTTGTTGGACTGGCATCGAAAGGACGTGTGCGCACGGAGCGAGCCTTCCCTGCGGCGGAGCGCGGGAACTTTCTCCCCCCCTCCCGCTGCAGGAGTTGTGTGCACTGCAGCGGTGCCGAGAGAAAAGCACAGAAGGCAGCAGGCTCTGGAGAGCAGGTAAGAGACGGAGCCTTGTGGGCAGGCGAGCAGGCCCGTTTTTTGGAAATTGCTGAAAAGGTTTGTTCGGTGTGTGGCAGGCGCACATCGCGAGCTTGCGTGGCGATCTGCCGGTCTGGAGTTATGCAAATGAGGCCGAATTGCATCTTGGGACATGCTGCGAATGCGCAACGGCGACTGCAGATGTGTAGGAAACGGCGCGCTCGTTTTCTCGTTTTGCCCACACTTTTGAGTGTTAGTGTGGCGTGTGAGTGTGTGAAAGAGTGGGCCCAGCAGGAGGCGGTGGCGTGCGGGGCGAGGAGGTGGCCTAGGCTGCGCGATTTGTGCTGTGGGTGCGGGCCGCTTGCAGGGGCCTGTTTAACTCATACTTACCTGGCAGGGGAGATACCTTGATCAAGAAGGAGGTTCACCCAGGGCGAGGCTCGGCCATTGCACTCCGGCTGTGTTGACCCCTGCGAATTCCCCAAATGTGGGAATCTCGACTGCATAATTTCTAAAAGTGGGGGACTGCGTTCGCGCTCTCCCCTGATGTGCTTGGTCCAAAATCAGATACGGGAGGGTTAGGACACCACGAGCTGCGTGGCTGCGGAAGGATCCCGGTTCGACAGGAGTGGACGCCGCTGCTGGTTCTCGCTGGCTTTTAGTTAGGGGTCCGGAGAAGCATCTCAAGCTAGTTCCACTACTCCTTCCGGACGTTCATTCCCTTTTCAAAGTCAGTCGTTTTGCTGTAGTCTGCGTTCTTTAGGCTGATTATCGAGGTTAGCCTTTATTTGGTCATGGGGGGCCTCGGTACTGTATGCTGAGTCTAAAGACAGTTTCACCCGTTTTCTGATTGCTCGGTTCTGTACCAGTGCAGACATGTCAAACAGTGAATGGCTGTACCTCTACTGTATCCGTGCTCAATGAATGAAATCGGTAACAAATGAATATATGTCTAGTTATACGAAAAACGAGTGGTTTATCGACTCATCTTCATTTGCAGATTTAGAGGCAGCTTCGATATTCGTTTTACAGACGGGTTTTTTTTTTTGAATATGGGTCACACACATGCCACAGCAACAAAACATCTCTAGAGATGAGGCTATAGATCACCTTTCCATCCTGCAGGTTTTCCTCCCAAAGCCTACGGCACCAACGGCGACCCCTGCTGGCCGGGAGAGCAAAAGCTTACAGCACCTGGTATTCCCAGGCAGTCTCCCATCCAAGTACTAACCAGGCCCGACGCTGCTTAGCTTCCGAGATCAGACGAGATCGGGCGTGTTCAGGGTGGTGTGGCCGTAAGCGAAAGCCCCGGCGCCTGACTCGCTACTTGAAGCTGTGTGTGGCGGGGCTTCCGTGCCCCCCGAGCGGGACTGAAGGATCGTTCGTGTGCAACTCTTTGGAAAGGAGCTGCTTTCCAAATCGCATTGCGTGCCTGGATGTTGGCGAATGCGCTCCCTTGTGTTGGCTCGTCCCGCACTGGAGGAGGACAAACAATCTGCACGGAGGAGCACCAGGCAAGTCTTCACCAGACAAAAACCTCCAGTGCACAGCACTCTGGAAACATTTCGGGGCTTTCGCGTGTTTATTTCAGCACGTAAAGCGCACCGGTCCAACACGTCGGCCGGGCGCGCGGTGCCTCCGCCCTCTTGTGGCCTTGCGGCGTCAGAGCAAGAGGCTCCTTCTCGCTGCCCTTCCGCTGTGTTGCAGGACCCGGAGCGCGCACTTTGTGGGGGGCGGGGGACCGCGTTCGCGCTCTGCCCCCGGTCTCTTGCGCGAGTACTAAATTTCACGGACAGGGGGGCCTCGTCATTGATTGTTACAGGTGAGACGGGGATTAGGAGGAGACCCCGACTGATGGGTAAAGGGGAGCACTAACACCAGAGGGACACCCCCGGCGTCTCTTTTTGAGAGACGCCCTGGGGTTTCCTAATGGCCAAGGAGGGTCGGGACCTCGGTTTGACCTCTGTTTGTGCAGCAGAGTGTCGCCATCAGGAGGCTGGGGCGTAAGAGAGCCACACAGCCCGCAGGGTGAGCGCTCCCTACTGGTCCCAGTCACACCTCTTGCAGGAGCAGCAGCAACCGGAGCTTTTCCGGGGTGGAATCTCCTATCCGGGTGCCGGCCAGGCTCACACCTGCTGGGCTGCCCCGGGGGTGAGCCCAGTCGAGAGTCGCAGGGACAGATCTAGTCACCGGGGAGAAACGATACAAGTGAAGGATTGCTCGGCTCTCGGCACTTGAAAAGACCGACAAATGTCTCGTTCCCGCCGGAGCTGAATGTACCCGCATGTGTGGTGTCGTCTTCTTCCCCCGCCCCGCTGTGTTTGCTGTATTGTCTCTGAAGCCGGCCCCCCCGAGACGAGACGGGCTGTTCCTGTGCCCCAATTAACACTTTACAGGTGCCATTCCCCGGCATTGTGGCCATTGTCGGTGCTCACACGCGATAAGATAAGGCGGAGGAGAGCGGGGCATGCCCAGCGGCAGACATTCAAGGAGGGGGTAGGGCGAGGTGAGGTGAGGTGCGACACGCCGGAGCCCCGACGCAGCTAATGCGGAGCACTTGTTGGACTGGCATCGAAAGGACGTGTGCGCACGGAGCGAGCCTTCCCTGCGGCGGAGCGTGGGAACTTTCTCCCCCCCTCCCGCTGCAGGAGTTGTGTGCACTGCAGCGGTGCCGAGAGAAAAGAAAAGAAGGCAGCAGGCTCTGGAGAGCAGGTAAGAGACGGAGCCTTGTGGGCAGGCGAGCAGGCCCGTTTTTTGGAAATTGCTGAAAAGGTTTGTTCGGTGCGTGGCAGGCGCACGTCGCGAGCTTGCGTGGCGATCTGCCGGTCTGGAGTTATGCAAATGAGGCCGAATTGCATCCCGGGACATGCTGCGAATGCGCAACGGCGACTGCAGATGTGTAGGAAACGGCGCGCTCGTTTTCTCGTTTTGCCCACACTTTTGAGTGTTAGTGTGGTGTGTGAGTGTGTGAAAGAGTGGGCCCAGCAGGAGGCGGTGGCGTGCGGGGCGAGGAGGTGGCCTAGGCTGCGCGATTTGTGCTGTGGGTGCGGGCCGCTTGCAGGGGCCTGTTTAACTCATACTTACCTGGCAGGGGAGATACCTTGATCAAGAAGGAGGTTCACCCAGGGCGAGGCTTGGCCATTGCACTCCGGCTGTGCTGACCCCTGCGAATTCCCCAAATGTGGGAATCTCGACTGCATAATTTCTGGTAGTGGGGGACTGCGTTCGCGCTCTCCCCTGATGTGCTTGGTCCAAAATCAGATACGGGAGGGTTAGGACACCACGAGCTGCGTGGCTGCGGAAGGATCCCGGTTCGACAGGAGTGGACGCCGCTGCTGGTTCTCGCTGGCTTTTAGTTAGGGGTCCGGAGAAGCATCTCAAGCTAGTTCCACTACTCCTTCCGGACGTTCATTCCCTTTTCAAAGTCAGTCGTTTTGCTGTAGTCTGCGTTCTTTAGGCTGATTATCGAGGTTAGCCTTTATTTGGTCATGGGGGGCCTCGGTACTGTATGCTGAGTCTAAAGACAGTTTCACCCGTTTTCTGATTGATCGGTTCTGTACCAGTGCAGACATGTCAAACAGTGAATGGCTGTACCTCTATTGTATCCGTGCTCAATGAATGAAATCGGTAACAAATGAATATATGTCTAGTTATACGAAAAACGAGTGGTTTATCGACTCATCTTCATTTGCAGATTTAGAGGCAGCTTCGATATTCGTTTTACAGACGGGTTTTTTTTTTTGAATATGGGTCACACACATGCCACAGCAACAAAACATCTCTAGAGATGAGGCTATAGATCACCTTTCCATCCTGCAGGTTTTCCTCCCAAAGCCTACGGCACCAACGGCGACCCCTGCTGGCCGGGAGAGCAAAAGCTTACAGCACCTGGTATTCCCTGGCAGTCTCCCATCCAAGTACTAACCAGGCCCGACCCTGCTTAGCTTCCGAGATCAGACGAGATCGGGCGTGTTCAGGGTGGTGTGGCCGTAAGCGAAAGCCCTGGCGCCTGACTCGCTACTTGAAGCTGTGTGTGGCGGGGGCTCCGTGCCCCCCGAGCGGGACTGAAGGATCGTTCGTGTGCAACTCTTTGGAAAGGAGCTGCTTTCCAAATCGCATTGCGTGCCTGGATGTTGGCGAATGCGCTCCCTTGTGTTGGCTCGTCCCGCACTGGAGGAGGACAAAGAATCTGCACGGAGGAGCACCAGGCAAGTCTTCAGTGCACAGCACTCTGGAAACATTTCGGGGCTGTCGCGTGTTTATTTCAGCACGTAAAGCGCACCGGTCCAACACTTCGGCCGGGCGCGCGGCGCCTCCGCCCTCTTGTTACCCCTGCAGCTGCTTCACTTTTCCCTTTAGTTGCCATCGATTTTTTTGTAGTGCTATACATATACGATTGAGGTATCTTAGAGTTCTCCTTCGAAGACCCAGCACTCTCTTTTCTTTTCCCAGTGTTACTCATATCGGACTTTTTAAACCTAAAAAAAAATCGTTTTTTTTTCTTTCAATTATAACTGAAGTTTAAACAACTAGTGTTAAGTCCTTATTTTTCTGTAGTCAAAAAAAGAAAAAATTAACATTCAGGTCATGAAAAACTCAAAAAAACTCCCCAACCACTAAACTTTACCTCCCACCTGAGCGCCATCTTGAACGCCCCTACCACCAGAGAATGCTCACGATTTCGGAAGCTGTCTCCGGGACGTGCTGATTCCACACATCCTGAATAAATCATGATATTGTTAGTTGCTGTAGCTAGACGTTCAAATGAGTTTCATGGCCAGATGGACTGTTTCCTCCAGCGGTATAATATTGCAGTGAGACAGCACGATGCCTGCAAGACTATGTCACGCTAAACGCCACAGATTGTGTTTGTCCGTTCGTGTCAGTCGTCCCGCAGCCACGGGAAGTGGGACACAAACATGCTGCAATGCTTTCAAGACGTTAGGATTTGTTTGTGCAACATCCAAGAGGAGTACTTGTGGCTTGAATGTGAACTGTACGTACCCGCCCCCTTTCCTCTGTAGTGCATGAGTTCCTCCCGGCATGCCCTTCGTCATTGTTCTGTCATCTTGTATTTAAAGGGTTGTATTTCTGCTGCTGAAAATAAGCAACGGTTTTCTCACAACGCCCTTTGTTCCCAACGGAGCCCTTGTCTGTCATGAAATTCTTCAAAACCTCAAGCTAGAAGAAGAAGAAGACGACAAATATGAAGCGTTATAGCAACGACATGCCATGACACGATCGATAACGATTTCCATAGGATCCCCGCGGTTGCCTGGCAACCGTCAGCTTTGCGCAGTGGAAGTATCGTAGCCTGTGAGGGTTAGCCGAGGCGTGATTATTGCTAGTTGAAAACTTTTCCCAATACCCCGCTTCCGCCGGTTTGCAATACAATCGGCGAAAGCAATTTTTGACAGTCTCGTCAGAGACTGAGCAAGGTGTTTAAAGACAGATTTGGTCACGGTGATATCATGGTCGAAAGAAACGAACTTGTTACGTGTCAACAGAAACGCTCTTTAGCTCTTTCAGCTTTATGCAGAGAACAGCGTCTGTCGAGATTACTTCTGTGTCAGCGCGAAACGCCGTGTGCTTGTCAGTATGATTTCATATTGCTCGTAGCGGCGCCTGGCTTTTGTCTGTCAAACGTTAGGTTGCGCTTCTTCATGCTGCATCGTCGGCATGAGTGGAGCATTTTAAACGTCTGTACTTACTGCGCCCCATAAGAAATCGTTTGTCCCCATTCAAAAGAGATTGTGCGATGTCCTGCAGCGTTCGCAAAGCAAACCTTTGACAGTTTGAAAAGAGGAATTTATTCTGCTTCCTGTGCGTGCAGTAGTTACAAAGTTGAACGTCTTTACACGATCTGCTGCAGTTTTCAGTGGGTGGGCTTTGTCAAATGGCTTGGAAAAACGCACTGTGTTTCTGCTCGGGAAACATCATGAGCAGTGTCCTGCATGTTTTCTGTGTATAGCTGTCTTTTAACGCATACAGAATTCATTCGAAATCATTGATTTCTCCAATTAACAAGGGTCTCTTTTTGAACCTGCCAGAAGCATTCTTTCAATGTAACAGATTTACTCCGGGGAAGGGCAGCATGACATTGAGAGTAGCTCAAGCTTTCAGCACCTTTATCTGACTGCATGTATGCAGACACTGCTCAGAATCCCCTGTAAGATTCTCCTTCAATTCCGTTTTGCAGTGCTTTAGCTCTTTCAAAAGGCTTCGCTTTGCTAGTCACAATCCAAGGCTCATGACAGCATTTGAAAACATTCGTAACTGCGTTGGCCGGGAATCGAACCTGCGTTAACTGCTTTGAAGGCAGCTATGCGCAACACTGGCTCGCTCCAGAATAAATCTCACGTCGAGGGCATATTTTTTTCCATTTTACCGTGAGTCGGGCTCAGCTGCACAGAGGAGAGAGCAGAGCAATGAGGTCACGGGGACAGGGGAGTCACACGCTGGCGGTTTGAATACGCGGAAGATCACTGAGGGATCCACAGTATATGGACTCTCCGTGCGCCATCAGTCCGCACTCCGGACTCTGAATCCTGCCATCCGAGTTAAGATCTCGGCGGAACCTGAGGCGCAGTTCCTTCTTAAAACGTAATCTGGTGAGCATTTCTAGAATCGTACTTGTATAGATGCAGCCTTTAATGTGTTGCTAGGTTAAAATTGATGACTTCTTGTATTTCAGTAGGCAACTGCCCTCTTGATTTCGGATTTAATTTCTTTATTACAGGGGCGCTTTTATGAAGACAGAGTCATGTTCAGGTACTTTGCTTGATGGAGGAAGCTCATTTCGGACTCTGTGATCTGCTCACCTGGAAAGGTCTGCTATACTACTACAAGAGAGAAGTAGAGTCTGGAAGAAGGGACAATTTTATGATGCTTTGGAAGATAATGTTTTTTTTTTCTTATACTGAAAATGAAAGGTAGTTGTTTCTATATGGACTCAGTCTTTGGAATTTGTATATATATATTTCAGTGATCCCTCAGCCATTCCTTCTGTATTGTAATTCAATTTCTCTTTTAAAATTCCTTCCCCACTTCTAGGACCTGCAGTTGCTGAACTCCACAATGGCTTCTATTGGAAAGTCTGTGACTGAGACCAAGTGTTCACTTTTTTATGAAACCATTATTTATTTAGGAGCAATGAGCAATTCTTATATAAATGCAATAAAATCATTATGCTCAAACTATGAGAGAGAAAATTAAGGATAATTTAAGAAATCAGTCTTAGCTTGTTTCTATACACAGATGGTATTATTTATTTTCAAAGGAAACCCGCGAGGATTCCCCTGGTGTGCAAGATGTGCCTGAATACTCTTGATCAGCTTCCTGCTCACTTGAAGAGGGCGTGTATGAAGCACGCCACGGCAGAAAAGATCAGGATGGCCTCTCAACAGGCGAGGGAGGACATGATGAATCACCTGAAGAACGGGGTCATCGTGGATTACCACAGAATAGAGATCGTGTCTGGTGAGGCAAACAGGATAGTGGTTGTAAGACTGCTAGAGTCCTTGGGCCTTTTTGTACATGGGAAGCCTGAAGACACATTGGCAAGGTGAGATATTTTTAATCTGTAAGGCTTCTGTAGTTTCTTTTTGAAATCATTGTTACAACATATTATGTAAAAGCATGTTGAAAAGAATCTACCTGCATTCCAGCGGCCCTGAGCAAGAGGCCGCAGTCCAGGAGGAAGAGATGCCAGAGGCTGCTCTAGAAACTGAAACAGAAGCAGATAAGGAAGGGGAAGATGTGAGCTCTGAAGAACTCTATCAGCAGTAAGACTTTTTATTTTTCAGATGTATCTATTTTTTACTAAAATTCTAATTTGTCTTATAGGTATAAAATGTTTAAACCGGTGTTTTATATCCTTACAGGCCCTGAGTAGTTAAAAAGTATCAGCAGGCCGGAAGAGAGTGGCCCAAGCTGGACTCTATAGAAAGCACTCCCTGGATGCTCCTCTCCTGATTGGATTCAAACAGTACCTTACCAAGGATCTGGGAGTGGCAAATTATTCTCAGGAGGTATTTATTTTTTAAAGGCATTTAAAATTAAGCAATGGTATCTTCATTGTAAATGTTTTTATTTCTTAGCTTAAAATTCACCCATGTGAAATGATGTCAGCCATAAACATCATGACTCTATATTTCCTACCTGAATCTATTCTACTTAAATTATTACATTATACACAATTTGAGTTCATTTTAAAAAGTAAAAGGTAATGAAAGGAATGCATTTTCATAAGAAAGATAATACCGATATGCATGTGATAATCTTCCTTATATCATGTAGTGCATCATTTGGACACTTTGTGGGCTTCAAATACAAAGAAAATCATGTTCTATGGTACAAGATAAATACCAAACTTAAGCTTTTATTTTAATTAGATTTCTTTATAAAGCATAAGCAATCATTTATTACATCGCTTCTTGAATTAAATCTTTTGACAAGAGGTAAGACTTCTGTTACATTTAAACCCATGTTTAGCTGTGTTTTTTAGATTTAACTGAACCAATTTCTGTGTGTGATAATGTCCTTGAATTCTGACAACATCACACTAAATTACATGATATAAAACAGCTAATGTTTCTAGAGATAAAGTTTCTGAGATGCTTCTAATTACTTTTTATTACCAGGGACAGTTTAATTCACCTTGTACAGTACTGTAAGACCAAGATGCTTTTTTTAAAAGTTATTTAACATTTTATAGAACTTTGTCTACTATGGCAACATGATGTGCTTGGTGAAACTTGGAAAAATACTGCTTGGCCACTTATCTTAAGATAAAGATAGGATAAAGGTTTATCTTTTGCACCTACCTGACCCCCAGGGAAGGCCAATGCTTTCTAAGTTGATGGTTCCCTACAGTAGACTGTACTTTAATTTCAAAGGTAATGTATATTGACCCAAATCAGTTTTGGAATCCAATCTACTGACGAGATGGAGCACATCCTTTTTTCAGGATTTTAGCATCATACGTTTGGTATATTTAGTCCCTAATGCTGAAAGAAATGATCATAGAACATTTGGACACTTTGTGGGCTTGAAATACAAAGCAAATCATGTTCTATGGTACAAGATAAATACAAAACGTAAGCTTTTATTTTAATTAGATTTGTTTATAAAGCATAAGCAATCATTTATTACATTAATATATGTGAAAATAACATTTTAGCATCATACGTTTAGTATATTTAGTCCCTAATGCTGAAAGAAATGATCATAGAACATGACATCTAACCTTACCTGCGGTGTTTTTAATCCCTATTGCTCAATGCACGGTGAAAGCATTGCATACATGTGTCTGACAATTAGGAATTGACCCTGAGACAGTCATTTGCCTGTTTCACAAATGATCGTATTTTACTAGAGATTCTGTTTGGGATTCAGATGTGCATTCGGACAGCAATCCCTTTCAAGAAATGATACGTTCTGGATGAGGTCAAAGGTGCTGGAACACTGTATCTAGGATGTGTTTGCAGAGACTGTGTGTCTCCTGCTTCAACGCAGTGATAAACAGATGTGCTCCTTTAATTTATTGGTACATGCCCAGGGCAGTAAGCAGTCTGAGGATTTATTTCCAGATGGCATAGAGCAGTGAAGCAGTGAAGTAGTGCAAAACACTGGATCATTATATTATTAGAATCTATTCTACTTAAATTATTACATTATACTCAATTTGAGTTCATTTTAAAAAGTAAAAGGTAATGAAAGGAATGCATTTTCATAAGAAAGATAATACCGATATGCATGTGATAATCTTCCTTATATCATGTAGTGCGTCATTTGGACACTTTGTGGGCTTGAAATACAAAGAAAATCTTGTTCTATGGTACAAGATAAATACAAAACTTAAGCTTTTATTTTAATTAGATTTGTTTATAAAGCATAAGCAATCATTTATTACATTAATATATGTGAAAATAACATTTTAGCATCATATGTTTAGTATATTTAGTCCCTAATGCCAAAAGAAATGATCATTTGTTTAACATGCACAGGTCTGTCTCAAAGGATGCAGTACTCCTGAAGGGTCTCAAACCCTACATTTTGGATGCCTAGCTGTATCCCTCACATGTGGCACCTCAGAATGACTTTTAACCTTACCTGTGGTGTATTCAGTCCCTATTGCTCAATGCACGGTGTACATACTGCATACATGTGTCTTGAGAATGAGGAATGGGCCCCTGAGACAGTCATTTGCCTGTTTCACAAACAGGGACCTGGACCTAGACCTGGCCCGTACGGGGCTCAAACCCGCGACCTTGGCGTTATTAGCACCACACTCTAACCAACTGAGCTAACCGGCCTCACGACAGTGCTCCTCTCTGTGTTGCAAAAAATCAAACTCAGGGAATTTTGTCCTCCTTTGAATAGAAAGCTGTGTAATTCAGTGTACGGGCTTTCTCGTGCAGTTTCATGGTTCTTGTAACCCAAATCCTACACTGGCCTGAAGTGCCCCCCCATTTCACAGCATTTTTCAGCTGATTTAAAATGTACCTAAAGGAGAAGCATTATTGAAGACCATCAATTACCAAGAGCTTTTGTCAAAGGTTTTGGTGGTCATTTTGAATGACCACAGAGCGCTGTGACCTCGGTTTTACATCTCATCCAAAAGACAGCGCCCTTTTACAACACAGCATCTCCGTCACTATATTGGGGCATTGGGACCCGCACAGACCTCAGGGTGAGCGCCCCCCCGCCGGCACCATTAACACCGCTTCCAGCTGGAAGCTTTGTTTTTCCCTGTAGCTCATCCTCATCCAGGTACTGACCTGGCTCACACCTGCTTAGCTTCAGTGGGTTTTCAGTTGCGAGTTGCAAGGGGATGCAAGTGATGGAGCCGCTCGCTGCAAAAGCCACTGCATTGGCCGGGAATCGAACCCGAGCCTCCCGCGTGGCAGGTGAGAATTCTACCACTGAACCACCAATGCTCAGTGCCTGAGCCTTCAAAAAAGACGCTTTTTTGGTGCTCTGTGCAAAACGCGTCGACATCTGCTTCCAGCTGCAAAATGCCATTTGCGGACGCTGAAGAACTTATTTCCAAGGCAGCGGATACAAGCGATTGGGCGTTTTAAAACCACCAGGAACAGCAAAGAGGCGCGCTTCTTTGCTTGTGCCGAAACACACCGACTGAAGGCGGACAACGTAGTCGGCAGGATTGGAACCTGTGCGGGGAGACCCCAATGGATTTCTAGTCCATTGCCTTAACCACTCAGCCACGACTACAGCAAGCCCCACTGCCGCTGCGTTCTTGCTACAATCTTACCTGGATTGCGAGGCGCCGGCGGAAGGCAAAATACAAGCCTTGCAGACAGACACGCCTCAGAGGACTTAAGGGTGGCTTCATGTCGGAATGATAAAGTCTCCCCGTCTGGACATGAAAATGCCACTTTGTTACACACAAAAAAAGAATCAACAACAGAGAAATGCCCACAAGCATTTGAAAAGCCGCACCACGTCGCACTTGAAATAGCTCTTACATTAGTGGTAGACACAGGAATTGTCTTTGTTTTGCGCGCTTACGAACGCCATAGAAAACGAAACAAAACAAAAGCCCTCAGCTCCTGTACTTGATTATAACGCCGTTACGTGTCGAAGCAGGAATTTACGTCATCTTACCACTGCAACATGGGGAATAGAGGGAAATGAACACACGCTACGAATCGTCTCAATCACTCCCTAGAGTCGTAAGGCACATTGAAGGGTGCACCCCCATCATTAATCGTTGGGCCTCTGTAAAAGGAAAGCTGTTGAGCAGTCTTTGAAACAGCTCGGATGAAACACTTGATTGCTTCCATGTGCATCTGGAGCCCACTTCTTATTTTCACTTCACGCCGCCCAAAGCATTTCTAAAACAGGAGATTCGCGTTTGGGAATGCGCCCTGCCCTACAAATAAAACAGGTCTACGGGTCTGAAACCTGCTCCACGGAAAACAGTTCTGTTGCGCTTTTGATCAAAGGGAGATTCTCTGTTCTTACTTTTTGATTACATAACACCCAAAGGGGCTTCTTTGGAGCTGGATTCCAACCAGCATCCTAAAGTTTCTTGGCGGTATCCTTTACAGTCCTCTGTTCGGTCGACAAGGAACAGAAGGGGGCAGCTTTCCTCACACATACAGTGCAATGTACTGTAGTGTTCCCCTTCATTGAATTCGCAGTTCTGCATCAGACCTCTAACTTGTTTCCTTAGCTTGGATTTAAGCCACGAAGCAGGCTTCTACTGTATAAACGTCTAGAGGAATCACAAACTATTTGAGAGGCCATCATCCCAGGGGGAACTGACAAAGTCTATCCCTAAACACCTAGCGCAGTCTCTCGAGAGACTGTCAAAAATCGCTTTCTCCGTTTGTGCTGCAAGTAAGTGAAAACGCGGTCTCAACCCAGAGCCACTTGGCAGCAGCGGCACGTAAATACTGTTACTACCACTGCTCGATACCAACGTTAGCCTACTATACCATGTTCAGCCACCGCTAGAAAATGTAAGGCTCTAGTACTGGAGCAAACAAAAGGAGAGCCAACGTCAAACGTAGAGAGCAACGAGGATGGGATTCGAACCCATGCGTGCAGAGCACAATGGATTAGCAGTCCATCGCCTTAACCACTCGGCCACCTCGTCGATGAAACCGGGCTGTCCAGACATGGGTTGGCGCGCTCCAGATGATCTTTTTCTTTTTTTTCCCTCGTACTCAAGGGTCCTTTTCCTGTTCCACATGCGATTTCAACATTTTCCTTGGGAGATGTCAAGCCAGCAAGCCACTGCTGTGGTTCAGTGGCCATTGTGGAGTTCAGTGGCCCTGTTGTACACAGAAAGCACATTGAGCTCCTTGGACATGAAAAGTTCCAGATAAAAGCCATTTGTCATCCTTTCTCTTGGTGTCGATGTTGCTATTGTATGTAAAGGTGGCAACTTGCTCAGCGAGCAGGCGGAGCACACACCGAATGCAGATGTGTCTGAGTGGTGTGTCCAAGTGGCTGCAAAAGGACAACACTACCGGGGCGCCGTTGCTTAGTTGGTTAAAGCGCTTGTCTCTTAAACAGGAGATCCTGAGTCCGAATCCCAGTGGTGCCTTCTTTGTTCTGTCTTCTCGAACAGAACTGGTCCTTACAGACAACCGCCTACGGCTAGACTTAATTAAATGCAAGTATTCATTTCCTGTCTTTAACGCGACTTGTTTTTCTTAAAATGGATGGAACTTGCAAAACATGAAATACAAACATTGCTAATCAGCGCTAGCGGCTGGCAAAAAAAAAGAAGTCAGCAATGTTTTTTTTCTTTAACCTTAACCCTGCTAATGGAGAAGAGTTAAACGACCGAGTCTATGCAGCTTAAACGGTGCTCATGTCGGGTTCTTAGCTGAAAGGGTGGTAAATCACGCTCACCCCAGTCCTTAATCTTTTAAAAGGATACAATATTGAACCTAGTCGCCACATCACATACATCCTGTTCAACGATAAAAAAGTGACATCTATCCTCGATCCAGAGTAAATCCCACGATGAGGGCATATTTTTTTCCACTTTACCATGAGTCGGGCTCAGCTGCACAGAGGCGAGAGCAGAGCAATGAGGTCACAGGGACAGGGGAGTCACACGCTGGCGGTTTGAACACGCGGAAGATCACTGAGGGATCCACAGTATATGGACCCTCCATGCGCCATCAGTCCACACTCCGGACTCTGAATCCTGCCATCCGAGTTAAGATCTCGGCGGAACCTGAGGTACAGTTCCTTCTTAAAACGTAATCTGGTGAGCATTTCTAGAATCGTACTTGTATAGATGCAGCCTTTAATGTGTTGCTGGGTTAAAATTGATGACTTCTTGAACTTCAGTAGGCAACTGCCCTCTTGATTTCGGATTTAATTTCTTTATTACAGGGGCGCTTTTATGAAGACAGAGTCATGTTCAGGTACTTTGCTTGATGGAGGAAGCATATTTCGGACTCTGTGATCTGCTCACCTGGAAAGGTCTGCTGTACTACTACAAGAGAGAAGTAGAGTCTGGAAGAAATGAATCAGAATATCAGTGCAAAAGACAAACTCTTGGTTTGGTTTAAAGAGATATGGTTTTAAAACAGACAAAATGTAGAAAACAGGTGTTTCTCACTTTTGGAAAAGAATGGACCGGGGGTAATATTTTACTAGGTGCAGTGCTCATCTCACTGGGTTACAGTCCTGCAATGTCACACCAGGGCCAGTGGCGCAATGGATAACGCGTCTGACTACGGATCAGGAGATTGCAGGTTCGACTCCTGCCTGGCTCGGGTCGTTTTTAAACACATCGGGCTACTCCCTAAGTAGTCTGTGCTACTTACTGCATTGTAATCGTACCCAGTAAGATATTTCCTTCATGTAAATGAACTGCACCTGACAGCTTTAGAAAAACACCTGGGCTCAGTACGGTGCTGAGAGCTTAGCGTTGCTGTTCTAATTAGCACGCACTGCATCGGCTATGAGCCCGAACTTTTCAATTATTCCGATCAGTAAGTCAACACGTAGTCCACATGAACGGTAGAAATATTCTCTTGTCTGTCTCTTGTTTGTATAGAACTGAATGTCCCTGACAATGTACTGTTAGTTTTAATTGAAGAACGGCATTTGTGTTCAAATATACCAGACAAGTTTATGTAACTGCTCATGCGACACTCAGTTGTAATTAGTCAAGAAAAAAAAGTCGAACAACAGCTGCGGGTTTGATTCTGAACGTATGAGATTGCAGCGCCTTTTACTTCCATTGACAAATGATAGAGATTCGAAGAGAGATCCTTCAGACCAGCAAGCAAACCCACGGCTTTTTCGGTTTTCTATCTAGGCAACGTTGGTGTCTGCAATAGCATACATGAAAGCGTGATGCAATTTCTGTGGCTACATTTGTTGCACGTCATGCACAGTAAGAGTGTTTCTAACACCAAATAAAAAGTCAACAATTAGCGATCACGCCTTCTCCTCAGTTAACCCACGGAAACCCTTGCTGTTAACAGTTCTTTACTGCGTGCTTTACCAGCACCTACATATCGTGTCGGTTCTTTCAGCTTTATTCATTAGGTTTTCAAAGGCATAAGTAGAGCACCAGAGGTGCGAACGCAAAATGTGTGGTTATCTGAAGAATTGCTTCCCATGGCGGCGGGTCCAAGTGATTTCGCGTTGTTATAGTACCAGGAAAGGAGAAGCGGCACTTCACTTCTGCCGCGCAGGCACAAGGCGACGTGCGGCAGACGCCGGAGTCGGCAGGTTTCGAACCTGCGCGGGGAAGCCCCAACGCATTTCGAGCCCATCGCCTTAACCACTCGACCACGACAAAAGCGAGCCCACCACCGCCGCATTCCTCCTATAATCTAACACGGACTGCGAGGTGGCTGCGGAAACCTTTTTAAAGTTGCTCTCCGTTAAAAAAAATACCTTTCACAAGATTTGTGCCGGCAGACAGACACGCCTCAGAGGGTTTAAGGCTGGCTTCACGTTCAAATGATAAAGTCCCCCAGTCCGGATGTCAAAATGCAACTTTGGCAGACAGAAAAAACATCAACAAACCAAAAATGTGGACAAGGATTTTACAAGCTGCACCACACTGCACTTTCAAAAGCATTTACATTCGTGTTAGACGCAGGAATTGCCTTTGATTTGCGCGCTTACGAACACCATGGAAAACGAAACAAAACTAAAGCCCTCAGCTCCTGCACTTGATTATAATCCCGTTACGTGTCGAAGCAGAAATTTACGTCATCTTACCACTGCAACACGGGGAATAGAGATGTAACGCAACGGGGGCTCAGGCGGGCGCCCTTGCCGCATCTGATCGGCCCCATCCCGACTGGAGGCTCAAACCCGGTACTTCCGCGTCTCTCTGCAGCGACCTAGCCCCGTGAGCTAAAGAGAGATCTCTCCACAGCCCAGTAGCTGTGGTCCTGCTATCACAGGGAAGGGCGGTGACGTCACCCGCTCTTGTACGCCGGCTCTTACACAGTGCCTGTCGGCCGTAAGCGTTACAGAGGGAAATGAGCACAAGCTACGAATTGTCTCTAATCAGTCCCTACAGTTGTAAGACGCCTGGAAGCGTGCACCCCCATCATTAATCTTTGCGCATCTGTGCAAGGTAAACTCTGGAGCAGTCTCTGAAACGGCTCAAAGGAAACACGTGATTGATTCCATATGCATCTGGGGTTCATTTCTTATTTACATTTAATTCAAGGGAAAGGCTTGGGTCAGTTTCAGACGGCCTCCAACAGCGAGATTCAAGCGCCCCACCTTCAGCCCAATCTGCGCCGCCAGAACGACAACGGCTCCTCTGGTCTTTGGGGTGCGGTTGTGACCCCGTAACCTAAAGTGTTGGTGGCAGACAAATGGAGACTAACAGGTGATGTCCTAGGACATGACTACATTGTGACACTCGGTGGGGATGGTGACCATTGCTTGGAAAAGAGTGCGAGGCCCCTTTAGAAAAACATTTTGTTAACAGGCATTCTGCCTCAGCCTAAACACCTATAGCTTGCAAAGCGCATGCTATTAGACAGGCACCTCTGCAAGACCTTAAGAGTCTCTTAAACTAGTGATAGTAAGGTGTTCCCAATGGGCGATGTTTGGCTTTCAAATCATCTCTCTGTGGAAGCGCCGAGATGCAGCTGTTTAAGGCTTAGAAGCAGCTGACTGTTTCACTACCTAGCTGATTACTGTCAGTCAGGGAGCTCAGAGGTGAAAAGCCTGTCTGAGAGACAATTCGCCGTCGATGAGTTCAATATGTTCCGTACCAGCTCGGCGCAACTGAGATCATCTTGGTAGCCGTGTAGCTCAGATGAGTGAGAGCGTGTGTGTGTGTACCACCGTGATTGGATGCCGGTCCTTCTCAGGTCACAGTAAACCTTCTGCTGCCTAACTTCCCTAATTTTGGGGATCCCTTTGAAAAAGCAAAGGAAAAAAAAATGGCTCTTCATCAGCATGATCGACCTCACCCAGTGTGGCGCAGTGGCCTAATGGCTAAGACACTGGCCTCCTAAGCCAGAGATTGTGGGTTTGAGTACCATCTGGGGTGCTCCTGTCCCATTTTGAGCGTACAAATGTCCTTTTGATTTGCAAAGCTACAACCCCACCTTACTCAGTGAGCGTCTCTTCTTTTCTCTCACATACAGTTGGGAGAAAAACTTTTGTAAACAGCCCTTCGGAATGATGTGGATTTCTGCATGAATGGCTCCTAACATGTGATCTTATCTTTATCTAAGTCATAATAATTAATAAAGAGAGTCTGATTTAACAAACAACACACGCCCAACATTTGACATTGCTGTTTCTTTATTGACCAAATGGTTTAAACAATCAAGGTCATTGATGGAAAAAGTACGTGAACCCTTATATTAAGGAGCTAGTGGAACCTCCTTTATGACAAAAACCTCAATCCCCACTTTCTGTAGCGGCTGGTCAGACCTGAGCAGCGGTTAGGAGGTATTTTGGCCTATTCCTCTATGCAAAACTGTTTCAGTTCATGTATATTTTTGGGATGTCTTGCGCTGAACGGCCTGCTTCAGATCACGCCACAGCACTTCAATGGGATTGGGGTCAGGACTCTTACTTGGCCATCCCAAAATACGGAATTTCTTCTGTTTCAGCCACTCTGTTGTTGATGTACTCCTTTGTTTTTGTCATGCTGCATGACCCAGCCTCTTTCGAGTTTTAGATCACAGGCAGACACCCTGACATTCTGCTGTAGAATTTCCTGATACATCTTGGAATTCATCGGTCCCTCGATGATTGCAAGCCGTACAGCCTCCGCCATGTTTCCCAGGTGGGATGAGGTTTTGGAGTTGGTATGCAGTGTTTTGTTATCTCCAAACATAACGCTGTGCACATTTACCAACAAGTTCAACTTTTGTCATGTCTGTCCACAGAACATTGTTCCAGGAGTTGCTGTGGAACATCCATGTGGTCTTTAGCAAACTTGAGAGGGGCAGTGGTGGTTTTTTTTGGGGGGAGAGCAGTGGTTTCCTCCGTGGTGACCTCGCATGATCACCGCTCCTGTTCAGATTTCTTCTTATGGTGGACTCATGGACACAGACGTAAGACAAAGTCAACCACCTGTTCGCTAGATCCCATCCCCACTCAGCTAGTCAAAGATTCCCTCGAAGGACTGGCAGGACCTATAATTAGTATGATGAATGCATCGCTTGCGTCAGGCGTTGTACCTGATCAATTTAAGGTAGCGGTTGTCAGACCGCTCCTTAAGAAGTCAAATTTGGATCCACAAGTTCTTAACAACTACAGGCCTGTCTCAAAGGTCCCATTTCAATCTAAAAGTTTTGAGAGAATAGTTGTTGCCCAATGTCAATCGTATCTGGATTCAAATAATATACTTGAGAAATTTCAGTCTGCTTTCTGAAACTGCATTAACGAGAGTCGTAAATGATATTCTCTTAGCTACTGATGTGGGGAATGCAACAGTGCTTGTGCTTCTAGATCTTAGAGCTGCCTTTGACACGGTTGACCTCTCTGTTTTGTTACACAGGCTTGAGTTTGAGGTTGGCTTATCTGGAACCGTCCTTCAGTGGTTTACTTCACATTTTACTCATCGTTTTCATTATGTTCAAATATCTAATAATTGTACTGCTTCATCAACGTCACCAGTTCAATTTGGGGTACCAGACAGATCAGTGCCGGGGCCAATATTGCTCTCTCTCTCTACATGCTGCTGCTAGGTAGGATAATACGAAAAAATAATATGAACTTTCATTCATATGCTGATGACACTCAAATAAACATTTTGTTCACACCAAACGACAACTTTTCTATTATCACTTTAGTTAAATGCATTAATGAAGGAAAGACTTGGATGTGTGAAAACTTTTTGTTACTCAACTCTGAGAAAACTGAGGATCTGTTGATCGGAGGCAACAATACTGATAGGACTACTATAACTTCAGCACTTAACTCAGAGGATTTAAACATTTGCCTCAAAGAGACAGCACGTAACCTAAGTGGCATATTAGACACAAGGCTCTTAACAACTTGCATTGTTAAGTGCCTTGAGACAACCTTGTTGTGAAAGGTGCTATATAGAAATACATTGATTTGAACTGAATTGACAATGTAAAATGTTGTGTGTGTTGTTTGTTAAACAAGACTGTCTTTATTTATTATTATGCGTCAGATGAAGATCAGATCACATTTTAAGAGCCAATCATGTAGAAATCCAGATCATTCGCGTTTTAAAAGTTGTGGGAAAAGCGAAACAGGTGCTTTTCCTTTGTTGCGCAGACACATGATGACACCGTAGGCGGCAGGACTCGAAGCTTCACAGGGAGACCTTGATGGCTTTCTAGTCCATCGCCCTAACCACTCGGCCGCCGCCGCCGCCGCTGCCTTTTTGATGCAGTCTAACATAGAGTGCCGGGCAGCGGCGGAAACCTTTTTCAAAGTCGCTTTCCGTTTAACAACAACAAAAAAAACTTTCACAAAATGCATGCTAGCAGACAAATGCGCCTCAGAGGACTTAAGGCTGGCTTCAAGTTGGAATGATAAAGTCTCCCCGTCCGGTCAGGAAAAGGGAACTTTGTTAGACAGAAAGAAGGAAGTAACAATAACGGAGAATTGTGTGCAAGGATTTTAGAAGCTGCGCAGCCCTGCAGTTTCAATAGCACTTTTATTCGTGTTAGATGCTGGAATTGCCTTTTTTTGACGCTCTTACGAATGCGATGTCAACGAAAACAGAACAAAGCACAAAAAACCCTCAAGTCCTGCAGTTGGATAGAATGCCGTTACGCGTCCAAGCCGTATTTGACTTCATCCTACCATTGCAACACGGGGCGTATATGGAAACGAACACACGCTACGAATTGTCTCTAATCAGTCCCTACAGTTGTAAGGCGCCTGGAAGCGTGCACCCCCATCATTAATCTTTGCGCATCTGTGCAAGGTAAACTCTGGAGCAGTCTTTGAAACGGCTCAAAGGAAACACTTGATTGATTCCATGTGCATCTGGGGTTCATTTATTTATTTACATTTAATTCAAGGGAAAGGCTTGGGTCAGTTTCAGACGGCCTCCAACAGCGAGATTCAAGCGCCCCACCTTCAGCCCAATCTGCGCCGCCAGAACGCCAACGGCTCCTCTGGTCTTTGGGGTGCGGTTGTGACCCCTTAACCTAAAGTGTTGGTGGCAGACAAATGGAGACTAACAGGTGATGTCCTAGGACATGACTACATTGTGACACTCGGTGGGGATGGTGACCATTGCTTGGAAAAGAGTGCGAGGCCCCTTTAGAAAAACATTTTGTTAACAGGCATTCTGCCTCAGCCTAAACACCTATAGCTTGCAAAGCGCATGCTATTAGACAGGCACCTCTGCAAGACCTTAAGAGTCTCTTAAACTAGTGATAGTAAGGTGTTCCCAATGGGCGATGTTTGGCTTTCAAATCATCTCTCTGTGGAAGCGCCGAGATGCAGCTGTTTAAGGCTTAGAAGCAGCTGACTGTTTCACTACCTAGCTGATTACTGTCAGTCAGGGAGCTCAGAGGTGAAAAGCCTGTCTGAGAGACAATTCGCCGTCGATGAGTTCAATATGTTCCGTACCAGCTCGGCGCACCTGAGATCATCTTGGTAGCCGTGTAGCTCAGATGAGTGAGAGCGAGTGTGTGTGTACCACCGTGATTGGATGCCGGTCCTTCTCAGGTCACAGTAAACCTTCTGCTGCCTAACTTTCCTAATTTTGGGGATCCCTTTGAAAAAGCAAAGGAAAAAAAAAACTGGCTCTTCATCAGCGTGATCGACCCAACCCAGTGTGCCCCAGTGGCCTAATGGATAAGGCACTGGCCTCCTAAGCCAGGGATTGTGGGTTCGAGTCCCATCTGGGGTGCTACTGTCCCTTTTTGAGCGTACAAATGTCCTTTTGATTTGCAAAGCTGCAACCCCACCTTACTCAGTGAGCGTCTCTGCTTTTCTCTCACATACAGTTGGGAGATGTCTTGCACTGAACGGCCTGCTTCAGATCACGCCACAGCACTTCAATGGGATTGGGGTCAGGACTCTTACTCGGCCATCCCAAAATACGGAATTTCTATTGTTTCAGCCACTCTGTTGTTGATGTACTCCTTTGTTTTTGTCATGCTGCATGACCCAGCGTCTTTCGAGTTTTAGATCACAGGCAGACACCCTGACATTCTGCTGTAGAATTTCCTGATACATCTTGGAATTCATCGGTCCCTCGATGATTGCAAGCCGTACAGCCTCCGCTATGCTTCCCAGGTGGGATGAGGTTTTGGAGTTGGTATGCAGTGTTTTGTTATCTCCAAACATAACGTTGTGCACATTTACCAACATGTTCAACTTTTGTCACTGTCCACAGAACATTGTTCCAGGAGTTGCTTTGGAACATCCATGTGGTCTTTAGCAAACTTGAGAGGGGCAGTGGTGGTTTTTTTGGGGGGGAGAGCAGTGGTTTCCTCCGTGGTGACCTCGCATGATCACCGCTCCTGTTCAGATTTCTTCTTATGGTGGACTCATAAACACAGACGTAAGACAAAGTCAACCACCTGTTCGCTAGATCCCATCCCCACTCAGCTAGTCAAAGATTCCCTCGAAGGACTGGCAGGACCTATAATTAGTATGATGAATGCATCGCTTGCGTCAGGCGTTGTACCTGATCAATTTAAGGTAGCGGTTGTTAGACCGCTCTTAAGAAGTCAAATTTGGATCAACAAGTTCTTAACAACTACAGGCCTGTCTCAAAGGTCCCATTTCAATCTAAAAGTCTTGGGAGAATAGTTGTTGCCCAACGTCAATCATATCTGGATTCAAATAATATACTTGAGAAATTTTAGTCTGGTTTCTGAAACTGCATTAACAAGAGTCGTAAATGATATTCTCTTAGCTACTGATGCAGGGAATGCAACAGTGCTTGTGCTTTGCTTCTAGATCTTAGAGCTGCCTTTGACACGGTTGACCTCTCTGTTTTGTTACACAGGTTTGAGTTTGAGGTTGGCTTATCTGGAACTGTCCTTCAGTGGTTTACTTCACATTTTACTCATCGTTTTCATTATGTTCAAATATCTAATAATTGTACTGCTTCATCAATGTCACCAGTTCAATTTGGGGTACCAGAAGATCAGTGCTGGGACCAATATTGCTCTCTCTCTCTACATGCTGCTGCTGGGTAGGATAATATGAAAAAATAATATGAACTTTCATTCATATGCTGATGACACTCAAATAAACATTTTGTTTACACCAAACGACAACTCTTCTATTATCAGTTTAGTTAAATGCATTAAGGAAGGAAATACTTGGATGTGTGAAAACTTTTTGTTACTCAACTCTGAGAAAAATGAGGATCTGTTGATCGGAGGCAACAATACTGATAGGACTACTATAACTTCAGCACTTAACTCAGAGGATTTAAACATCTGCCTCAAAGAGACAGCACGTAACCTTGTTGTGAAAGGCGCTATATAGAAATACATTGATTTGAATTGAATTGACAATGTAAAATGTTGTGTGTGTTGTTTGTTAAACAAGACTGTCTTTATTTATCAAAAAATAAAAGGAATTTGCTAGGAATGCAAACGTTAGGTTGCGCTTCTTCATGCTGCATCGTCGGCATGAGTGGAGCTTTTTAAACGTCTGTACTTACTGTGCCCCATAAGAAATCGTTTGTCCCCATTCAAAAGAGATTGTGCGATGTCCTGCAGTGTTCGCAAAGCAAACCTTTGACAGTTTGAAAAGAGGAATTTATTCTGCTTCCTGTGCGTGCAGTAGTTACAAAGTTGAACGTCTTTACACGATCTGCTGCAGTTTTCAGTGGGCGGGCTTTGTCAGAGGGCTTGGAAAAACGCACTGTGTTTCGGCTCGGGAAACATCATGAGAAGTGTCCTGCATGTTTTCTGTGTATAGCTGTCTTTTAACGCATACAGAATTCATTCGAAATCATTGATTTCTCCAATTAACAAGGTTCCCTTAAAGGATGAGTCAAAGTAACGTCTAATCGGATTAGTTTCCTTAGAGCTGGTTCAGAGTTTGCTCAAGAGTTTACCTTTCACAGATGCGCAAAGAAAAATGTTGGGGGTGCACGCTTCAAGGTGCCTTACAGCTGTAGGGAGTGATTCGAGACGATTTGTGGCGTGTGCTCGTTCCCATATACCGTACGCCCCGGGGTGCAGTGCTAAGATGAAGTACAATACCGCTTGGGCACGTAACGGCGTTACACGCAAGTGCGGGACGTGAGGCTTTTCGTTTGTTCATTTTGTTTTGCTCTGCTTTGCTTTGTTTCGTGGTCAAGAGGCGTAAGGTAAGTCGTAATCCAGGGAGAACACTGGTGGCAAACAGTCCGAGGTGAGAGGCGAGGTCCAAAGTCGAAAAGGCAGAAGGGGAGTCCAATATCCAGAATAAACGAGGTAATGGAAAAAACGCCAGGTAGAGCTCTCAAGGAGTAGACTCAATACCAGCGGGAAGCAAGTAAAGATGGTAAAAATAGCACTGCGTACCCCACGGTGGAGTGTGTGCAGGTGGGTTAACTCGTGCGGCGGCGTTTGTTAATAATCACCCTCTGCTGGTGCTGTTTAGATTGCTTAAGAGTTGGTCTTAACTGCCTGGCGGTCATGACAAGCTCCTCTTTAAGCTGTGGTTTAGTTTTGCATTCATGTGTTTCTAGAGCAGTTATTTATGGGGGTGGGTGGGTCCTTCACAGAGGCTCAGGACAAATCCCCTGCATGAAAGTCTACTGTGTGCGTTCAAACAGTCACAGGTCAAGAGCCAGGCAGGAGGACAATGGACAGATGAGCCAACGAACTAAAAATAAAAGAACAGATATGAAAAAGCCACCATCTTTTTCTTTTTGACATTTTCCGACTTTCATGCAAGCCAGGACAAAGTTGCTCGTAGCTACTTGTGGATTCAAATACTCTATCGAGTGCTTTGATGAGTTTTTGCAATTTGATTGTCGTCCTGTCAGCCTGTTTCTGTTTTTTTTTTTTCAATCTAGGGATGGAAAGTATGAGGGAAATGATGGAGCAATCAATAACCGCTCCGGAAAAATGGCAGAAAGAAATGATCCGTCACTAAGGACATTTGTGAAGCAGAGGAGTGACATCACCACAAAGGCGACTTATTCTGCTGATCGTTTTGGTGAATAATGATTGAGGCGTGTTAAGAGAAAGGTAGCTGCGTCAGCATGCTTAGGCTGCAAAGGATAAAGCAAAGGTTTACTCCATGCTGAAAAGAGAAGAAAAGAAGCACAACGTTTCGACTGTGGAGCCTTCTGCACCATCTTCTTTAGCGATGGTGATGATGTTTACATTGGAAAAACTGAGACACGCATACTGGAGGGGCTTGAACCACCAACTTTTCAGCACCACAGAGTCTGACAGTCTTTTGTGCACCCTACATTTGCAGGTTTATGGTCAAAGAAAACAATCACTTGCGCTTCTTGCAGCCGGCAATCTTTTTCCACTGACAACCAAGAAATGGATTTCATCTTTCACAAGCTGTATGGATTTCTTCAAAAACAAGTTATTCCAGAAAGGAAATGAATTCTTGCATTAAACTGAACCAAGCTGTACATGTTTGTCTGAAATGAGACATTCGGCACAACAAGACACGGAGAGAGGCACCGCTGGTATTCAGACCCAGGATCGCCTGCTTACTAGGCGGGCACTTTAAGCCACTAGGGAACAGCGCCAGCGGAGCACCGCGCTTTTACAGACACTTGGACACATCTGCGTTCGGTGTGCACTTAACCTGCTCTCTGAGCCCGTTGCCTCCGTCCCATTTAATAGCAGAACTGACGCCAAGAGAAATGATGAGAAATGGCATTTATCGGGCACTTTTCATGTCCAAGGAGCTCAATGCCCTTGACACCTCCCCAAGGCGACAGAGCTGTGCATTCTTTGGCGACACCATTTTTTCTTTTGTTTAATTTCTATACTTATTGATAGAATAAAAACGATATGTCATGTACTGTAAGGGAAATGTCTCTTTTCATGGGGAAAGCTAGCACCAGCAAATGTTGTGTTTAGAAGAAGTGATTTAACATGACACGTGACCTAATTTACCGGAGCAAGAGCTCACCCAGCAAGCCCTGCTTTACTTCTACAGGAGAGAAGTACTGTAGAGTCTGCAAGATGTTCAGCTGGGTAGCTACGTCAGCATGCCTCGGCTGCAAAGGAACAAGTAATAGGTTTATTGCATGCTGAAAAGAGAAGAACGGAAACACAGCGTTTCGACTGTGAGGTCTTCTCACACCTGAAGAAGCCTCACACCTGTAAAAGGCTCCATGGTTTTCTTTCTTCTCTTTTCAACATGGAATACACCTATTGTCTGCAAGATGTGACAATTTCATGGTGTTTTGGAAGAAAACCTTTTTTCTTTGAATTCAAAATCAATCGGAATTTCAGCACGACACATCAACACTTTTTCTGTTTTAAGGAGATGATATTTTAAACCTGATAAAAATAGTAGGAAACACAAGTTTCTTGCTGTGAAAATTTAGATGGGGAAGTGTACTACTAGTAGCAGTGTAGAGCTCTCTGTGGTGGAGTGCAAGCGCATGTTCTATGGGCCAGTGGCGTAATGGATAGCGCGTCTGATTTCGGATCAGAAGATTGTAGGTTTGAGTCCTGCCTGGCTCGTGAGGCTTTTAAACCTCTCAGGTTCCTCGGTAACAGGTTGCCGTCATGTATATGAACTATAGAAAAGCATTTGCCACAACCCGTAAATTAGCACGCAAGTGCGGGCTGGTGAACACAGAACTGTATGGAGATCATCTCCAGCTCCGAGCTCAATTGCAATGAAAAAACATGCCGAACAGAACTGGAGAGCAGCTGAATTTGTGCTCAGTAGGGTGGGGAGGACTCAGCATTGCTATTGTTCTAATTGGCATGAACTGCAGGGGATCTGAATCAGAACATGTCAGTCAGTTTGATCATTGCGTCAATATGTAGGCCACGTTAATACAGAATTATTACTTTGTCTGTCTCGTCTTTGTATATAGCTGAATGTCCCTGACAATTTCATGTTAGTTTTTAAGAACGACATTGGTGCTAATATATACATATATAGCATATAAGGAACACGTAAAAGTTTAGTCCATGCTGAAAAGATAAGAAAACCGCCACAACGTTTCATCTTGGAATAAATCTTTACTTGTTGTTTTGCAGCCTACCCATTCTGACCTAACTCCTCCCTTGAAATTCCCTAACAGATAAGGGTACGTAACGGCTCATGCGATGCTCAGTTGCAATTTGTCCCAAAACAAACAAGAACAGCAGCTGAGGGTTTGAGTTTGAACATGCACTGTATTAAAGCAGCTTTTATTTCCATTGATAAATGCTAGATATTCCTACAGAGATTCTCCAGGTGAGTAAGCGATTCCTGTTTCTGTTTCTATTTCTGTTTCATATATACAGTATATATATGTTACATGTGTCTCTGCAATAGTATAAATGTGTTATACACTATCAGGGGCTGCTTTTTTGTGCACCTCATCTACAACAAGGGTTTTTTTTTTCATTTATGTTTGTGGACCTTCACCATTTGAGGAAGTGAGTTAGATAAGAAAGTTACAGGTATGGTGAGCAATGACTGACAAAGGCACGTACTGCGTATTCCTTACAGAAGTGTAAGCAATTTGTTCTAAAAAACACCGGCTAAAGTCCAACATCGTTAGCAATCTTATTACTTAAACAGAATTAACATCAATAAACTGTAAGGTGCTGGTACATGCGAGTAGATTTGATCTTCTATTAAACAAAAATGCAATTACAGCTCTAAAAAGGTCAACCTAGACTTCTGTAACAGATCTGTTCAGGTCATCGCTGTTTCTCTGACCTTGTGAGTCTTTGGAATTTTAAAAGTGTATTTTGCTTGCCTTTCATGTGGTCTGTGTACAAGTCACTGTGGCGTATGCGGTCCTACACAGCCTTGCTATAGACGTGACGAGCCTCCGCTGTTGCAATGGAGAACAGGTTCAGTACGGAGCTGCCGAGAAAATTCAGCTGGAAAGCTCGTTGCAGAAAAGCATCGTTCTCTGTGTCCAGCGGCAAAGCGTCCATCGTGGGTGCTGAAGAATCGATTTCACAGGCTGTGGGTCCAGGCGATTTAGAGTGTTAAAGGTCCCAGCGAAAACAAAACAGCGCTGGTCCTTTTACACGCACGCACGCAACCAAATGCAAAGGACGCCGTAGTTGGCAGGATTTGAACCTGCGCGGGGAGACCCCAACGGATTTCAAGTCCGTCACCTTAACCACTCGGCCACGACTACAGCAAGCGCCGCGGCCGCTGCCTTCTTGCTACAATCGAACAGGGAGTGCGAGGCGGCGGCGGCAGCGGAGGCAACTTTTTTCAAGTTCGCTCTCCGTTTAAGAAACCTTTTACGCCATACGTGCAAGCACACACACACACACCTCAGAGGACTTAAGGGTGGCTTCAAGTTGGAATGATAAAGTCTCCCCGTTCGGACATGAAAACAGAACGTTCTTAGACAGAAAGCAATCAACAACGGAGACATGTGGACGACGATTTTAGTCACTGCACTTTGAATAGCATTTTTACTCCAGTTACAGGAGATGCACCAATGGCCCTTGACCTACGCTCTTACCAATGCCTTGAACATTCAAACAAAACAGCCCTCAAGTCCTGCGGTTTAATATAACGCTGTTACGTGTCGAGGCAGTATTTGACTCTGTCCTACCGTTGAGACACGGGGCGTATATGGAAATGAACACATGCTACGGAACGTCTCTAATCGGTCCCTACAGTTGGAAGGCTCCTTGAAGCGTGCACCCCCATCATTCATCTTTGCGCATCTGTGAAAGGTAGACTCTTGAGCAATGTTTGAGCCAGCTCTAAGGCAACTAGTGCTATTGGACAGACACCTCTGGAAGATCCTAAGAGTCTCTTAACACCACTTCCAGCAGCAAGCTTAATTGTTCGCTGGAGGTCTCCCACCCAGGTACTGACCAGGCAAAGAATCACCAGTACATTGAATGAGGAAGTTAATCCTGAAATCCAATTACATATCTCAAGGTAAGACAAATCCATAAGAACATGTCTTAGTATTACTTCGTTTACATTAGTATGGCACTGAGTTGGAGCTCCTCTTTAAGCTGTGGTTTAGTTTTGCATTCATGTGTTTCTAGAGCAGTTATTTATGGGGGTGGGTGGGTCTTTCACAGAGGCTCAGGACAAATCCCCCGCCTGAAAGTCTAATGTGTGCGTTCAGACAGTCACAGGTCAAGAGCCAGGCAGGAGGACAATGGACAGAAGAGCCAACGAACTAAAAATGAAAGAACAAATATGAAAAAGCCACCATCTTTTTCTTTTTGACATTTTCCGACTTTCATGTAAGCCAGGACAAGGTTGCTCGTAGCTACTTGTGGATTCAAATACTCTATTGAGTGCTTTGATGAGTTTTTGCAATTTGATTGTCGTCCTGTCAGCCTGTTTCTGTTTTTTTTTTCAATCTAGGGATGGAAAGTATGAGGGAAATGATGGAGCAATCAATAACCGCTCCGGAAAAATGGCAGAAAGAAATGGTCCGTCACTAAGGACATTTGTGAAGCAGAGGAGTGACATCACCACAAAGGCGACACATTCTGCTGATGGTTTTGGTGAATAATGATTGAGGCGCGTTAAGAGAAAGGTAGCTGTGTCAGCATGCGTAGGCTGCAAAGGATCAAGCAAAGGTTTACTCCATGCTGAAAAGAGAAGAAAAGAAGCACAACGTTTCGACTGTGGAGCCTTCTGCGCCATCTTCTTTAGCGGTGATGATGTTTACATTGGAAAAACTGAGACATGCGTCCCTGGGTGGGCTTGAACCACCAACCTTTCGGTTAACAGCCGAACGCGCTAGCCAATTGCGCCACAGAGACTGACAGCCGCTTGCGCTCCCTACATTTGCAGGTTTATGGTCAAAGAAAACAATAACTTGCGCTTCTTGCAGCCGGCAATCTTTTTCCACTGACAACCAAGAAATGGATTTCATCTTTCACAAGCTGTATGGATTTCTTCAAAAACAAGTTATTCCAGAAATGAAATGAATTCTTGCATTAAACTGAACCAAGCTGTACATGTTTGTCTGAAAAGAGACATTCGGCACAACAAGACACGGAGAGAGGCACCGCTGGTATTCAGACCCAGGAATGCCTGCTTACTAGGCAGGCACTTTAAGCCACTAGGGAACAGCGCCAGCGGAGCACCGCGCTTTTACAGACACTTGGACACATCTGCGTTCGGTGTGCACTTAACCTGCTCTCTGAGCCCGTTGCCTCCGTCCCATTTAACAGCAGAACTGACGCCAAGAGAAATGATGAGAAATGGCATTTATCGGGCACTTTTCATGTCCAACTGCTGCAGTTTTCAGTGGGCGGGCTTTGTCAGATGGCTTGGAAAAACGCACTGTTTTTCGGCTCGGGAAACATCATGAGCAGTGTCCTGCATGTTTTCTGTGTATAGCTGTCTTTTAACGCATACAGAATTCATTCGAAATCATTGATTTCTCCAATTAACAAGGGTCCCTTTTTGAACCTGCCAGAAGCATTCTTTCAATGTAACAGATTTACTCCGGGGAAAGGCAGCATGACATTGAGAGTAGCTCAAGCTTTCAGCAACCGTATCGGACTGCATGTTTGCAGACACCGCTCAGAATCCCCTGTAAGATTCTTTTTCAATTCCGTTTTGCAGTGCTTTAGCTCTTTCAAAAGGCTTCGCTTTGCTAGTCACAATCCAAGGCTCATGACAGCATTTGAAAACATTTTTCTGCTTGGAAGGCAGCTATGCTCACCACTATACCACCAACGCACGCCCACAGGAGGCCTGCAGGACACCACCAGAGAATGCTTACGATTTCGGAAGCTGTCTCCGGGACGTGCTGATTCCACACATCCTGAATAAATCATGATATTTTTAGTTGCTGTAGCTAGACGTTCAAATGAGTTTCATGGCCAGATGGACTGTTTCCTCCAGCGGTATAGTATTGCAGTGAGACAGCACGATGCCTGCAAGACTATGTCACGCTAAACGCCACAGATTGTGTTTGTCCGTTCGTGTCAGTCGTCCTGCAGCCACGGGAAGTGGGACACAAACATGCTGCAATGCTTTCAGGACGTTAGGATTTGTTTGTGCAACATCCGAGAAGAGTACTTGTGGCTTGAATGTGAACTGTACGTGCCCACCCCCTTTCCTCTGTAGTGCATGAGTTCCTCCCGGCATGCCCTTCGTCATTGTTCTGTCATCTTGTATTTAAAGGGTTGTATTTCTGCTGCTAAAAAGAAGCAACGGTTTTCTCACAACGCCCTTTGTTCCCAACGGAGCCCTTGTCTGTCATGAAATTCTTCAAAACCTCAAGCTAGAAGAAGAAGAAGACGACAAATATGAAGCGTTACCGCAACGACATGCCATGAGACGATCGATAACGATTTCCATAGGATCCCCGCGGTTGCCTGGCAACCGTCAGCTTTGCGCAGTGGCAGTATCGTAGCCTGTGAGGTTTAGCCGAGGCGCGTTTATTGCTAGTTGAAAACTTTTCCCAATACCCCGCTTCCGCCGGTTTGCAATACAATCGGCGAAAGCAATTTTTGACAGTCTCGTCAGAGACTGAGCAAGGTGTTTAAAGACAGATTTGGTCATGGTGACATCATGGTAGAAAGAAACGAGCTTGTTACGTCTCAACTGAAACGCTCTTTAGCTCTTTCAGCGTTATGCAGAGAACAGCGTCTGTTGAGATCACTTTTGAGTCAGCGCGAAACGCCGTGTGCTGTCAGTTTGATTTCATATTGCTCGTCGCGGCGCCCGGCTTTTGTCTGTCAAACGTTAGGTTGCGCTTCTTCATGCTGCATCGTCGGCATGAGTGGAGCTTTTTAAACGTCTGTACTTACTGTATATGGTACAGTGCTTTGCGAAAGTATTCGGCCCCCTTGAACTTTTCAACCTTTTGCCACATTTCAGGCTTCAAACATAAAGATATAAATTTTTTATTTTATGTGAAGAATCACCAACAAGTGGGACACAATTGTGAAGTGGAACGAAATCTATTGGATTTTTGAAACTTTTTTAACTAATAAAAAAATGAAAAGTGGGGCGTGCAAAATTATTCGGCCCCCTTGCGTTAATACTTTGTAGAGCCACCTTTTGCTGCGATTACAGCTGCAAGTCGCTTGGGGTATGTCTCTATCAGTTTTGCACATCGAGAGACTGAAATTCTTGCCCATTCTTCCTTGCAAAACAGCTCGAGCTCAGTGAGGTTGGATGGAGAGCGTTTGTGAACAGCAGTTTTCAGCTCTTTCCACAGATTCTCGATTGGATTCAGGTCTGGACTTTGACTTGGCCATTCAAACACCTGGATACGTTTATTTGTGAACCATTCCTTTGTAGATTTTGCTGTATGTTTGGGATCATTGTCTTGTTGGAAGATAAATCTCCGTCCCAGTTTCAGGTCTTTTGCAGACTCCAACAGGTTTTCATCCAGAATGGTCCTGTATTTGGCTGCATCCATCTTCCCCTCAATTTTAACCATCTTCCCTGTCCCTGCTGAAGAAAAGCAGGCCCAAACCATGATGCTGCCACCACCATGTTTGACAGTGGGGATGGTGTGTTGAGGGTGATGAGCTGTGTTGCTTTTACGCCAAACATATCGTTTTGCATTGTGGGCAAAAAGTTCGATTTTGGTTTCATCTGACCAGAGCACCTTCTTCCACATGTTTGGGGTGTCTCCCAGGTGGCTTGTGGCAAACTTTAGACGAGACTTTTTATGGATATCTTTGAGAAATGGCTTTCTTCTTGCCACTCTTCCATAAAGGCCAGATTTGTGCAGTGTAAGACTGATTGTTGTCCTATGGACAGACTCTCCCACCTCAGCTGTAGTTCTCTGCAGTTCATCCAGAGTGATCATGGGCCTCTTGGCTGCATCTCTGATCAGTCTTCTCCTTGTCTGAGCTGAAAGTTTAGAGGGACGGCCAGGTCTTGGTAGATTTGCAGTGGTCTGATACTCCTTCCATTTCAAGATGATCGCTTGCACAGTGCTCCTTGGGATGTTTGAAGCTTGGGAAATCTTTTTGTATCCAAATCCGGCTTTAAACTTCTCCACAACAGTATTACGGACCTGCCTGGTGTGTTCCTTGGTCTTCATGATGCTCTCTGCGCTTTCAACAGAACCTTGAGACTATCACAGAGCAGGTGCATTGATACAGAGACTTGATTACACACAGGTGGATTCTATTTATCACCATCAGTCATTTAGGACAAGATTGGATCATTCAGAGATCCTCGCTGAACTTCTGGAGTGAGTTTGCTGCACTGAAAGTAAAGGGGCCGAATAATTTTGCACGCCCCACTTTTCATTTTTTTATTAGTTAAAAAAGTTTCAAAAATCCAATAGATTTCGTTCCACTTCACAATTGTGTCCCACTTGTTGGTGATTCTTCACATAAAATAAAAAATTTATATCTTTATGTTTGAAGCCTGAAATGTGGCAAAAGGTTGAAAAGTTCAAGGGGGCCGAATACTTTCGCAAGGCACTGTATATATACAGTATATGGCTGGTCTCGGTACTTTAAAGAAAACATACACGAAAGATGGTTTCATTATGACCAGTATCGGTCTTGAGATATTTTTAACTTGATTTACAGAAGCGCGAAACGGTATGCCCAGGGCGTTTTAGTTTTCGTTTTGTTTTAATGCAGTGCAGTGGATTGATTAGAGATATCAAGTACATACAAGTCATTTTTTAAATGTTGTAGTTCGTCTTGTAAAAATGTTACAAGTACATAATCTGTCAACAATTACACAGGTTCTGTTTCCATATTGCGAATTTTGGTTACGTAATATTATTTTCTAATTTCACGTTGTGAATATATGATTTGGGCAAACAGAGCCGCAAAGAAGTACATTATGGGTTGTTGTTTTTTTTTTGCAGTTTTATCTAGAACAAGCGATGCTTAAACCTTTGTCTGATTCTTGTGAAACTATCCACACGACAGTTACCTAGGAGTTGACTTCAGTGATGTCACTGATGGGATGTTTCTAAAAATCCATCCACTGTAAAACGTCTTCTCCACTTGTCCTGCATATGTATTCGCTAATGAAGCTGTGTGTTCTGAGCCTGGATCTCTACATTTCTGTATGAACCAGCTTAGAGGGCTAAAGACAGCTTGTGTTTAAATTGAGTGTAAGGTAATTTATGCTTCTAAACTCATGGTCAGCATTTATTATTGTACTGTGCTATAAACTTCTTCTGTGCCTAATTACATTATTTTATAGCTTTATCAAATTTGTACATTGTCGATAATGTTTCTGTAGTTTTCAGCCCTCAGCATGCGACTGGTGGTGCTGTGGGTTAGGTTCCTGACTTCCATGTCACATGGTCTGTGATTGAATCCCATGGAACTATGACTTTATTTTTTAACAAACATTTCTTTGAAAAAATTAAACGTTTCCCTGGGTCAGAGATTAAATAAAACCTCACTCGCACCAAACAAATTTATATTTCTAAATATCACAACATGATCGAATTTAAGTCTTTTTAATAACAATGAATAGTCACCTATGCGTTACAAAATAAACATTTATATTGATTTGAATCACGTTTTGATTTAAATCGTAAACGCGTTTAAATATATGTGTTTAAAGGCGATATACTGTATAAAAGCGTTGATTCTTATGGAATGTGTTCCGCCAGGGATTCAAAATTTTTTATTTTTTTTAATCGCGTATCTAAGGAAAATTGCAGTATAACTTTGTTCATGCACATCATTATACAGTATCTCATTTTGTATTTCTATAAAAAAAAATCGTTTGCCCAGCCACTATTGTTTTTATCCTGTAAAGCGCTTTGAGGAGCACAGCTTTCTCACCACTTAGATTACTTTTTGACACCATCCTTACACAAAGCAGAAACTGATTGTATTTTCCGATGACATACAAGTGAAAAGATTACAGATTTTAATCGTCTTTTTTCTGAACCAGGGAAAATCTGATCATGTTTCTCTATAACAATAATAAAAAACTTTATTTTACATATCACCTTTAAAAGTGGCATCTCAAAACAATACAGTAGATGTAAACCACAGATTACAAAGTAAATACCCAGACAAACGCAAACGCGTTTTTAATAAAATGCTTTCATTCATTCAACAGAGAGAGAGCGTAAAACCTGGGTGTAACAGCTGTTCCTTTTTCTGATCACTCGCTCTCTGGATAAATGTCTCGCCTGTCCAGTTCTTTGTTTTCCTAATTTGCCAATTATGCCTGCTGTGATCCACTCCTACCCTCACACCTAAAGAAGACTATTTTAAATGTCTTTGCGCATAAATTTTATTGCACATAAAGGTGATATGTAAAATAATGTTTTTTTTTATTGTTGTTATAGAGAAACATGATCAGATTTTCCCTGGTTCTTCCTGTGCGTGCAGTAGTTACAAAGTTGAACGTCTTTACACGATCTGCTGCAGTTTTCAGTGGGCGGGCTTTGTCAGATGGCTTGGAAAAACGCACTGTGTTTCGGCTCGGGAAACATCATGAGCAGTGTCCTGCATGTTTTCTGTGTATAGCTGTCTTTTAACGCATACAGAATTCATTCGAAATCATTGATTTCTCCAATTAACAAGGGTCCCTTTTTGAACCTGCCAGAAGCATTCTTTCAATGAAACAGATTTACTCCGGGGAAAGGCAGCATGACATTGAGAGTAGCTCAAGCTTTCAGCACCCGTATCGGACTGCATGTTTGCAGACACCGCTCAGAATCCCCTGTAAGATTCTCTTTCAATTCCGTTTTGCAGTGCTTTAGCTCTTTCAAAAGGCTTCGCTTTGCTAGTCACAATCCAAGGCTCATGACAGCATTTGAAAACATTTTTCTGCTTGGAAGGCAGCTATGCTCACCACTATACCACCAACGTACGCCCACAGGCGCCCTGCAGGACACCACCAGAGAATGCTCACGATTTCGGAAGCTGTCTCCGGGACGTGCTGATTCCACACATCCTGAATAAATCATGATATTGTTAGTTGCTGTAGCTAGACGTTCAAATGAGTTTCATGGCCAGATGGACTGTTTCCTCCAGCGGTATAGTATTGCAGTGAGACAGCACGATGCCTGCAAGACTATGTCACGCTAAACGCCACAGATTGTGTTTGTCCGTTCGTGTCAGTCGTCCTGCAGCCACGGGAAGTGGGACACAAACATGCTGCAATGCTTTCAAGACGTTAGGATTTGTTTGTGTAACATCCGAGAAGAGTACTTGTGGCTTGAATGTGAACTGTACGTGCCCGCCCCCTTTCCTCTGTAGTGCATGAGTTCCTCCCGGCACGCCCTTCGTCATTGTTCTGTCATCTTGTATTTAAAGGGTTGTATTTCTGCTGCTGAAAATAAGCAACGGTTTTCTCACAACGCCCTTTGTTCCCAACGGAGCCCTTGTCTGTCATGAAATTCTTCAAAACCTCAAGCTAGAAGAAGAAGAAGACGACAAATATGAAGCGTTACCGCAACGACATGCCATGAGACGATCGATAACGATTTCCATAGGATCCCCGCGGTTGCCTGGCTACCGTCAGCTTTGCGCAGTGGCAGTATCGCAGCCTGTGAGGTTTAGCCGAGGCGCGATTATTGCTAGTTGAAAACTTTTCCCAATACCCCGCTTCCGCCGGTTTGCAATACAATCGGCGAAAGCAATTTTTGACAGTCTCGTCAGAGACTGAGCAAGGTGTTTAAAGACAGATTTGGTCATGGTGACATCATGGTAGAAAGAAACGAGCTTGTTACGTCTCAATAGAAACGCTCTTTAGCTCTTTCAGCGTTATGCAGAGAACAGCGTCTGTCGAGATCACTTTTGAATCAGCGCGAAACGCCGTGTGCTGTCAGTTTGATTTCATATTGCTCGTAGCGGCGCCCGGCTTTTGTCTGTCAAACGTTAGGTTGCGCTTCTTCATGCTGCATCGTCGGCATGAGTGGAGCTTTTTAAACGTCTGTACTTACTGCGCCCCATAAGAAATGGTTTGTCCCCGTTCAAAAGAGATTGTGCGATGTCCGGCAGCGTTCGCAAAGCAAACCTTTGCCAGTTTGAAAAGAGGAATTTATTCTGCTTCCTGTGCGTGCAGTAGTTACAAAGTTGAACGTCTTTACACGATCTGCTGCAGTTTTCAGTGGGCGGGCTTTGTCAGATGGCTTGGAAAAACGCACTGAGACATCATGAGCAGTGTCCTGCATGTTTTCTGTGTATAGCTGTCTTTTAACGCATACAGAATTCATTTCTGTATGCATTTCTTTTCTCCAATTAACAAGGGTCCCTTTTTGAACCTGCCAGAAGCATTCTTTCAATGTAACAGATTTACTCCGGGGAAAGGCAGCATGACATTGAGAGTAGCTCAAGCTTTCAGCACCCGTATCGGACTGCGTGTATGCAGACAACGCTCAGAATCCCCTGTAAGATTCTCCTTCAATTCCGTTTTGCACTTCTTTAGCTCTTTCAAAAGGCTTCGCTTTGCTAGTCACAATCCCAGGCTTATGACAGCATTTGGAACCAATCGCCACTGCGTTGGCCGGGAATCGAACCCGGGTCAACTGCTTGGAAGGCAGCTATGCTCACCACTATACCACCAACGCACGCCCACAGGCGCCTTGCAGGACACCACCAGAGAATGCTCACGATTTCGGAAGCTGTCTCCGGGACGTGCTGATTCCACACATCCTGAATAAATCATGATATTGTTAGTTGCTGTAGCTAGACGTTCAAATGAGTTTCATGGCCAGACGGACTGTTTCCTCCAGCGGTATAGTATTGCAGTGAGACAGCACGATGCCTGCAAGACTATGTCACGCTAAACGCCACAGATTGTGTTTGTCCGTTCGTGTCAGTCGTCCTGCAGCCACAGGAAGTGGGACACAAACATGCTGCAATGCTTTCAAGACGTTAGGATTTGTTTGTGTAACATCCGAGAAGAGTACTTGTGGCTTGAATGTGAACTGTACGTGCCCGCCCCCTTTCCTCTGTAGTGCATGAGTTCCTCCCGGCACGCCCTTCGTCATTGTTCTGTCATCTTGTATTTAAAGGGTTGTATTTCTGCTGCTGAAAATAAGCAACGGTTTTCTCACAACGCCCTTTGTTCCCAACGGAGCCCTTGTCTGTCATGAAATTCTTCAAAACCTCAAGCTAGAAGAAGAAGAAGACGACAAATATGAAGCGTTACCGCAACGACATGCCATGAGACGATCGATAACGATTTCCATAGGATCCCCGCGGTTGCCTAGCAACCGTCAGCTTTGCGCAGTGGCAGTATCGTAGCCTGTGAGGTTTAGCCGAGGCGCGATTATTGCTAGTTGAAAACTTTTCCCAATACCCCGCTTCCGCCGGTTTGCAATACAATCGGCGAAAGCAATTTTTGACAGTCTCGTCAGAGACTGAGCAAGGTGTTTAAAGACAGATTTGGTCATGGTGACATCATGGTAGAAAGAAACGAGCTTGTTACGTCTCAACAGAAACGCTCTTTAGCTCTTTCAGCGTTATGCAGAGAACAGCGTCTGTCGAGATCACTTTTGAGTCAGCGCGAAACGCCGTGTGCTGTCAGTTTGATTTCATATTGCTCGTAGCGGCGCCCGGCTTTTGTCTGTCAAAGTTAGGTTGCGCTTCTTCATGCTGTATGGTCGGCATGAGTGGAGCTTTTTAAACGTCTGTACTTACTGCGCCCCATAAGAAATGGTTTGTCCCCGTTCAAAAGAGATTGTGCGATGTCCTGCAGCGTTCGCAAAGCACATCTTTGACAGTTTGAAAAGTGGAATTTATTCTGCTTCCTGTGTGTGCAGTAGTTACAAAGTTGAACGTCTTTACACGATGTGCTGCAGTTTTCAGTGGGCGGGCTTTGTCAGATGGCTTGGAAAAAACGCACTGAGACATCATGAGCAGTGTCCTGCATGTTTTCTGTGTATAGCTGTCTTTTAACGCATACAGAATTCATTCGAAATCATTGATTTCTCCAATTAACAAGGGTCCCTTTTTGAACCTGCCAGAAGCATTCTTTCAATGTAACAGATTTACTCCGGGGAAAGGCAGCATGACATTGAGAGTAGCTCAAGCTTTCAGCACCCGTATCGGACTGCGTGTATGCAGACACCGCTCAGAATCCCCTGTAAGATTCTCCTTCAATTCCGTTTTGCAGTTCTTTAGCTCTTTCAAAAGGCTTCGCTTTGCTAGTCACAATCCAAGGCTCATGACAGCATTTAGAACCAATCGCCACTGCGTTGGCCGGGAATCGAACCCGGGTCAACTGCTTGGAAGGCAGCTATGCTCACCACTATACCACCAACGCACACCCGCAAAAGCCCTGCAGGACACCACCAGAGAATGCTCACGATTTCGGAAGCTGTCTCCGGGACGTGCTGATTCCACAAATCCTGAATAAATCATGATATTGTTAGTTGCTGTAGCTAGACGTTCAAATGAGTTTCATGGCCAGATGGACTGTTTCCTCCAGCGGTATAGTATTGCAGTGAGACAGCACGATGCCTGCAAGACTATGTCACGCTAAACACTACAGATTGTGTTTGTGTTGGACAGTTGGACCCTACAGCTGGATCCTCGTCGACAACCTGAATAGCTTATTCAGAAGCAGTGCTGGTCCGGGAACGAACCAGCTTCTTCCCAGGCACAAGAGTGACTTGTGAGGACTCGCGGTCACACTCTGTGCATAGAGACTTTCTACCAGCCAGCCGGACTGCTGGTAGATCCCCTCGGAGCAACGACTGCCCTGCGCGCTGCAGTCAGATTCCTCCGCTCGTCCTACTCCGAGCTGCACCTTGACTGGTTGGCCGGTAGCCAGAGGACGCCGGGACAACGCCCATTGGACAACCGCTGGAACAGAGGCTGCAACAGAGCCTGTCAGCTGGTTTGGTGTTCGTGCCGGGAAATTCCAAATCCATACACAGTGGATAACTAAACCCCATGTTCTACATTGCGTCTCGAGAATTCAATTGTACCTCAACACAAGTTGTTATCAATTTAATTCATGAGTAATGTATTTACTTCCGAGTTTAGAGTAACAGTGGGTAATAACACTGATTAGCGATTTGGTAACTGAACGATATATATTGACATATATTCTCTGTTGTGTATCTCTTTGTGTTTGCATCTCTTCGGGATTATATACCTTGTATATTGATAACCCTCACAGTAAGGTCTGCCACTCGTATCCAGGCAGACTAGTATATGTTTGGTGGACAATTTATATTAATAAATGTATCTAGTGTATTGAACCCCTGTGTGTGCGTTGTTAGTTGTTCTGACGATTGATTTTCTAAAAGCCCCAACTAACAATCTCGTGATTACTGCTACAATAAATAATTGTCTCAGTAAACCCATCAAACCATTACATTTAATGGCGTCCCTGGGTGGGCGAGTTTAGAATGAAATGAGAATCAGTCGCACAGAATAACTGATGTTGCTGTGAGTTCAAGTTCAGCACAGCACCGCGGCTTCTATACGCGAATACCGGGTGTGCTGATAACTGCGTAAAGAAATCCCCCTGTTTTCTAGCGTTTAGTGTAACGTGTGCTGATTGGAAATCCATCTGCTCGGGTGTCTAGATTCCATACTGTATTTTGGAAAAAGAAAAAAAAAAAGTAATACTCTTAAAGTTTCTCTGACGTGTAGCGGTGAGGCTTATTAATAGAAAGAATTAAGTGTTCTGAGCCTTCCCAAATGAGGCCCCATTTCTCTGTTCATCTCTGTGGTGCAGCCACAGAGAAACTATTCATGCAAGATGTTTTCTTTTGATAAGGACAGCTCCCAAAGGGGGATGCACTTAGCTAAGCCTGGCTATCATGATCAATGGTCATCCATTGGCGCCTATCTGTCTAGGGAGTGCCAGTTGGACATCTGGACTGCATTACTAAGTGTCAGGAGTAAGTGACTCATATCTCACCTTGATCAACCAATCAGGGACTGGTAGGGCCGAGTAACCCACATGGGACTCTGATGCCCATGGAACTTTCAGCCAATCAATGAGCTGAAGTTCCTCCAGGTAAAAACAGGCAACACAGAGAGCCTAGAGATTCAGATTCAGAAGGGAAGATTCAACAAGATTCAGATTCAGATTCAGATTCAACAATTCTAAAGGGAATTCAAAGGAGAATCCCAAGGGCAGGACATTCTCGCAGCGCGCCTCCTGACCATCCTGAGACTCAGCCCGGACAACCATGGAACGGCCAGTATGTCCGAGTGCCAGAACCTTCCTTTGTTCTAAGAGTCTAGAGTGGAGGTTGCCAGAGAGTAACCAGCAGCAGGCCTTGTGAACAGGTCGGAACTGTGGACAGCTGAATCACTATTCAGAACTAGCTCTTCATCAGGAACGAACCGGTCCTCTTCCTGACTTGCTGGGACCCACAGTCATCTTTTCTCCTGTGCACAAACTTTGCTAGTTAAAGCCAACAGTGAGCATCAGCAGCGCACCGTCGCAAGCCGCACAGCACAGCCTGGCACGGAGCCAGAGAGCGCGGATTGGACAGCAACAGCCTGCAACTGCTTCTTTGAGTCCGCAGGAGATCTGAATCCCCAAAGATTGGATGAGTATTCAACTTCAATGCATTACAGCTCGAGAATTCAATTGTTATCCCAACCAGTTGATATCAATTTAATTCCTAAGAGTTATGTACTTGTTTTGAGTATCTAATGTAAAAGTTGTAACCAAGTTCATTTATGAAACGGTCTTAATGAATGATATACTGAACGTATGTCCTCTTGATATGTGTAACACTTTGTAACTGATTGAATATATACCTTTTGTATTCTGATAACCCTCTCGATAAGATCTGTTAGGTTTATATGCATATTCTATGTATTAATAAATGTATCCTCGTGTATTAGTACCTGTGTGTGTGCGTTGTTTGAGTTATATCGCATGGTTGGATTCTAAAGCCATCAAAAGAATCAACTTTGTGATTTACTGCTACAATTAATAATTGTCTCAGTAAATGCCCAAACCCTACAGAACTGGTGCCTTCAGAGAGCCACTATGATTACATATTTGGCGTCCCTGAACCGGTTTTCCCTACAGACGTAATGACAATGGCTGCTAAAATGTCTGAAGTGGAGTCGCTTATAAGTACTATTTCTAGCGACGACAATCCTGGTTACTGGAGTGGTATCGAAAAGTTGAACTTTGATGATATTGAGAAGCTGCAAGTAGATTTAGTAGCTAAGGTAGCGAACCAGCTTAACACAGGAGGGTCTGTGAAAGCAGTTCTGGTCCTATCGAGTTTCACCTTAAATCTAGCTAAACAGCTGGAACTGTCTTTGTCTGAGCTGACAAAGTTTCAAAAGCTTCAGGGAACGCTAGAAAGATATAAGGCGGAGCGAGTTGAGTTGTTGGATATAATCAGAGAAAAGAGAGTGAAAAATGAGGAAAGTGAAGACTGACTCAGGGAAGTTTTAGGTAAATTAGATGACTTGTCTGCTAGAGAAACTGCGGCTGAGGTAGCTAGGAGAGACCTGGAAGCGAGCTCGAAAGAAAAAGAAAAAGAAATTGAGAGTTTAAATGAGCTCAGCCAGGAAAGGCAAAAGGAGTCAGATGCTGCCGTACTGGAAGCAAAATAGACTAGATCCCACTTGCATGCCAGCCCACCTAGCAACCCGGAGCGCTCACCCAGCGCGCCAGGAGGAGGTTTCTCCCGGCCAGGGTCTGTGGTCGGATCGGCATGGGGGAGATCGCCGAGTCCTGCGCGAAACGCAAGGGCGAGTCAGTTCAGACATAGACCCCCTGCTCCTGATCACGGCCGTCTCCCTGCCCGCGGAGAAACCGTAAAAATTAACCTCCACTCCCTGAGGCAGTTAGCCAAAGATGTAGAAAGGTTTGACCCGTCAGTGTCAGGGAATAATGTGGAGACCTACATCGATGAGCTGAGATATACTTTGCAGTTTATGCCCGAAGCGTCCGAACAGGAAAAGGCTATGTTAGTAAGGAAAACTACCAGCCGAGCGGTCCACGAGTGGATGTCTAGACAAGGACCGGAGGTCTGTAATAGCTTTGAGGAGCTGTGTCAGGCAATGATCGGAGAATTTTCGGCTTTTATCGATCCCATAGCTGCCGTGGCCGCTGTGCACCATATTAAGCACGAAAAAGCTGAAGCCCCTCGCGACTATTATCAGAGGCTTAGGCGCACTTATTTTGCAGGGCGGAATGAAGAGGGTTGCGAAGAGAACGTGAATTTCAAAGGTTTATTCATTGCTAATCTGCATCCCTCAGTCAGGAAAATGATTGTGATGCACACTGATGCAAAAGCGATGAAAATGGCTGACATTAGAAGGTTGGCTCAAAAAGCCTGGGGAGCTGAAGTCTCTGCTTCCTCAGAGCGAAAACCTGCTAAAACGGCCGTGTTCGCCACTAAAGCCAGCAGGGTTGACGACTCGCCTCAGCTCGAGGCAGCTGAGGTTCCTGAGCTCGCTAAGCCCCGGCGCAAAATAGGCAGGCAGGACCGCACTAAGCGTCAGAGCCGCCGTGAGCGCTACGGGGAAGGCAAGGGCTCAGGCAGAGCCTATCATAAGACTGGACGAAGGGAGTCGACTGCAGCCCGCCTGGCCAGGCTTGAACAAGCCCTGCCTGAGAGATCAGGACAGGGTAAACCTTCCGCACCGAATGCCGGAAGTGTGAATGAGCTTAGGGGGACCACGCCCCTTCTCACTGGAGGAGGCGGGGATCCGTCCCAAGCCCCTCCCTCAGTCTATCTGATTGGGTGGGAGGGTTCCTGCCTGGAAGAAGGCTGTGACTCTGAGCTGGGCGCTGACCCCGCCCCTGAAGTCAAAGAAAAGGCAGGCTTCCAACAATTCTTAGGGAATCTCAGCCAGAAAGGCAAAGCAAGGCGTATTTATATCAAGGTTTCTCTTGAAAACGTCTTAGATAGAGAAGCACTGATTGACACTGGGGCTGAAATTAGTTTGATGTCAGCCGATCTACTCAGCGAGCTCAAACGAGTAGCGAAAGGAAAAGGCATCAGACTTAAGGTAGAACCGTGTAAGATAGATATTTCCAGCTATACCCAGGATCATGCCAGGATCACACACCGAGTTTGGGTGGCACTTAGGTTCGGGCCAATGAACGTGGTGCATCCTGTTTACATCTCTAGGTTTAAAACAGAGCCACTACTCATTGGCCAAGACCTGCTTGACAGGCTGGAGCCTCTGGTGGACTGCCAGCGTGGAAAATTGTGGGCTCAGGTCAAAAACCCTAAGCCTGTTGCACAGCAAAAAGGGGGATTCAGTGGTTATGCTGTGATCACACAGTGCCCACTGAACACTATAGCTGAGTTGGAGGTTCCTCCTGGTTCCTCTGGACGAGAATAAATGTCTCTTCTTGCTTTCCAAAACTACAGGGAAGTCCTGCCCAGGCCAGCACTCCCACGGTCTCCCAACTACAGGAGCAGTGCTCCGAGCAGCTGCTTGACCCGCCAGGTAAAGCACACCCCCTTTTCATCCCTGAAGAAGAGTGGATCTCCCTGTCCGGTAATGAATGGGAGTCCTTTCTGTGCACCCTGGTACCTCAGGGGGTCCAGGAATACCACCCCATGGTGGTGGGAGGGGGTCCAGGTGGCAGAAGTGCAGGTTGATGATGTAATTCTTAGCCTCAGCTCTGAGAAGTCCATAATCAGTGAAGGTCTGTTCGAGGACCTGTCGCCAAGCTGTCAGGTGACCCTGGTGACGCAGTCACAGGTTCTGTGGTGGGCACCCCCATCTCATAGGTCCATTTGGAGCAAAGGAAGCTGTGTAGCTTCCATCTCCATCGGAAAAAGGAAGTTTGCTCACTACTTCCTATTGGAAGTACCTATTGGTTCGACTGGGCGCCCAGCTGGACACAGTAAACAGTGTGCTGTGGACACGGGTGGACCCAGATGCCCACTCTCTAAGCGGTGACCCCGAGAACATTCGGTCAGGTCAGACGATTCCTCAGGCCTGCCAGGTAGTAAACGAATCAGACCTGATCGTTCCTGCGTCAACAGCAGGGTTTCCAGTACGCCTTGTCCTAAAGAAGGGACAGAGAATGGACGCTGAGATGGTTTTCTTCCAACCATCAGCTCAGTTTATCAGACTGAACCTAGCAGTCTGTTGTACCCCCAGACTGGAACGGAATGGCCGAGCCACCTGCCTGTTGGTGCAGAACATAGCAAAACAAGATGTCAAAATCCCTGCTCGCACTGACATGGGACTGGTAATTGACAATGGTTTCTATGATTTCGAACTAGCCATCCCAGTACTGGGGCAGCTCCCTGGTCCCTTGGCCAGGGAGGGGGGAACCGAGCAGGTGTACTACACCTACCCCCGGCTGATGATTGCAATTATGCCAATAGAGGGATTCTGCAACCAGGAGGTGTGCAGGGTGGACCTTAGCGATAAGGATGAGATGGTTGTGTACACAGTACACGCAGGTGTTCCGATGGACCACTCAGCCGAGAGTACGACCCGGGATACCGCCATGCCGTCAAAAGCGGGGTTCCTAGAGCAGGTACAGGAACAGGTTGGCAAGGCAGATGCCCTGGAAACGGAAAGCCAGCGTCAGCAGCTGCGTCAGAATTTCCAGGATTTCCGGGAAGTGTTTGCACGGGACGCCTATGACTGCGGGGTGACGGATTTGAACACAGTGCGCATTCCAACGGCCCCTGGTGCCCGCCCAACCTATGTCAGGCAGTATCGCATTCCCCTCACGGCATACGAGTCCATAAAGCAGACGTTGGATGCTCTACTAGAGCCTCAGATCATAAGGGAGTGTAACTCCACTTATAACTCCCCACTGTGGCCGGTGCTGAAACCCAATGGTAAATGGCGTCTGACCATTGACTACCGGCAGCTGAATAAACAGGTTCCTTTGTCACGATGGCCAATGATCTACCTAGATCAGGAGTTAGCCAAGGTGACAACAGCGAAATATTTCACCACAGTGGATGTGGCCAATGGGTTCTGGACCCTTAAGGTAGAACCAACAGACCAGTACAAACTGGCCTTTTCCTTTGGAAACAGGCAGTTTACCTGGAATTGATGCCCCTTTGGGTATTCCAACTCCCCAGCGGAGTTCAACATATTTCTGCACAAAGCCATGAGTGATGCAGCCGCCAGGGGCAACCTGGTCTATGTGGACGATATTCTGATGAGGAGTCAGACCTGGGAAGAACACATGGCCGAGATCAGGCATGTGTTGACCCAGCTCTCCTGTGCAGGGGCCAAACTGTCCCTGGCTAAGGGACAGTGGTGTAGGACCCAAGTGGAGTACGTGGGACTGTTGGTTGGAGCCCAAGGCATACAGCCACAGTCCAGCAGAGTCCAAGCTATCCAGAATATGAAGTCGCCCACTAACCTGTCTGAACTGCGCAGCTTTCTGGGAGTATGTAATTATTCCCAGCAGTTCATTGAGGATTACGCTGAAATAGCAAGGCCCCTCCACAAGCTGTTGCAGAAAGACGTGCCCTTTGAGTGGGGGCCTTCCCCAGAACAGGCTGTGATGGAGCTGAAGCGCAGACTCGGTAGTGCGCCGAGCTTGGCCTACCCTGACAAAAATAAGGTCTTCTACCTTGAAGCAGGGTTCTCAGAGCACTGCCTTGGGGCTGCTCTGAGTCAGGAATATAACCAAGAGTGAAGGGTGGTGGCATATGCCAGTCGAGCCCTGAGCCCAGTGGAGCAAAAGTTCTTGGACTGCGAGAAGGCCCTGTTGTCTACGGTCTGGTCGGTAGAACACTTCCGTAGTTATGTTGGGGGACAAAAGATCATCATCGAATCCTGCCACCAACCTGTGACATTCCTGCATAGCCAGAGACTGAAAGCGGGCAGGGTGTCAAATAGCAGGATTGTGGCATGAATGATGGCCCTACAAGGCTATGAGATAGAGGTACGTTATGCACAGAGCAAGAAAATGTACCTGGGACAGGGCCTGGCTTTGGGCCAAGTGTGTCACGGCTGTGACACTGACATGGAAGCTCCAGAAACAATTCCCGCTGCTGAGCTACCGAACAATCATCGGTACTACGATGAGAACGTGGGCCAGAGCTTACCCATGGCCTATGTTGACGGTTGCTCTTTTCGCCACGAACAGCAGGTGCTAGCAGGGGTAGGAGTAGTCTGGCAAGACAATACTCCCTGTGGGCCGACCCGCTATAAGCTAGGACCAAAGACTAGTCAGTATGCGGAAGTAGCTGGGGTGCTGATCACCCTCCAGCAGGCCCTGACACATGGCCTTAAACAGTTTGTCATCTGTAGTGACTCGAACTACGCCCGACATAGCTTCGTGTCTCACGTTCCGTATTGGAAGGGTAACGGCATGAAAAATGCCCGGGGCAAGGAAGTAAAGAACAAAGAGTTGTTCCTGGCCAGTGACAAGCTCACGACCGAGGCTGGAATGATGGTTTACTGGAGGAAGGTGAAGGGACACTCCCAGGTGAAGGGACCCGACAAAGACGGGAATGATGAGGCTGACCGGTTGGCCAAATCTGGCGCCTTAGAGGGTGAACCCTGGCAGTTCCAGCAGGAATGGCTACCCCCAGAATTCGTGGCTGAGGTCAAGGCGGTCACCCCAAGCAGGGCTAGACAGGATGTCGGAGCTGACCCTCAATCTGTAGTGCTTGGGTCACAGGGTTTTAACACTGATCTTGCGGAAATGCAGAAACAGGACCCAGCAATTGGGCAAATGTATCAGCATATCGCTGACCCAGTGCGTCAACCTCTTTCGGAGCAGGTGCTGAGCCAGTCTCTGGAGCTGAAGGAGCTGGCAGAGGTGAAAGACAACCTAAAAATTATAAAGGGGTTGTTGGTTTGTGTTCCAGTTGCACAAGGTGTCCCAAAGTGGGTAGTTCCTCACTGTCATCGGGGGGTCATGATCCAACACGCTCATGACGAACCCTGTGGGGGTCACCGGGGAATCAAGGCTACATACGACACTATCCAGCAGGTGGCATTCTGGCCTCACATGGGCCAAGACATCGCCGCGTATGTAAAGGGGTGTCTGACGTGTAGCCAGTTCCAACCATCACGGCCCTTGCACCGTGCACCACTCCAGAAAAAGGGCATGACATTCACCTGGTCCAATCTTCAAATGGATTGGGTGGGGCCGCTGGTGAGGTCATCCAGAGGGAACAAATATTTCCTCACTGTTACGTGTGCATTCACAAAATGGATTGAGTGCCTCCCAGCACCCAACGACACGGCAGAGACAACTGCAGTGCTGTTGGTGAACCATGTGTTCAGTCGATGGGGATTCCCCCTGACCGTGGTCTCGGATCGGGGAACCCATTTCACAGCTACAGTAATGGCAACCCTGTGGAATATGCTTGGGGTCAAGACCCAGTTGCATATCTCCTACCACCCTCAATCCTCGGGCCAGGCAGAAAGGGCAAACCGAACGGTGGTTAGTATGCTCAAAATGTTTGTCTCCAACAGCAGTAGGGACTGAGACATTAAGCTGCCCCTGGTTCTGATGGCCATCCGAGCTACGCCCCATTGCTCTACGGGGGTCCCACCTTTTGAGATGATGACAGGTCGGAAGATGACTCTTCCCCTACACTGTCTTTATGGGGTGGAGGACCTGAGCACGACGGGGGCTGCTACGGCCCATCAGTATGTGTCAGACCTGCGAGCACATCTGCAGGCAACCTTTGCTTTTGCCCAGAACAATCTGGGAAGGAGTGCAGAGGGTAGGAAAGCATACTATGACTGAAAGGCAGTTAACCAGGAACTCCAAGTAGGAGACAAGGTCCTGTACTTCCAATTTGCCAAACCCACAGGGGTGGCCCGGAAGTTCTTACCCAGTTGGACAGGACCCCACGAGATTGTCGATAAGGTATCACCGGTAGCTTATCGAATTCAGATTGAGAAGGGAAGGCAATCTCTGGTCTACAAGTGGGTGCATCGCAACCACCTCCGGTTGTATCGCCCACCTCAAATGGCGCCGGATAACACAGAATAGGGTTAAACGTCCAAACCCGATCAAAGAGGGGGGTGCCCCTTTGTAGCTGCAGGTAGTTAGGTACTGTACTGTAGGTCCTGCTAGGAAAATATATTCAAAATTATAGTGGAACTGTACCATGTGCCTCATCTATGTTCCAGAATGGGAATCCTAAAACTGCCACGGCTGGTCCTGACAGTACTGTGGATCGCCTCGACACAGCCCCTTGAAGTTGTGGAACCTGGTCCTCCTACCGGCATAGTCCTGCAGGAAACCATAGTCCTCTTCATGGAAATCTTTATGGTACAATCTTTTTTTTTTCTTATAAAATATACTTTATTCCGAAAAAAAACACATCTCAAAAGGAAACATCTCACACGATAACACTCCACAAAATTAAAACATCGGCGGAACGGCGGTGATTGTCCGTTATCAATCCTTGCAAGGGTGGGCGGATTTGCGCTATTATGAGAGTCCCTCCAAACCCTACCGCTTGCTGTAAACCATTAATCCCTGTACAGGGTCCATAGGCCTTTCCAGCGCTCCTTTGCCGTGGGGAAACCCCATTTAGCAACGTCGCGCTTCATCCTCCTCCTGAGGTCCGCCAGGATCCTCTCTTCCAGCTCCCTCACTCCCCACTTGTTGTTGTGCCGGATGAGATTGTTCCTCGCGTCCCACAGGCCTTTCTTTGTGAGGGACAGCAGCAGCCACATCAGGAACTGCGTCCCCCTGTCCAGTCCGGTAGGTGCCAGCCCCAGCAGAATGTACTGGTAGCTGAGCACCGCATTCGTTTCCAGGAGTTGCATTATGTTGTCCATTCTGCCCCACGCCGCCTTGGCGAAGGGGCAGCTCCTTCACTTTATTAAGATACTGAAGAAAGATGTGGAGACGGGGTTTGAATTTAATCCTTTCTGTAGGGGGTTTAGACTTTCAAGTCACAAGCTGGGGTTTATGGCAGGAAAGGGGGGTTAACTGATAAGGATTGCAGATGCAAGCTAGGAACCCCCTGGGTGTAATGTTAAACTGACCATTTGTCCAGAACATCGTAAACTGGCCAAATACCATGAACCCCCCTCTTTACCATCAGACCGAGTGACGTCAGAAACGGAGAAGAAAACACTATATAACCCAAAAGTTTGTAACAGTACGGGGAACAATACTTCGGTTTTGTTGTTTCTTGCGGGAAACAAGACTTCGGCTTTATTGTTCCTTGCATGCAATAAACTCATCTGTTTTACTTCATCTCGGGATCAAGAACCTTATTTCTTCTGTTACAACAATACTTAGAAGACAAAGATACTGTATCAATTTATGTTGCATTAGCCTGATTATGATTAAAAAAACACATATAATTAAACACGCGTTTACGATTTAAATCAAAACACGATTTAAATCAATATAAATGTTTATATTGTAACGCATACTGTCCAGCCTCCATTTCTCTATAAAAATTTACTCTATTACACACACACACACAATAGAAGCAGGAAGCAGAAGCAGTGACCATTGTCAGAAGGGAAGAAGGTGACTATTCATTGTTATCAAAAATGACTTAGAATCGATCATGTTGTGATATTTTGAAATATAAAAGTCAATTGATTGTTCATAATATTGCTATTCTATTTTTTCGAAGAAATGTTTGTTAAAAGAAGAGTCCAGCACCAGCTGGATTTGAACACACAACCTGTGAGTTGGTAATTGCGCACGTAGACCAGTAGGCTACAAGGGAAGTCGCATGAAGATGGAGGCGAAACAGCCCTACACAGCCCTGTCGCAGTACACGAATATAATCATATCGTTATTAAATTCTTTAGATACGCGATTCCATATTATATTAGCAGAAAAGCTTAAAACTACCACTTTTTCACACGCTATTTCACATGCTAGTTAAATACTTCGATGCTTAAAATCGTTAGGGAGAAATGGAATACCGGTGTGTATTTTTCCTTTAAAGTACCGATTCCTGGAATCTGACTGGCTGACACCCTTCTGAAGTGGTTCCATAAAATCTGGTATACGGAAAAGAAAGCGTTGATAAAAAAGCCTGGATTCTCATGTATCTCATACAAGTATCTTTTAAAATAGTCTTTGCTGTGCTCTTGAGGATCCTTGTGATATTTTGAGCTCTAGTTGAATGATAAGTGTCGCATTTTAAATCATTTTCGTAGTTAAAAATTATGAAACGCCCTGTTAAAAGCAAGGGAGTTTTTATGCCCGTTGAACTAAAACAAAATGCCTGACAAAGTATGGCTTGGACAGATTCCAAGTGCTTGTACAAATGTGCTAAAGAAATTATACTTTGAGTATACAGCTTGTCCAAAGTCATTCATTATTAATACTATTAGTAATATCTTCGGTAAAGGCTTTGATGCATAAATATTTCTGATAAAGGTAGGTTGTGTACTTCTGTCCAACTGAGCAATCTTGCTTTCATAAAATATACCAACATTTTAATGACTAATGATTAACATGCTGTAATACACAGTTCAAAATTAAAAGCTCAAATGCTGTACATGAGAGGTTAAGCTCCCCCTGGCGGTTTTACAAGGTGACGCCGGATAGTTTCCAGCATGACGTCAAATGACGCGATTAACCGCGTGATACCGCGTGATACCACGACACACCGACCGGGGTATGCCGCGAAATACCCCACCCATTTTGAATGGCTGCATCTGTATATAGTACAGTTTGCATACAGTACTGTGTTTATGTTCCTAAACTGATCTCTTTTATGAGCAGGTGAAAGGCATGGTGAATAGGAGATTTTCAAAAATTACTGTGCTTTGCATGATTGGAAACAAATGCGTGATTGCGAAATGCTGTGGTGTTACTTTTACAAAGACGGTCGATGAAAAAAAGAATGTGGACCAGGGCAATACTTTGAGTTTACAGCTTGTCCAAGGTCATTCATTATTAATACTATTAGTAATATCTTCGGTAAAGACTTTGATGGCGACAGCTCAAACATGAGAGGATGAGTTTATTAGCTCCACCTTGTGGAAATTCCGGATACTATTATTTTAATTGCGGTACTATAGGAGAATTTACGGTAAGTCGTGGTAGACTGAGTAAAGCGCACCGCAAAATATTGCGGTATCGCCCGCTTGTTTTGAATGGCTGCATCTGTAAACCACAGCTTAAAGAAGAGCACCATCTCAGTGCCATACTAATGTAAATGAAGTAATACTAAGACATGTTCTTATGGATTTGTCTTACCTTGAGATATGTAATTGGATTTCAGGATTAACTTCCACATTCAATGTACTGGTGATTCTTTGCCTGGTCAGTACCTGGGTGGGAGACCTCCAGTGAACAATTAAGCTTGCTGCTGGAAGTGGTGTTAAGAGACTCTTAGGATCTTCCAGAGGTGTCTGTCCAATAGCACTAGTTGCCTTAGAGCTGGCTCAAACATTGCTCAAGAGTCTACCTTTCACAGATGCGCAAAGATGAATGATGGGGGTGCACGCTTCAAGGAGCCTTCCAACTGTAGGGACTGATTAGAGACGATCCGTAGCATGTGTTCGTTTCCATATACGCCCCGTGTCTCAACGGTAGGACAGAGTCAAATACTGCCTCGACACGTAACAGCGTTATATTAAACTGCAGGACTTGAGGGCTGTTTTGTTTGAATGTTCAAGGCATTGGTAAGAGCGTAGGTCAAGGGCCATTGGTGCATCTCCTGTAACTGGACTAAAAATGCTATTCAAAGTGCAGTGACTAAAATCGTCGTCCACATGTCTCCGTTGTTGATTGCTTTCTGTCTAAGAACGTTCTGTTTTCATGTCCGAACGGGGAGACTTTATCATTCCAACTTGAAGCCACCCTTAAGTCCTCTGAGGTGTGTGTGTGTTTGCACGTATGGCGTAAAAGGTTTCTTAAACGGAGAGCGAACTTGAAAAAAGTTGCCTCCGCCGCCGCCGCCGCCTCGCACTCCCTGTTCGATTGTAGCAAGAAGGCAGCGGCCGCGGCGCTCGCTGTTGTTGTGGCCGAGTGGTTAAGGTGACGGACTTGAAATCCGTTGGGGTCTCCCCCCGCAGGTTCAAATCCTACCGACTACGGCGTCCTTTGCATTTGGTTGCGTGGGTGCGTGTAAAAGGACAAGTGCCGTTTCGTTTTCGCTGGGACCTTTAACACTCTAAATCGCCTGGACCCGCAGCCTGTGAAATCGATTCTTCAGCACCCACGAAGGACGCTTTGCAGCTGGACACAGATAACGATGCTTTTCTGCAACGAGCTTTCCAGCTGAATTTTCTCGGCAGCTCCGTACTGAACCTGTTCTCCATTGCAACATAGCGGAGGCTCGTCACGTCTATAGCAAGGCTGTGTAGGACCGCATACGCCACAGTGACTTGTACACAGACCACATGAAAGGCAAGCAAAATACCCTTTTAAAATTCCAAAGACTCACAAGGTCAGAGGAACAGCGATGACCTGAACAGATCTGTTACAGAAGTCTAGGTTGACCTTTTTAGAGCTGTAATTGCATTTTTGTTTAATAGAAGATCAAATCTACTCGCATGTACCAGCACCTTACAGTTTATTGATGTTAATTCTGTTTAAGTAATAAGATTGCTAACGATGTTGGACTTTAGTCAGTGTTTTTTAGAACAAATTGCTTACACTTCTGTAAGGAATACGCAGTACGTGCCTTTGTCAGTCATTGCTCACCATACCTGTAACTTTCTTATCTAACTCACTTCCTCAAATGGTGAAGGTCCACAAACATAAATGAAAAAAAAACCCTTGTTGTAGATGAGGTGCACAAAAAAGCAGCCCCTGATAGTGTATAACACATTTATACTATTGCAGAGACACATGTAACATATATATATATACTGTATATATATATATGAAACAGAAATAGAAACAGAAACAGGAATCGCTTACTCACCTGGAGAATCTCTGTAGGAATATCTAGCATTTATCAATGGAAATAAAAGCTGCTTTAATACAGTGCATGTTCAAACTCAAACCCTCAGCTGCTGTTCTTGTTTGTTTTGGGACAAATTGCAACTGAGCATCGCATGAGCCGTTACGTACCCTTATCTGTTAGGGAATTTCAAGGGAGGAGTTAGGTCAGAATGGCTAGGCTGCAAAACAACAAGTAAAGATTTATTCCAAGATTAAACCTTGTGGCGGTTTTCTTATCTTTTCAGCATGGACTCAACTTTTACGTGTTCCTTATATGCTATATATGTATATATTAGCACCAATGTCGTTCTTAAAAACTAACATGAAATTGTCAGGGACATTCAGCTATATACAAAGACGAGACAGACAAAGTAATAATTCTATATTAACGTGGCCTACATATTGACGCAATGATCGAACTAACTGACATGTTCTGATTCAGATCCCCTGCAGTTCATGCCAATTAGAACAATAGCAATGCTGAGTCCTCCCAACCCTACTGAGCACAAATTCAGCTGCTCTCCAGTTCTGTTCTGCATGTTTTTTCATTGCAATTGAGCTCGGAGCTGGAGATGATCTCCATACAGTTCTGTGTTAACTAGCCCACACTTGCGTGCTAATTTAAGGGTTGTGGCAAATGCTTTTCTATAGTTCATATACATGACGGCAACCTGTTACCGAGGAACCTGAGAGGTTTAAAAGCCTCACGAGCCAGGCAGGACTCGAACCTACAATCTTCTGATCCGAGGTCAGACGCGTTATCCATTACTCCACTGGCCCATAGAACATGCACTTGCACTCCACCACAGAGAGCTCTACACTGCTACCAGTAGTACACTTCCCCATCTAAATTTTCACAGCAAGAAACTTGTGTTTCCTACTATTTTTATCAGGTTTAAAATATCATCTCCTTAAAACAGAAAAAGTGTTGATGTGTCGTGCTGAAATTCCGATTGATTTTGAATTAAAAGAAAAAAGGTTTTCTTCCAAAACACCGTGAAATTGTCACATCTTGCAGACAATAGGTGTATTCCATGTTGAAAAGAGAAGAAAGAAAACCATGGAACCTTTAACAGGTGTGAGGCTTCTTCAGGTGTGAGAAGACCTCACGGCCGAAACGTTGTGGTTCCTTTCTTCTCTTTTCAGCATGCAATAAACCTATTACTTGTTCCTTTGCAGCCGAGGCATGCTGACATAGCTACCCAGCTGAACATCTTGCAGACTCTACTTCTCTCCTGTAGAAGTAAAGCAGGGCTTGCTGGGTGAGCTTTTGCTCCGGTATGTTAGGTCACGTGTCATGTTAAATCACTTCTTCTAAACACAACATTTGCTGGTGCTATCTTTCCCCATGAAAAGAGACATTTCCCTTACAGTACATGACATATCGTTTTTTTTCTATCAATAAGTATAGAAATAAAACAAAAGAAAAAATGTTGTCGCCAAAGAATGCACAGCTCTGTCGCCTTGGGGAGGTGTCAAGGGCATTGAGCTCCATGGACATGAGAAGTGCCAGATAAATGCCATTTCTCATCATTTCTCTTGGCGTCAGTTCTGCTATTAAATGGGAAAGAGGCAACGGGCTCAGAGATTATGTTAAGTGCACACCGAGCGCAGATGTGTCCAAGTGTCTGTAAAAGTGCGGTGCTCCCTAGTGGCTTAAAGTGCCTGCCTAGTAAGCAGGCGATCCTGGGTCTGAATACCAGCTGTGCCTCTCTCCGTGTCTTGTTGTGCCAAATGTATCATTTCAGACAAACATGTACAGCTTGGTTCAGTTTAATGCAAGAATTCATTTCCTTTCTGGAATAACTTGTTTTTGAAGAAATCCATACATTTTGTGAAAGATGAAATCAATTTCTTGGTTGTCAGTGAAAAAATATTGCTGGCTACAAGAAGCGCAAACGATTGTTTTCTTTGACCATAAACCTGCAAATGTAGGGAGCACAAAAGGCCGTCAGTCTCTGTGGAGCAATCGGTTAGTGCATTTGGCTGTTAACTGAAAGGTTGGTGGTTCAAGCCCCTCTGGTATGCGTGTCTCAGTTTTTCCAATGTAAACATCATCACCATCGCTAAAGAAGATGGCGCAGAAGGCTCCACAGCCGAAACGTTGTGCTTCTTTTTTTCTCTTTTCAGCATGGAGTAAACCTTTGCTTTATCCTTTGCAGCCTAAGCATGCTGACGCAGCTACCTTTCTCTTAACGCGCCTCAATCATTATTCACCAAAACGATCAGCAGAATAAGTCGCCTTTGTGGTGATGTCACTCCTCTGCTTCACAAATGTCCTTAGTGACGGGCCATTTCTTTCTGCCATTTTTCCGGAGCGGTTATTGATTGCTCCATCATTTCCCTCTTACTTTCCATCACTAGATTGAAAAAAAAAACAGAAACAGGCTGACAGGACGACAATCAAATTGCAAAAACTCATCAAAGCACTCGATAGAGTATTTGAATCCACAAGTAGCTACGAGCAACTTTGTCTTGGCTTGCATGAATGTCGGAAAATGTCAAAAAGAAAAAGATGGTGGCTTTTTCATATTCGTTCTTTTATTTTTAGCTCGTTGGCTCTTCTGTCCATTGTCCTCCTGCCTGGCTCTTGACCTGTGACTGTCTGAACGCACACAGTAGACTTTCATGCGGGGGATTTGTCCTGAGCCTCTGTGAAAGACCCACCCACCCCCATAAATAACTGCTCTAGAAACACATGAATGCAAAACTAAACCACAGCTTAAAGAGGACCTTGTCATGACCGCCAGGCAGTTAAGACCAACTCTTAAGCGATCTAATCAGCACCAGCAGTGGGTGATTATTAACAAACGCTGCCGCACGAGTTAACCCACCTGCACACACTCCACCGTGCGGTACACAGTGCTATTTTTACCATCTTTACCTGCTTCCAGCTGACCGGTATTGAGTCTATTCCTTGAGAGCTCTACCTGGCGTTTTTTCCATTACCTCGTTTATTCTGGATATTGGACTCCCCTTCTGCCTTTTTGACTTTGGACCTCGCCTCTCACCTCGGACTGTTTGCCACCAGTGTTCTCCCTGGATTACGACTTACCTTACGCCTCTTGACCACGAAACAAAGCAAAGCAGAGCAAAACAAAACGAACAAACGAAAACCCTCACGTCCCGCACTTGCATATAACGCCATTACGTGCCCAAGCGGTATTGTACGTCATCCTAGCACTGCACCCCGGGGTGTACGGTATATGGGAACGAGCACACGCCACCAATCGTCTCGAATCACTCCCTACAGCTGTAAGGCGCCTTGAAGCGTGCACCCCCAACTTTCCTCTTTGCCCATCTGTGAAAGGTAAACTCTTGAGCAAACTCTGAACCAGCTCTAAGGAAACTAACCCGATTAGACGTTACTTTGACTCATCTTTTTACGCTCAGTGCTGGATTGCTCAAACTCCAGCTAGGGTTAGGGTTAGCATTCCCACGCTACTTAGACACTTTGTTTACGCTCAGTGCTGGATTATGGGGACTTCAGGACGAGTGGGTATTTTCTCCTATCTGTCAATTCTGTTTTGTTTTGGAGACTCTTGGTTGCCTATGTTGTACAGTGCAGCGTGAAGGAAACATTTTCCAAAACTGTGTCAGCTCAAAAGTTAACACTTAAGCAAGTGTTCTCATAACTTTAGGAGGTTTCGTGAAAATGCTACAGGCGTGCCAAAATCGTTTTTTTAAATTCAAGGTGACTTTACCGCGGTTTTCATTTTCAGATTGTGAATCAAAAAAGGCATTTAATTAAACACACGATTGCGATTTTAATCAATTACTGTATTGATTGAAAGATACATTCTGTACAGATACAGTACAGTCACATTCTCCTGTCGTCCAGTGGTGTAAAACGAATTAGCAGGTGCTTGAGATAACATCCCACTGAGTGGAATGTTCTCATTTGTTATCAAGTGTAAAAAGAGGTGATAATTCTTAATAATTCCGTGTCGCATTAACTAACCTCTTCAGTTTATTCCGCCAGACAGTACATTAATATAATTATATCATTATTAAGTTGTTTAGATACGCAATTCCATATTATATTCCCTGTTAATCAAATTCTAAAAGTATGCATTTGTTAGATAACAAGCGAATTCACAGAAAAGGTTAAAATACTATCACTTTTCACAAAGTATATAATCCTAATATGGTCAGAAGGAGCACGTAAAAATGTTTCCCAAATAACAACATGTAAGACTTTGATGCTTAAAATGTTTAGGGAGAAATGGAATACTGGTGTGTATTTTTTTCTTTAAACTACCAAGACCAGCAATATACAGTACAGTTTACATACATTAATATGTTTATATTCCTAAATTAAAATCGTTTATGAGCATGTGAAAGGCATGGTGAATTGGAGATTCTCAAGATTTACATTGTATGATTGGAAAAGAATGCGTGATCGGATCAACTAAATGCTGTGGTGTTACTTTTTGTCAATGAAAAAATAAACTCTTTTCGTTTACAAAGACGGTTACAAAGAATGTGGACCAGGGTAATACTTTGAGCTTACAGCTTGTCCAAGGTCATTCATTATTAATACTCTTAGTAATATCTTCAGTAAAGACTTTGATGCATAAAATATTCCTGCATAATTAAAATATTTATGATAAAGGTGGTAGGTTGTGTACTTTTGTCCAACAGAACAATCTTGCTTTTATAAAATATACCGCCTTTTTAATGTTTAATGATTAACATGCTGTAATACACTGTTTAAATTTAAAAGTCTAAAGAGTATACACCTTAAATTCTTAATTGAATAAAGATTGTCCCTCAGCAGTGATCAGGATTCAAAACTGACGTTTTCTGGTGACAGCTCAAATGCTGTACAGGAGAGGTTAACCTTTATTAGCTCCACCTGGCGATTTTACAAGGTGATTCCGGATACTATTAACATAATCTAATTTGCGTCCGGTATGATGCGGTATACTGCGACACTCCCACCGTGTTATACCGCAGCATACCCCGCTTGTTTTGAATGGCTGCATATGTATATAGACTCTATATATACATTTGGTGCATGCCACAATTTTGGATGGTGGTGGAGGAATAGGGATTTTCTCAACACGGCAGGGACTCCAGTTAAGAATGCTGGGTTTATCTCTGAACTATTAGAAGCTTTGCAGCTACTGACTGAAGTAGCTGTGGTAATGTGTAAATCACATAATAAAGAAATGTTTCCAGTAACTCGAGGGAACAACTTTGCAGATGCAACTGTCAGGTGAGCAATACTTGTAGAACAGTAGTCTGAGACCTCTGTGAAGCAGAGAAATGGACATGGTTAGAAAAGATTATGGGGCTGCAGGATGATGGGGTGTGGAGCTGACAGCACACCAGACGCCCTGCATGCCCTCACAGCCTAATGCCCTTTATAGCCCGACAAATGCACTCTGTTGGACACCCAGGTGGGAGTCAAATGGTGTGCCGGTTACCCAAAACTGGGTGAGAACCGGGTTTGAAGCAGTAACCACTTATGTGGTATCTGGATGTAATGTTTATCAAAGGAACTCAACTCAGTTCAGGTGCGGGTGCAACAGCTCAAAAGGCCTGCTCCTGAGGAACCTTTCAAACCTGGGAAATTGAAAATTGTAAAGGGAAACCTGGGCTCTTATAATCTGTTTTCCCAGTGGGTTGCTGCCACTGCCTCTGTGTCTACCAAACACTTGATAACAGAGATAAGCCCTCGGTGGGCACTGCCCTGCCCCTTGTATTATGATCAAGGAACACACTTCACGGGGAAGGTGTGTCAGGCTGTGGCTGCATTGTTCGGAGTGAGATGGACTGAGATCATCCTCAGTCTGCAGGAACAGTGGAATGAAGGAACAGATCTCTGAAAGATCGACTAGACATCAGACTGAAGGAACGCCATGGGATGCGGGCTGGATCAAACAGAACTGTGTAACAGCCTGTTTGATATCATCACGGGCCAATCAATGAAACTTCCTGGAGGGACGAATTTAGCTGGACGAATGGATTGTTGAATTTGCTAATTCCCTATTGTAGTATTGTAGGTTGCTAGGACTTAGCAAAGCACATCTATGATGAAGAAAAATATATATCATAATTATAATCCAGATGATTGGGGCATTGGTGCATGGCTACAGTCTGTGCTAGGAACATGGAGAGGGTCTCTGGTTCAATACATATTTGTGGGTCTGGTATTATTCGTTATGATCATATCGTTAATATCCTGTTTGAAAAACATGTGGACTAAAGCTGCTGCTTCTGTGCTAATTGTACGCCCTGAAAGGATCATGAAGGTCAAAAAATGATTTCATGGGAAAGGTTCTCTTATCTAGTGGCAGAACCTGATGGGTAGAACAATATAGTTTTAAAGGGGGTTACCCTTGGGAGTGATTCCCCTAGATGCAAATGATTATTGTGGTTTGTTTGTTCATAATAAGATGTTTTGCAGGAACGGAACAAAGAGAAATTTTACAACTTCAGCTAGAATTGTTCTGCAAAACGTCACAGCTGAGGCAGGGGAACAATGTGTAGATTTTTCTAAGAGTTATTACCCAGTTGTTGACCAATCTGTTGACCAATGTTGACCAAAAAAGCCTAAGATTATGCTGGGCTCCAGCCCACAGGGATTTACCTGTGCTGTAAGAACTAATGAGTGAATAAGGAGACTGGATTCTGGTGAAAGACTTCAGGAAAAAGAAATGGTGTTCACTCAGGTGGAGGGGGCTGTACCAGGTGCTGCTGACCACTGCCACTGCTGTGAAGGTCACAGAAATGGTGCCCTGGATTCATGCTTCCCACTGTAAAAAGGTCACAAACGAACTGAGCAAAGCGCAGGAGTGATGTCTCCACAAGGACAGATGGGGATAACCTGCTTGGGACTGATGTGCACAGCCTTTTTCCTTTTTATGTAGAAGCCTGTCACCACCCCAAAAGAGGAAGAATCTAAACACGAAGCCTCTTTGTATACAAACTGGCTGAATGAAACTGATAATGAGGGGGATATGAGTAATTTGTGGTATAAATTTATAAATCATACTGTAAAGTTAAAGAAATGTAATGCATCTTGTTATATATGTGCTTTTAAGCCTCATTCTACAGCCTCACCCATGCGACTTTTTATGAAATGTACTCTTTTATTAATATCACGTTAGAAGGCTTAGACGCTATCAAACAAGAATTAAGGGGAGTTAGATTAATGGCACTTCAGAACAGGTTCGTACTGGACCTTCAAAATGCAGCATCTGGAGGAGTCTATGCTTTAGTAGGAGACTCCTGTTGTACATATATTCCAGCTAATGACGATGATTACGGAAATCTTACGCTCGCTATTCAGCATTTGAAAGAACTAAAAGACAAGGTGAATAAAGAGAGAGGCATAAAAGATACACCGGCTTTTCTCTCCTGGTTAGAATCACTGTTTGAGCCAGGGGGAATGTTTTTCTTTTAAGTTACTAACACCGATTATAGGGGCTGTGATACTTGTCTTCCTGTTTTTATGTTGCTGTATGACATGTATTATTCCAATGCTTCGAAATATGGAAATATGGTACCTAGGGGGATAAACTGTTCATCCTTCCAGTCTGGAGAATTGGCAGCTGTCTGACGTCAGTAAGTGATCCTTAAAAAATTAATAGTTCCATGACAGTGTGCATCACCAGAAAATCAATTTCAATGCATTAAAACTCTTGTTATCCTTCTGATCATTGAAGTGTCATTGCCCCAGCACTGTATACTCTTACTTTTGACGCCTGTCTGAAGTTGGATCCATTTCTAAGAATGGTGACTCACATATCCTCATGCTCAACTTTGGCTCAACCACACAAACTATGAAGTTAATCATCTGCTTTTGCTCCAAGATTTATGTTATTAGGCTCTCTCCTGGGGATTCTCGTGTTCAAACATTGCCCTTATTGTGGATGATCCATGACAGAATTCAGGGAATTCAGAATTCTGATACCTCAGCTCAGATTCTGACTGGGCAGACTGTCATTGCCTGGTGTGAATGTGTGCATATCTGTTTTTGTGCATGTTCTGTGGCCTGTTGTACAGTACATCACAAATGAAAGGGAAATGGAAAACTAAAATAAGACTCAAGTGTTTTATCTTTCATTAACAGTGTTTCATTAGTATCTGTGCTAGATCCTGTCATCCACTGCTTACCACGACAGGCTCTAGCACAGGATAGCAGCTAATACATTTAACAATCTCACTGCACAATGTTGTATATTCAAGGGCTGATCTTCTGTACTTTTTCTTTCACTTTTCATTTCCTGGAAACTCAGTCCTGCCAGGAATAATCTGAGAACAAAATCAATCTGAGTGAAAATCTAAGCAGAGGAAGATTGTTTTACAGAGTCAACAAGGTCTAATTCAAGGTCATCAGCACTAACAACATTCTCTCTGGAGACAGGCGATAAGAAAATTGAAAGTGTGTATTGTTACATAACAGCAGAGACTATGAGTTATGCTATCATGAGAGTGGTGATGGATTTTTTTCATTGCTTAGTTTTGCAGGTTCTGTACATTTGAACATTCAAAGTGACTAAAGTAAAGGAGTTTTCCCTTTTTACCACATAATTCCCAAAGATCAACACTTATAGAAAGCCTAATTCCAGCCAAGATTCAATTACTGTCTCTCAGGCATCCCAGCAGTGGATTTCATGACTTCAGACAGCCATCTTTATCAGTGGAGAACTCAATGCTCTGAGGTTTACTGGCAGAGTCTCACACTGGGTAATATGTTGGTAAATAATGTCCTATGGAATTCTACTATTGATAAATTCTACTATGGAACTGCGATGTGTCCTGAAAAAATCTTCTATGATAGTGGTACAGTCCATCACACCCCACCTACAGCCTTTAAAAGAGAAAAAAAAAATTCTGATATTATGGTGGAAAAAGAGCCCTGGAATCTTTGTAGAAGGACAAAAGACGGAAAGAACGGGCAGTGTAACCATGGCGAAGAGAAGGGAAATATTGGAGAGAGCTTTTTTCATACACTTTTTATCATTGTTTTTCCAGGTCAACAATGATCAACAAATATGGGCAGGCGTCCTGTGCCAAATCCAATCTACCTTTCTTCCAAGCATACAGGAATGTCAGTGAATTAAATATTGACATATGAAAATACCCAAAAATATGCAATCACACATATGCAGTTTGAGCAAACATAAGACAATACCCAAGTACCACAAACTACCAGGCATCATTAGCAGTTCAGGTGGGGAGCTGTGTCAGCATGCGTAGGCTGCAAAGGAACAAGTAATAGGTCTATTCCATGCTTAAAAGAGAAGAAAGAAAACACAACATTTCAGCCGTGGAGCCCTCACACCTGAAGAAGGCTCCACGGCCGAAACGTTGTGTTTTCTTTCTTCTCTTTTCATCTAGTGTCATTAGCCAGTTCCTGTCAAAATAAAATAGAAATGGATAACATTCTAGAGAGAGTTTGAAATACCAAGGTACAATTTAAAACATATTTCTTCCACTACAACCACAATATTTTGGAGAGATCGCTGAGCCTAACTGTTCTGGCATGCCCGTTAGCCTCCGTCCTGCTTCAGCAATGAATGCAACGGGGCACATTCTGAGGGAGATGCGGTCAATCAGGTTGCAGGAAAACCACGCTATGCTTTTTTTTGAGATCCTGAAAAGGACAGAGGGGCCATGTATACAGTGCCTTGCGAAAGTATTCGGCCCCCTTGAACTTTTCAACCTTTTGCCACATTTCAGGCTTCAAACATAAAGATATAAATTTTTTATTTTATGTGAAGAATCACCAACAAGTGGGACACAATTGTGAAGTGGAACGAAATCTATTGGATTTTTGAAACTTTTTTAACTAATAAAAAAATGAAAAGTGGGGCGTGCAAAATTATTCGGCCCCTTAACTTTCAGTGCAGCAAACTCACTCCAGAAGTTCAGCGAGGATCTCTGAATGATCCAATGTTGTCCTAAATGACTGATGGTGATAAATAGAATCCACCTGTGTGTAATCAAGTCTCTGTATAAATGCACCTGCTCTGTGATAGTCTCAAGGTTCTGTTGAAAGCGCAGAGAGCATCATGAAGACCAAGGAACACACCAGGCAGGTCCGTAATACTGTTGTGGAGAAGTTTAAAGCCGGATTTGGATACAAAAAGATTTCCCAAGCTTCAAACATCCCAAGGAGCACTGTGCAAGCGATCATCTTGAAATGGAAGGAGTATCAGACCACTGCAAATCTACCAAGACCTGGCCGTCCCTCTAAACTTTCAGCTCAGACAAGGAGAAGACTGATCAGAGATGCAGCCAAGAGGCCCATGATCACTCTGGATAAACTGCAGAGAACTACAGCTGAGGTGGGAGAGTCTGTCCATAGGACAACAATCAGTCTTACACTGCACAAATCTGGCCTTTATGGAAGAGTGGCAAGAAGAAAGCCATTTCTCAAAGATATCCATAAAAAGTCTCGTCTAAAGTTTGCCACAAGCCACCTGGGAGACACCCCAAACATGTGGAAGAAGGTGCTCTGGTCAGATGAAACCAAAATCGAACTTTTTGCCCACAATGCAAAACGATATGTTTGGCGTAAAAGCAACACAGCTCATCACCCTCAACACACCATCCCCACTGTCAAACATGGTGGTGGCAGCATCATGGTTTGGGCCTGCTTTTCTTTAGCAGGGACAGGGAAGATGGTTAAAATTGAGGGGAAGATGGATGCAGCCAAATACAGGACCATTCTGGATGAAAACCTGTTGGAGTCTGCAAAAGACCTGAAACTGGGACGGAGATTTATCTTCCAACAAGACAATGATCCCAAACATACAGCAAAATCTACAAAGGAATGGTTCACAAATAAACGTATCCAGGTGTTTGAATGGCCAAGTCAAAGTCCAGACCTGAATCCAATCGAGAATCTGTGGAAAGAGCTGAAAACTGCTGTTCACAAACGCTCTCCATCCAACCTCACTGAGCTCGAGCTGTTTTGCAAGGAAGAATGGGCAAGATTTCAGTCTCTCGATGTGCAAAACTGATAGAGACATACCCCAAGCGACTTGCAGCTGTAATCGCAGCAAAAGGTGGCTCTACAAAGTATTAACGCAAGGGGGCCGAATAATTTTGCACGCCCCACTTTTCATTTTTTTATTAGTTAAAAAAGTTTCAAAAATCCAATAGATTTCGTTCCACTTCACAATTGTGTCCCACTTGTTGGTGATTCTTCACATAAAATAAAAAAATTATATCTTTATGTTTGAAGCCTGAAATGTGGCAAAAGGTTGAAAAGTTCAAGGGGGCCGAATACTTTCGCAAGGCACTGTATGTGTGCAGCTGGATATGTAATTGCAGGTGGCGTAGCAAATTCTGCTGAAGCCCCACTGCCTGGTGTGGACGGTAGCTGTGCATGTTGCAGCAGAATTGTGCATGTGAGATCAAGGGGGCATGTCATGTGTTTGAGCACTTCACTCCCTTCCGGAAGAGTCCCAAAAATTTGTAAGTTCTTTGGATGACCTGTGGACCGATCTTTCACGATGAAGAATTCCTTAAGAAGAATAGATCTCGGCCCACCATCCCAATGCCTCCATCTCAAAACAGCAACCTCCCACTGCCCTTAGTCTGCAAGGCAGTCCTTTCAAGTGCGATGATGATGCCGGGACCTTCGTTGCCTATTGTACGAGCTGAACTTTTGTGCTCATCAATTCAACGCTCTTTCCATCAACTCATCTTGTCTTTTGACGCTTCGTGTTTTGTGCTCCTTTGACTATCGGCATATCGGGTGACTGCAAACACTGAAGTTCTTGCTTACGGAGTGTGGAACAGTGTTTTCAAGTGATCGCTGTTCTGTCATGTTGACGCCGAGTGAATCTTTCTTTGGCAACATGGGCAGGCTGACAGCAAACGTAATGGCAAATTTCTTGACTTATTTCTGAATGTGAATGTTCTTTAGAAAAGGGATGCGGCGTTGCTTCTCCCCCGTGTAAAGGTCACGCATTCCAGATGTGGTTATGAGCGAACAGTTGCCGCAAGTGTTTGAAAAGAGCAAGAGAGGAAGCAGCCCTGCCCCGTGTGAGGATCAAACTCAGGACCTTCAGATGATGAGACTGACGCGCTACCAACTACGCCAACGAGGCCAGCTGCAGTGCACAGCCGGAAAGTTTGCCTCATATGGATTTCAGTCGCCCGTTCCCTAATCTTTAGACGCCCTCTGCTGGATGTTGCATTTGCCTTTTGATCTCACCGATACTTTTTTGGTCTGTTTCTGTTGCGAGTCCGTTTTTCAGATCTCACCTAGCACAAGTCTCTCTGGCTGAAGTGGCCTCTCTGCTTCAGCATCGTGCCCTCACTCAGCCATTAAAAACGTCACTCGGACTTCTGACATGCTGACATGAAATGTCAAGAGAGAGTGGCGGAGACGCTTAAGGCAGAGAGAAGATGAAGAGGGGGCGTGGCTGCGAAATGATTGACAGCTGCATGACACTCTCCATGCAAGGTGTGACCACAGGCTAAAGGACACCTTTCGGCACATCAAGCTCTAAGCACACACCTGGAGGACGTGGGAAATGATCCCGCTACCTCTCGTATGCAAAGCGAGCGCTGTACCATGCAAGCTAACCCCCCTCGCTGGGGCTCATGCCTCGGTGTCGCCTAGTGCCGCTTGTTCCCCTCTTACCGGGTGCAGTTCACTGCCCTTCGTCTGCAAGGCAGTCGTGTAATTGCGGCTTTCTTGACTTATTGATGAATGACGCCTCTCCCCCGTCCTCAAGCTCGCTGACAGGATAAAATAGAAAGTGCTGCCGTGGCTCATTGGTTTAGGGGTATGATTCTCGCTTAGGGTGTGGGAGGTCCTGGGTTCAACTCCCGGCTGAGCCCTTGTGTGCTCTTTTTGTCCTCGTCCACAAGACTGGGAACTGATATCCACATCACCTTGCAGCATCTGCTTATGGCAAACGATGGAATGTGACTAATGACTGAACGAGCCTGGTGAATACTCATCACGTGGCACAATGAGAGCGTGCAGTCAGCTGTCCAAGGCAGCAACCTCATTGCTCGTTCAAAAGAACATGTACTGAAAACTCATCACCACTATGTCGTAAATGAGCACCGCGATCGCTTGTTGTCATGCGTCCTTACTTAGGAAATGCAGAAGCAAAAACTGCCCTCTCTTAGCCACCGAAACGTGTGCGGCTCGCCTTGCACTCTCTGCGCCTCGCATATTTATGGAGCTGTCTGCTCTTCTTTCTGTTGAAGTACGCAAGTTACGGGGCGTACTGCAGACTATGATGTGCTCAATGACAGCTTTCAAGATTTGAAAACTATGAGCTTGATGGCTCAAGTCGAACGAATGTGGTTGTTATGCAATTGATGATCAAACGCACACATTCTAACGATTCGTGAGAGTATGTTCTAAAGGTCCCTGGCTCGATCCCGGGTTTCGGCATTTTGTTTCATCGCTCCCTTTGTTCCTCTCTCCAGCGCCCCCTGCCTAAAATGACGCATCCCTTTCTCAGCCCGAAACGCAAGCGATACACCAGCAACAAACCCTACGGGTTTCCGTAGTGTAGTGGTTATCACGTTTGCCTAACATGCGAAAGGTCCCAGGTTCGAGACCGGGGGAAAACAGCCTCTTCTTGCACGCTCCTGCACTTCACAGAGGTCTTGAACCACCAGTCATTTGTTCCCAATGTATTTCCGGTGCCTTCATGCACTCATGTACCAAACGCACGTTTTTTCTGTACCTGGAGCCGATCATTTGCAATTGGGCTGTCCCGACAGACCAAGACGAGCTCTGTCGGCTCAAAAGCAGCGCAACATCTGCGAGAACAACAGAAAGATTAGTACCCAGCGGGGGCTTCTTAGTGAGCCCAAGATCTAATCAAGAATCGACTCCAGCAACAGGGCTGGGTGCATTGTTCCATACTCCGACCACTTGGTGTAAACAGGTCCCTCCTGGTCTCTGCTTGAAATGCACTTTCCTGCGTTTGCTTTGGTGTAACTGGCTTCCCCTGCATTGGCGAATGTGAAGAAGATCCTTAGTAAGTCATTGAAGAAACCCGAGAAGAGGTCGGAGTGGCCTCTGTCGTTCATCAACGATCCAGTCAGGCAGTACTCCTCTGTAAAGCGCCGTTCGTTCACATCGATTGGCTTTTTTTTGCCTTCATTCATGCAAGTAGTAAAAGCAGATGCCCCTATTCTGCCGTGACCCAGATTTGAACCAGGGTTGTTGTGGCCACAACGCAAAGTACTGACCACTATACGATCACGGCGAGTTACCGATACACACGTGGCAGGGCGGAAAAGGCTGTGCTCTCTTCGTGTGACATAATTCGGAAAAGTCCTGACGTTGCATTTCAACTGAGTCCCAGTATACATCGACCCTTCGACACTCTGAGTGACAACTCTCTTGCGTGTTTTCTCATATTTATGTAGTTTGCTTGCATGATGCCCGGAACAGCAGGGTTGTTCGCTCCCATATGGTCTAGCGGTTAGGATTCCTGGTTTTCACCCAGGCAGCCGGGGTTCGACTCCCGGTATGGGAACATGTCAATTTTGCCTCCTGCTTTCCAAAAGATCAGCACTGTGTACGAAGGAGCCGCATTAAAACTACTCAACGTGCAAAACGTGCGAGAAGAGGGGGCGCTTGTTTCCAGCCGAAACTTCTCGCGTGTGAGACGAGCTGACCATCGCTGCAGGAGGTGGGAGGGTTAGTCTGGTAGACAGGGCTGACCTTCGGCAATAGGATTTATACTCTCCAAGATGATATTTGCACTTTCTGGAGAGGCGATTTTCTCCACTTCAGTAGCCCGATTTCGTCGATTGAGTGGAGAGGGCTGTAGAATGTGGCGCCGTCTTTCCTGCTCCGTCCATGACAGGCGTGCTGGTCTCTGGAGAGAGAGCATGGTCCATCAGCGCACCCCAATAAAGGCACTGGAAGCAGCTGAATTGCATTGTCGAAGCTCAGCGCTGGGCCGCTGGGCACATCTTACCACAGTTTCCGTAGTGTAGTGGTTATCACGTTCGCCTCACACGCGAAAGGTCCCCGGGTGGAAACAGACTTCTTTTGTCGCCACGCACAAAAGGGGATTGGGGATTCGCCTAGCGCTGTGATCGAACAGACCCACTCACCTCTTAGTGTGGCGGGATCTGCACAGTGCATGTCGCAGCGCATCCTTCTTTCACTTCAATGCGCGTCCTGATGTACCCCGGTCTCCCGCGTGACAGGTGGAGACAGGTGACAGGTCCGCGTGACAGGTCCTATACTAACGAGGAAGACATCGCTCTCTCCGACCCCCGGCATCGTGTCCCGACCCACCGTGCTGGAAGCCAACTCGTGCTGTGATTCCTTTACGGAGCAGAAATGACAACAGAGGAGCCGAGAGATCATTTCAGCATTTCGCGTCTGAACGGAAAACACAAACGACCAACTCGGAATGACTTCCTTTGACGCTTATCAAAGCGTTCTTTGTGCATCGAACAGACCCACTCACCTCTTAGTGTGGCGGGATCTGCACAGTGCATGTCGCAGCGCTCCCTGCTTTCACTTCAATGTGCTTTCCTGATGTCGAGTCGTGTGCCGTGCGGAGGCTCTGAAAGCGAGAGCAATGAAAAGGTGCACGACGCTGTGTTAGAAAACAGAGAAGTGAAAGGCAGTTCTTTCTCTAAGGAGGTAAAAGAAAAGCTACTCCCCGTCGGAGAAATCGAACCCCGGTCTCCTGCATGACAGGTAGGGATACTTGCCACTATACTAACGAGGAAGACATCGCACGCTCCGACCCCCGGCATCGTGTCCCGACCCAGCGTGCTGGAAGGCGACGCGTGCTGTGATTCCTTTACGGAGCAGAAATGACAACCGAGGAGCCGAGAAATCATTTCAGCATTTCGCGTCTGAACAGAAAACACAAACGACCAACTCGGAATGACTTGCCTTTGACGCTTTTCAAAGCGTTCTTTGTGCACGACGACTGCGCCGCCTAGCAGATACAAATGGGTTGTACAACTTTGAAGTAGCAAATGGAAGAGGGCTAAGCCTCTCCCAGACTCACCAGGCGCACGCACACACACACACCCGTGCCGTTGAAGTGCTCTGCTTCATTTCTAAGGGCAACTCAACATTCACTCCTACCCCGAGTGCAGAAAAGACAGCGTCTGCAGCAACAGCAGCTCAGGTCTCTGCCCATCTCCTCTGCTCTGCGGCTCCTGCGGAGTGGAGTCCTGCCTGGAGCTGTGTTTGCAGGCGGCGGCTCCCCGCGCCCTGTCTGTGCGTCGTGAAATTAATTAATAACGTTAATAAATTTATAAAGTAAAGTTATAAATTAGAAATTAATAACGATATAATTATATTCATGTACCGCAACACAAGAATAGTACACACTGTACATTGTCTGTCGATAATGTTTCTGTAGTGCTTTTTCAGCACTCAGCATGTGACTGTGCTGTTGGCGCTGTGGGTTAGGTTCCTGACTTCCATGTCACACGGTCTATGATTGAATCCCATAGAACTATGACTTCATTATTTAACAAACATTTCTTTGAAAAATTAGGGAAGTTAGGCAGCAGAAGGTTTACTGTGACCTGAGAAGGGCCGGCATCCAATCACGGTGGTACACACACACGCTCTCACTCATATGAGCTACACGGCTACCAAGATGATCTGGGGTGCGCCGAGCTGGTACGGAACATATTGAACTGATCAACGGCGAATTGTCTCTCAGACAGGCTTTTCACCTCTAAGCTCCCTGACTGACAGTGATCAGCTAGGTAGTAAAACAGTCAGCTGCTTCTAAGCCTTAAACAGCTGCATCTCGGCGCTTCCACGGAGAGATGATTTGAAAGCCGAACATCGCCCATTGGGAACACCTTACTATCACTAGTTTAAGAGACTCTTAAGGTCTTGCAGAGGTGCCTGTCTAATAGCATGCGCTTTGCAAGCTATAGGTGTTTAGGCTGAGGCAGAATGCCTGTTAACAAAATGTTTTTCTAAAGGTGTGTCTAAGTGGCTGCAAAAGGACAACACTCCTGGGGCGCCGTGGCTCAGCTCCTGCACTTGATTATAATGCCGTTACGTGTCGAAGCAGTAATTTACGTCATCCTACCACTGCAACACGGGGAATAGAGAGAAATGAGCACACGCTACGAATCGTCTCAATCACTCCCTAGAGTCGTAAGGCGCATTGAAGGGTGCACCCCCATCATTAATCGTTGCGCCTCTGTGAAAGGAAAGCTCTTGGGCAGTCTTTGAAACAGCTCGGATGAAACACTTGATTGCTTCCATGTGCATCTGGAGCCCACTTCTTATTTTCACTTCACGCCGCCCAAAGCATTTCTAAAACAGGAGATTCGCGTTTGGGAATGCGCCCTGCCCTACAAATAAAACAGGTCTACGGGTCTGAAACCTGCTCCACAGAAAACAGCTCTGTTGCGCTTTTGATCAAAGGGAGATTCACTGTTCTTACTTTTTGATGACATAACACCCAAAGGGGCTTCTTTGGAGCTGGATTCCAACCAGCATCCTTAAGTTTCTTGGCGGTATCCTTTACAGTCCTCTGTTCGGTCGACAAGGGACTGAAGGGGGCAGCTTTCCTCACACATACAGTGCAATGTACTGTACTGTTCCCGTTCATCGAATTCGCAGTTCTGCATCAGACCTCTAACTCGTTACATTAGCTTGGATTTAAGCCACGAAGCAGGCTTCTACTGTATAAACGTCTAGGGGAATCACAAACTATTTGAGAGGCCATCATCCCAGGGGGAACTGACAAAGTCTATCCCTAAACACCTAGCGCAGTCTCTCGAGAGACTGTCAAAAATCGCTTTCTCCGTTTGCGTTGCAAGTAAGTGAAAACGCGGTCTCAACCCAGAGCCACTTGGCAGCAGCGGCACGTAAATACTGTCACTGCTCGATACCAACGTTAGCCTACTATACCATGTTCAGCCACCGCTAGAAAATGTACGGCTCTAGAACCGGAGCAAACGACAGGATGGCCAACGTCAAACGTGTCAGACATGGAGAGCGACAAGAAAGGGATTCGAACCCATGCGTGTAGAGCACAATGGAGCAGCAGTCCATCGCCTTAACCACTCGGCCACCTCGTCGAGTAAGCTAGGCTGTCCGGACATGGCTTGGCGCACTCCAGATGATCTTTTTCTTTTTTTTCCCTCGTACTCGAGGGTCATTTTCCTGTTCCACATGCGATTTCAACATTTTCCTTGGGAGATGTCAAGCCAGCAAGCCACTGCTGTGGTTCAGTGGCCAGTGTGCAGTTCAGTGGCCCTGTTGTACACAGAAAGCACATTGAGCTCCTTGGACATGAAAAGTTCCAGATAAAAGCCATTTGTCATCCTTTCTCTTGGTGTCGATGTTGCTATTGTATGTAAAGGTGGCAACTTGCTCAGCGAGCAGGCGGAGCAAGTTGCAATGCAGATGTGTCTGAGTGGTGACATAGTCTTGCAATGCAGATGTGTCTGAGTGGTGTGTCCAAGTGGCTGCAAAAGGACAGCACTCTCGGGGCGCCGTGGCTTAGTTGGTTAAAGCGCTTGTCTAGTAAACAGGAGACCCTGGGTTTGAATCCCAGTGGTGCCTTTTTTGTTCCGTCTTCTCGAACAGAACTGGTCATTATGGACAACCGCCTACGGCTAGACTTAATTAAATGCAAGTATTCACTTCCTGTCTTTAACGCGACTTGTTTTTCTTAAAATGGATGCAACTTGCAAAACTTGAAATACAAACCTTGCTAATCAGCGCTAGCGGCTGGCAAAAAAAAAAGAAGTCAGCAATGTTTTTTTTCTTTAACCTTAACCCTGCTAATGGAGAAGAGTTAAACGGCCGAGTCTAGGCAGCTTAAACGGTGCGCACGTCGGGTTCTTAGCTGAAAGGGTGGTAAATCACGCTCACCCCAGTCCTTAATCTTTTAAAGAGGATACAAAATTGAACCTAGTCGCCACATCACATACATCCTGTTCAGTGATAAAAAGGTAACATCTATCCTTGCTCCAGAGTCAATCTTACGTTGAGGGCATCTTTTTTTTTTAACTTTACCGTGAATCGGGCTCGGCTGCACAGAGGAGAGAGCAGAGCAATGAGGTCACGGGGACAGGGGAGTCACATGCTGGCGGTTTGAATACGCGGAAGATCACTGAGGGATCCACAGTATATGGACCCTCCGTGCGCCATCAGTCCGCACTCCGGACTCTGAATCCTTTCCCCGGAGTAAATCTGTTACATTGAAAGAATGCTTCTCGCAGGTTAAAAGAGGGACCCTTGTTAATTGGAGAAATCAATGATTTCGAATGAATTCTGTATGCTTTAAAAGACAGCTATACACAGAAAACATGCAGGACACTGGTCATGATGTTTCCCGAGCCGAAACACTCTTTTCAAACTGTCAAAGGTTTGCTTTGCGAACGCTGCAGGACATCGCACAATCTCTTTTGAACGGGGACAAACGATTTCTTAGGGGGCGCAGTAAGTACAGACGTTTAAAAAGCTCCACTCATGCCGAAGATGCAGTATGAAGAAGCGCAACCTAACGTTTCACAGACAAAAGCCGGGCGCCGCTACGAGCAATACGAAATCAAACTGACAGCACACGGCGTTTCGCGCTGACTCAAAAGTGATCTCGACAGACGCTGTTCTCTGTATAACGCTGAAAGAGCTAAAGAGCGTTTCTGTGGAGACGTAACAAGCTCGTTTCTTTCTACCATGATGTCACCATGACAAAATCTGCCTTTAAACACCTTGCTCAGTCTCTGACGAGACTGTCAAAAATTGCCTTCACCGATTGTGTTGCAAACCGGTGGAAGCGGGGTATTGGGAAAAGTTTTCAACTAGCAATAATCGCGCCTCGGCTAAACCTCACAGGCTACGATACTGCCACTGCGCAAAGCTGACGATTGCCAGGCAACCGCGGGGATCCTATGGAAATCGTTATCGATCGTCTCATGGCATGTCGTTGCTGTAACGCTTCATATTTGTCGTCTTCTTCTTCTTCTAGCTTGAGGTTTTGAAGAATTTCATGACAGACAAGGGCTCCGTCGGGAACAAAGGGCGTTGTGAGAAAACCGTTGCTTATTTTCAGCAGCAGAAATACAACCCTTTAAATACAAGATGACAGAACAATGACGAAGGGCATGCCGGGAGGAACTCATGCACTACAGAGGAAAGGGGGCGGGCACGTACAGTTCACATTCAAGCCACAAGTACTCTTCTCGGATGTTGCACAAACAAATCCTAACGTCATGAAAGCCTGGTGCAATTTCTGTGGCTACATTTGTTGCACGTCATGCACAGTAAGAGTGTTTCTAACACCAAATAAAAAGTCAACAATTAGCGATCACGCCTTCTCCTCAGTTAACCCACTGAAACCCTTGCTGTTAACAGTTCTTTACTGCGTGCTTTACGAGCACCTACAGATCGTGTTCGTTCTTTCAGCTTTATTCATTAGGTTTTCAAAGGCATAAGTAGAGCACCAGAGGTGCGAACGTAAAATGTGTGGTTATCTGAAGAATTGATTTCCGTGGCAGCGGGTCCAAGCGATTTCGCGTTGTTATAGTACCAGGAAAGGAGAAGCGGCACTTCGCCTCTTTCGCGCAGGCACAAGGCGACGTGCGGCAGACGCCGGAGTCGGCAGGTTTCGAATCTGCGCGGGGAAGCCCCAACGCATTTCGAGTCCATCGCCTTAACCACTCGACCACGACAAAAGCCCGCTGGCGCCGCATTCCTCCTATAATCAAACACGGACTGCGAGGTGGCTGCGGAAACCTTTTTAAAGCTGCTCTCCGTTCAAAAAAAATACCTTTCACAAGATACGTGCCGGCAGACAGACACGCCTCAGAGGGTTTAAGGCTGGCTTCACGTTCAAATGATAAAGTCCCCCCGTCCGGATGTCAAAATGCAACTTTGGCAGACAGAACAAACATCAACAAACCACAAATGTGGACAAGGATTTTACAAGCTGCACCACACTGCACTTTCAAAAGCATTTACGTTCGTGTTAGACGCAGGAATTGCCTTTGATTTGCGCGCTTACGAACGCCATGGAAAACGAAACAAAACTAAAGCCCTCAGCTCCTGCACTTGATTATAATGCCGTTACGTGTCGAAGCAGTAAGTTACATCATCCTACCACTGCAACACGGGGAATAGAGAGAAATGAGCACACGCTACGAATCGTCTCAATCACTCCCTAGCGTCGTAAGGCGCATTGAAGGGTGCACCCCCATCATTAATCGTTGCGCCTCTGTGAAAGGAAAGCTCTTGGGCAGTCTTTGAAACAGCACGGATGAAACACTTGATTGCTTCCATGTGACTCTGGGGACCACTTCTTATTTTCACTTCACGCCGCCCAAAGCATTTCTAAAACAGGAGATTCGCGTTTGGGAATGCGCCCTGCCCTACAAATAAAACAGGTCTACGGGTCTGAAACCTGCTCCACAGAAAACAGCTCTGTTGCGCTTTTGATCAAAGGGAGATTCGCTGTTCTTACTTTTTGATGACATAACACCCAAAGGGGCTTCTTTGGAGCTGGATTCCAACCAGCATCCTTAAGTTTCTTGGCGGTATCCTTTACAGTCCTCTGTTCGGTCGACAAGGGACTGATGGGGGCAGCTTTCCTCACACATACAGTGCAATGTACTGTAGTGTTCCCCTTCATTGAATTCGCAGTTCTGCATCAGACCTCTAACTCGTTTCCTTAGCTTGGATTTAAGCCACGAAGCAGGCTTCTACTGTAGAAACGTCTAGAGGAATCACAAACTATTTGAGAGGCCACCATCCCAGGGGGAACTGACAAAGTCTATCCCTAAACACCTAGCGCAGTCTCTCGAGAGACTATCAAAAATCGCATTCTCCGTTTGCGTTGCAAGTAAGTGAAAACGCGGTCTCAACCCAGAGCCCAGAAGCGGCACGTAAATACCATTACTGTTACTGCTCGATACCGACGTTAGCCTACTATACCATGTTCAGCCACCGCTAGAAAATGTACAGCTCTAGAACCGGAGCAAACGACAGGATGGACAATGCCAAATGGGCACACGTGTCAGACATGGAGAGCGACGAGGATGGGATTTGAACCCATGCGTGCAGAGCACAATGGATTAGCAGTCCATCGCCTTAACCACTCGGCCACCTTGTCGACAAAAGTGGGCTGTCCGGACATGGGTTGACGCGCTCCAGATGATCTTTTTCTTTTTTTTCCCTCGTACTCGAGGGTCATTTTCCTGTTCCACATGCGATTTCAACATTTTCCTTGGGAGATGTCAAGCCAGCAAGCCACTGCTGTGGTTCAATGGCCAGTGTGGAGATCAGTGGCCCTGTTGTACACAGAAAGCACATTGAGCTCCTTGGACATGAAAAGTTCCAGATAAAAGCCATTTGTCACCCTTTCTCTTGGTGTTGATGTTGCTATTGTATGTAAAGGTGGCAACTTGCTCAGCGAGCAGGCGGAGCACACACCGAATGCAGATGTGTCTGAGTGGTGTGTCCAAGTGGCTGCAAAAGGACAGCGCTCCTGGGGCGCCGTGGCTTAGTTGCTTAAAGCGCCTGCCTAGTAAACAGGAGACCCTGGCTCTGAATCCCAGCGGTGCCGTTTTTGTTCTGTCTTCTCAAACAGAACTGGTCATTATGGACAACCGCCTACGGCTAGACTTAATTAAATGCAAGCATTCATTTCCTGTCTTGAACGACTTGTTTTTCTTAAAATGGATGCAACTTGCAAAACATGAAATACAAACCTTACTAATCAGCGCTCGCGGCTGGCAAAAAATAAAAGAAGTCAGCAATGTTTTTTTCTTTAACCTTAACCCTGCTAATGGAGAAGAGTTAAACGACCGAGTCTATGCAGCTTAAACGGTCTGCACGTCGGGTTCTTAGCTGAAAGGGTGGTAAATCACACTCACCCCAATCCTTAATCTTTTAAAGAGGATACAAAATTGAACCTAGTCGCCACATCACATACATCCTGTTCAACGATAAATAGGTAACATCTGTAGTGTGCTCTCTGAAGGCACTAGTTCTGTAGGATTTGGGATTTACTGGGACAATTATTCATTGTAGCAGTAAATCACAAAATGATTCTTTTAATGGCTTTAGAATCCAACCTTGCGATATAACTCAAACAACGCACACACACAGGTACTAATACATGAGGATACATTTATTAATACATAGAATATGCATGTAAACCTAACAGATCTTATCGAGAGGGTTATCAGAATACAAAAGGTATATATTCAGTCAGTTACAAAGAGTTACATATATCAAGAGGACATACGTTCAGTATATCATTCATTTAGACCGTTTCGTAAATGAACTTGGTTATAACTTCTACACTAGATACTCAAAACAAGTACATAACTCTTAGGAATTAAATTGATATCAACTGGTTGGGATAACAATTGAATTCTCGAGCTGTCATGCAGTGAAGTTGAATACTCATCCAATCTCTGGGGATTCAGATCTCCTGCGGGCACAAAGAAGCAGTTGCAGGCTTGTTGCTGTCTAATCCGCGCTCTCTGGCTCTATGCCAGGCTTTGCTGTTCAGCTTGCGACGGTGCTCTGGTGATGCTGACCTTGGGGTTGTAGACCACTTGGATGAGGCTCTCTCTTGGAATCTTGCAGACCTTTAGGCGCCAATGGATGACCATTGATCATGATAGCCAGGCTTAGCTAAGTGCATCCCCATTTGGGAGCTGTCCCTTATCAAAAGAAAACATCTTTAAATCAGTCTGCATGAATAGCTTCTCTGTGACTGCACCACAGAGATGAAGAGGGAGATGGGGCCTCATTTGGGAAAGCACAGCAACACTTAATTCTGTCTTATTAATAAGCCTCGCCGCTACAGTACGTACAGTTCTGAATTAAAAACTTCATGTCCCAGTTACCATGGTGGTGCTTGTGATCATTGCGTTTAACCAACGAAACAGGGCGAAAAATCAGTCACATGACTTTGTGGCTGAGTTTAGAAAGCTTAACGTATCAGCAAGACAGCAAAGACATTTTTCCAAGAAAGTTTAGCCTTTGTCACTAATGAAACCGCTAAATAAAGACATAAATATGGAAATTGACAATTAATTGACTTTTATATTTCTAAATATCACAACATGTTCGAATCCAAGTCATTTTTAATAACAATGGGTAAACTGGGTAAACTATCACAAAGCTTTAAAAAACTTAACATTTTTATTATCAACAAATTGTAAATACGATGTTTACATTGGCATTATTAATTTTTCGCTTGAGTATATGGAGGATTGTGAGAGCAGACCCCCCCTCTTAGGCTACATTTTTAATAAGAAATGGAGGCTGTATGCGTTACAATATAAACATTTACTGTCAAACTTTAAATCAACAGTTGATTTAAAGACAATCTGTCAAAGTGCAATGAAACACAATATTGTTGTTGTTGTTATTGTTGTTTTTATCCTGTAAAGCGTTTTGAGAAGCCACCTTTAAAGGCGCTATATAAAGGCGCTGATTCTTATGGAATGTGTTTTCTTTCTTCTTTTTTTTCAGCATAGAATAAACCTGTTACAGTACTTGATTCTTATGGATGCCCGGTTCCGCCGGGGATTCAAAATAAAACATGGAATCACGTGTCTAAGGAAATAGCATTATAACTATATCCATGCACAGACAGTAGCATGTTACATTATTAATTTGGGTGTCTCCTCTTGCCAGAAAGCGCTAAATTGCATTTTGAGTGCGGTTTTTGACTTTTTTTAAATTACAACCCATACATAAGCTGATACTGTTTAGACTTTTAATTATTTTAAACTGTATTACAGCAGCACAATGTGCTTTTTCACGAAACCTAGAGTACTGAAATGTCTTGCGTTGTACAGCTTTTCAGCTAAATATATTTATCGCTTACACCTGACACTTGATGTGCCCGACAAAAACCAGTTGAACAGCTCTGTCGGAGGTTTGCAGATCAGATCAGATTCCCTTCCCCCCACAGAAAGACAGACTTATTAGTCGTTATTCACTGCGACAGCAGCTCCAATTTCAGGCGTAAGCGATAGATCCCAGTTTAGCCGATCTTGTTACAGCATGTTCCAGTTTACTCTTATTAACCATATTAATTTTAAGTGCTTAATGCCATTTTTTGACCACGCACGAATATTCTTATGTCCATACCTTTGCAAGGGAATCAGTGTGAATTGTAATACTAATTAAATAACCGCGGGCACTTTCCACCCCCTCTGACAGCAGGAACATAACCCATTTCTCAGCTCAGCAGCTCATTACAATATAGGGTGTTCAAATCTTTTGCTGCCTCAAAAAGCTTTAGAGAACTTAACATTTCTATTATCAACAAATTGTAAATACGACGTTTACATTGGCATTACTAATTTTTCACTTGAGTGTATGGAGGATTGTCAGCTGTCACTGAGAGCAGTTAATTAAATGTATTTTTTTGATTCACAATCAGACAAATGCAACATAAATTGTTATCTTTGTCTTCTAAGTATATTAATAAACTTTCAGCATAGCTTTCTCCTAGTTTAGATTAATTTTTCTTGGGATTTTGGGATCAAACGTGGAAAGATTAGATTAGTAATCGTTTTTATTTTTTAAATACATTTTAGAAAAGTGTAATCTATACTTAAAAGCTGTATAAAAGCTGTATAAAAGACACTCGATATTAATGGAGTTTAGTTGATACTTTTTAAACTTTTAATTATTTTAAATTGTATTACATCATTGTACACATGCTTAAAAGAGAAGAAAACGCAAGCCTTCTTCAGGTGTGAGGGCATTCTGCTCAGAATGAAACACTAAAATGTAATGTAGGCTCTGAATGGGTTCAATTATGATTTGGGCTTGATTAAGGTCGCTGCCTTTCATCCAAAATCCTGCTTGAATCCTTCTAAACTAAAAATTAGACATGAGCAGGGGCTCTGGTGAAATTTCTCTTTTTTTAATTTCTCTTTTTTTCTTGGAAAAATATCTTACCCGCTGCAATCCGGGCACAGAAGGATTAAAAGAAGCCAGACAGGCAGGGGGAAGAGTGAGTTCTAGATAAAGAGGTATCCAGGTAACAGTGAAGGTAACAGCCGCAGACGTGGCCTACTTAGCCCGCCAGGGTTACCCTACTCTCCCGGAGGAGGCCCACCGGGAAATAGCGCTCCAGGCGTTCCTGGCCCCGGCGCCGACTGAGGTGCAGTGCCACGTGATGCTGGCCGCACTGGTCCCCTTGGAGCAGGCCCTGGCTCTGGCTGAGCAGACTGATGCCGTATTCGAGGAGACCGGTGGGCACCAACGGAGGGGCGCACGGGGAATCAGATGGGGAGGAGGAGACACCCAGCGCGACGATGCTGGGGGAGCGACGACGGCTGGTCATCTGCCACTGCTGTGGGGAGAGGGGACACATCGCAGGCAACATGAAATTGTCAGGGACATTCAGCTATATACAAAGAAGAGACAGACAAAGTAATAATTCTATATTAACGTGGCCTACATATTGACGCAATGATCAAACTAACTGACATGTTCTGATTCAGATCCCCTGCAGTTCATAATAATTAGAACAATAGCAATGCTGAGTCCTCCCACCCTACTGAGCACAAATTCAGCTGCTCTCCAGTTCTGTTCTGCATGTTTTTTCATTGCAATTGAGCTCGGAGCTGGAGATGATCTCCATACAGTTCTGTGTTAACTAGCCCGCACTTGCGTGCTAATTTACGGGTTGTGGCAAATGCTTTTCTATAGTTCATATACATGACGGCAACCTGTTACCGAGGAACCTGAGAGGTTTAAAAGCCTCACGAGCCAGGCAGGACTCCAACCTGATTCGAAGTCAAACGCGTTATCCATTACGACACTGGCCCATGGAACATGCGCTTGCACTCTACCACAGAGAACAGAAAAAGTGTTGATGTGTCGTGCTGAAATTCCGATTGATTTTGAATTCAAAGAAAAAAGGTTTTCTTCCAAAACACCATGAAATTGTCACATCTTGCAGACAATAGGTGTATTCCATGTTGAAAAGAGAAGAAAGAAAACCATGGAGCCTTTTACAGGTGTGAGGCTTCTTCAGGTGTGAGAAGACCTCACAGTCGAAACGCTGTGTTTCCGTTCTTCTCTTTTCAGCATGCAATAAACCTATTACTTGTTCCTTTGCAGCCGAGGCATGCTGACGTAGCTACCCAGCTGAACATCTTGCAGACTCTACAGTACTTCTCTCCTGTAGAAGTAAAGCAGGGCTTGCTGGGTGAGCTTTTGCTCCGGTAAATTAGGTCACGTGTCATGTTAAATCACTTCTTCTAAACACAACATTTGCTGGTGCTAGCTTTCCCCATGAAAAGAGACATTTCCCTTACAGTACATGACATATCGTTTTTATTCTATCAATAAGTATAGAAATTAAACAAAAGAAAAAATGGTGTCGCCAAAGAATGCACAGCTCTGTCGCCTTGGGGAGGTGTCAAGGGCATTGAGCTCCTTGGACATGAGAAGTGCCAGATAAATGCCATTTCTCATCATTTCTCTTGGCGTCAGTTCTGCTATTAAATGGGACGGAGGCAACGGGCTCAGAGAGCAGGTTAAGTGCACACCGAATGCAGATGTGTCTAAGTGTCTGTAAAAGCGCGGTGCTCCGCTGGTGCTGTTCCCTAGTGGCTTAAAGTGCCCGCCTAGTAAGCAGGCGATCCTGGGTCTGAATACCAGCGGTGACTCTCTCCGTGTCTTGTTGTGCCGAATGTCTCATTTCAGACAAACATGTACAGCTTGGTTCAGTTTAATGCAAGAATTCATTTCCTTTCTGGAATAACTTGTTTTTGAAGAAATCCATACAGCTTGTGAAAGATGAAATCCATTTCTTGGTTGTCAGTGGAAAAAGATTGCCGGCTGCAAGAAGCGCAAGTGATTGTTTTCTTTGACCATAAACCTGCAAATGTAGGGCGCACAAAAGACTGTCAGACTCTGTGGTGCTGAAAAGTTGGTGGTTCAAGCCCCTCCAGTATGCGTGTCTCAGTTTTTCCAATGTAAACATCATCACCATCGCTAAAGAAGATGGCGCAGAAGGCTCCACAGTCGAAACGTTGTGCTTCTTTTCTTCTCTTTTCAGCATGGAGTAAACCTTTGCTTTATCCTTTGCAGCCTAAGCATGCTGACGCAGCTACCTTTCTCTTAACACGCCTCAATCATTATTCACCAAAACGATCAGCAGAATAAGTCGCCTTTGTGGTGATGTCACTCCTCTGCTTCACAAATGTCCTTAGTGACGGGCCATTTCTTTCTGCCATTTTTCCGGAGCGGTTATTGATTGCTCCATCATTTCCCTCTTACTTTCCATCACTAGATTGAAAAAAAAAACAGAAACAGGATGCAAAAACTCATCAAAGCACTCGATAGAGTATTTGAATCCACAAGTAGCTACGAGCAACTTTGTCCTGGCTTGCATGAAAGTCGGAAAATGTCAAAAAGAAAAAGATGGTGGCTTTTTCATATTCGTTCTTTTATTTTTAGTTCGTTGCTTCTTCTGTCCATTGTCCTCCTGCCTGGCTCTTGACCTGTGACTGTTTGAACGCACACAGTAGACTTTCATGCAGGGTATTTGTCCTGAGCCTCTGTGAAAGACCCACCCACCCCCATAAATAACTGCTCTAGAAACACATAAATGCAAAACTAAACCACAGCTTAAAGAGGAGCTTGTCATGACCGCCAGGCAGTTAAGACCAACTCTTAAGCAATCTAAACAGCACCAGCAGCGGGTGATTATTAACAAACGCCGCCGCACGAGTTAACCCACCTGCACACACTCCACCGTGCGGTACGCAGTGCTATTTTTACCATCTTTACCTGCTTCCCGCTGGTATTGAGTCTACTCCTTGAGAGCTCTACCTGGCGTTTTTTCCATTACCTCGTTTATTCTGGATATTGGACTCCCCTTCTGCCTTTTCGACTTTGGACCTTGCCTCTCACCTCGGACTGTTTGCCACCAGTGTTCTCCCTGGATTACGACTTACCTTACGCCTCTTGACCACGAAACAAAGCAAAGCAGAGCAAAACAAAATGAACAAACGAAAACCCTCACGTCCCGCACTTGCATATAACACCGTTACGTGCCCAAGCGGTATTGTACGTCATCCTAGCACTGCACCCTGGGGCGTACGGTATATGGGAACGAGCACACGCCACGAATCGTCTCGAATCACTCCCTATAGCTGTAAGGCACCTTGAAGCATGCTCCCCCAACATTCTTTTTTGCGCATCTGTGAAAGGTAAACTCTTGAGCAAACTCTGAACCAGCTCTAAGGAAACTAATCCGATTAGACGTTACTTTGACTCATCTTTTAAGGGACCCTTGTTAATTGGAGAAATCAATGATTTCGAATGAATTCTGTATGCGTTAAAAGACAGATATACACAGAAAACATGCAGGACACTGCTCATGATGTTTCCCGAGCCGAAACACAGTGCGTTTTTCCAAGCCATCTGACAAAGCCCGCCCACTGAAAACTGCAGCAAATCGTGTAAAGACGTTCAACTTTGTAACTACTGCACGCACAGGAAGCAGAATAAATTCCTCTTTTCAAACTGTCAAAGGTTTGCTTTGCGAACACTGCAGGACATCGCACAATCTCTTTTGAACGGGGACAAACGATTTCTTATGGGGCACAGTAAGTACAGACGTTTAAAAAGCTCCACTCATGCCGACGATGCAGCATGAAGAAGCGCAACCTAACGTTTGCATTCCTAGCAAATTCCTTTTATTTTTTGATAAATAAAGACAGTCTTGTTTAACAAACAACACACACAACATTTTACATTGTCAATTCAATTCAAATCAATGTATTTCTATATAGCGCCTTTCACAACAAGGTTGTCCCAAGGCACTTAACAATGCAAGTTGTTAAGAGCCTTGTGTCTAATATGCCGCCTAGGTTACGTGCTGTCTCTTTGAGGCAAATGTTTAAATCCTCTGAGTTAAGTGCTGAAGTTATAGTAGTCCTATCAGTATTGTTGCCTCCGATCAACAGATCCTCATTTTTCTCAGAGTTGAGTAACAAAAAGTTTTCACACATCCAAGTATTTCCTTCCTTAATGCATTTAACTAAACTGATAATAGAAGAGTTGTCATTTGGTGGAAACAAAATGTTTATTTGAGTGTCATCAGCATATGAATGAAAGTTCATATTATTTTTTCATATTATCCTACCTAGCAGCAGCATGTAGAGAGAGAGAGCAATATTGGTCCCAGCACTGATCTTCTGGTACCCCAAATCGAACTGGTGACATTGATGAAGCAGTACAATTATTAGATATTTGAACATAATGAAAACGATGAGTAAAATGTGAAGTAAACCACTGAAGGACGGTTCCAGATAAGCCAACCTCAAACTCAAGCCTGTGTAACAAAACAGAGAGGTCAACCGTGTCAAAGGCAGCTCTAAGATCTAGAAGCACAAGCACTGTTTCATTCCCCGCATCAGTAGCTAAGAGAATATCATTTACGACTCTTGTTAATGCAGTTTCAGAAACCAGACTGAAATTTCTCAAGTATATTATTTGAATCCAGATACGATTGACGTTGGGCAACAACTATTCTCCCAAGACTTTTAGATTGAAATGGGACCTTTGAGACAGGCCTGTAGTTGTTAAGAACTTGTGGATCCAAATTTGACTTCTTAAGGAGCGGTCTAACAACCGCTACCTTAAATTGATCAGGTACAACGCCTGACGCAAGCGATGCATTCATCATACTAATTATAGGTCCTGCCAGTCCTTCGAGGGAATCTTTGACTAGCTGAGTGGGGATGGGATCTAGCGAACAGGTGGTTGACTTTGTCTTACGTCTGTGTCCATGAGTCCACCATAAGAAGAAATCTGAACAGGAGTGGTGATCATGCGAGGTCACCACGGAGGAAACCACTGCTCTCCCCCCCAAAAAAACCACCACTGCCCCTCTCAAGTTTGCTAAAGACCACATGGATGTTCCACAACTCCTGGAACAATGTTCTGTGGACAGACGTGACAAAAGTTGAACTTGTTGGTAAATGTGCACAGCGTTATGTTTGGAGATAACAAAACACCGCATACCAACTCCAAAACCTCATCCCACCTGGGAAGCATGGCGGAGGCTGTACGGCTTGCAATCATCGAGGGACCGATGAATTCCAAGATGTATCAGGAAAATCTACAGCAGAATGTCAGGGTGTCTGCCTGTGATCTAAAACTCGAAAGACGCTGGGTCATGCAGCATGACAAAAACAAAGGAGTACATCAACAACAGAGTGGCTGAAACAGAAGAAATTCCGTATTTTGGGATGGCCAAGTAAGAGTCCTGACCCCAATCCCATTGAAGTGCTGTGGCGTGATCTGAAGCAGGCCGTTCAGCGCAAGACATCCCAAAAATATACATGAACTGAAACAGTTTTGCATAGAGGAATAGGCCAAAATACCTCCTAACCGCTGCTCAGGTCTGACCAGCCGCTACAGAAAGTGGGGATTGAGGTTTTTGTCATAAAGGAGGTTCCACTAGCTCCTTAATATAAGGGTTCACGTACTTTTTCCATCAATGACCTTGATTGTTTAAACCATTTGGTCAATAAAGAAACAGCAATGTCAAATGTTGGGCGTGTGTTGTTTGTTAAATCAGACTCTCTTTATTAATTATTATGACTTAGATAAAGATAAGATCACATGTTAGGAGCCATTCATGCAAAAATCCACATCATTCCGAAGGGCTGTTTACAAAAGTTTTTCTCCCAACTGTATGTGAGAGAAAAGAAGAGACGCTCACTGAGTAAGGTGGGGTTGTAGCTTTGCAAATCAAAAGGACATTTGTACGCTCAAAATGGGACAGGAGCACCCCAGATGGGACTCAAACCCACAATCCCTGGCTTAGGAGGCCAGTGTCTTAGCCATTAGGCCACTGGGGCACACTGGGTGAGGTCGATCATGCTGATGAAGAGCCAGTTTTTTTTCCTTTGCTTTTTCAAAGGGATCCCCAAAATTAGGGAAGTTAGGCAGCAGAAGGTTTACTGTGACCTGAGAAGGACCGGCATCCAATCACGGTGGTACACACACACACGCTCTCACTCATCTGAGCTACACGGCTACCAAGATGATCTCAGTTGCGCCGAGCTGGTACGGAACATATTGAACTGATCGACGGCGAATTGTCTCTCAGACAGGCTTTTCACCTCTGAGCTCCCTGACTGACAGTAATCAGCTAGGTAGTGAAACAGTCAGCTGCTTCTAAGCCTTAAACAGCTGCATCTCGGCGCTTCCACAGAGAGATGATTTGAAAGCCAAACATCGCCCATTGGGAACACCTTACTATCACTAGTTTAAGAGACTCTTAAGGTCTTGCAGAGGTGCCTGTCTAATAGCATGCGCTTTGCAAGCTATAGGTGTTTAGGCTGAGGCAGAATGCCTGTTAACAAAATGTTTTTCTAAAGGGGCCTCGCACTCTTTTCCAAACAATGGTCACCATCCCCACCGAGTGTCACAACGTAGTCATGTCCTAGGATGTCACCTGTTAGTCTCCATTTGTCTGCCACCAACACTTTAGGTTACGGGGTCACAACCGCACCCCAAAGACCAGAGGAGCCGTTGTCGTTCTGGCGGCGCAGATTGGGCTGAAGGTGGGGCGCTTGAATCTCGCTGTTGGAGGCCGTCTGAAACTGACCCAAGCCTTTCCCTTGAATTAAATGTAAATAAGAAATGAACCCCAGATGCACATGGAATCAATCACGTGTTTCCTTTGAGCCGTTTCAGAGACTGCTCCAGAGTTTACCTTGCACAGATGCGCAAAGATTAATGATGGGGGTGCACGCTTCCAGGCGTCTTACAACTGTAGGGACTGATTAGAGACAATTCGTAGCTTGTGCTCATTTCCCCCTATTTCCCGTGTTGCAGTGGTAGGATGACGTAAATTCCTGCTTCGACACGTAACGGCATTATAATCAAGTGCAGGAGCTGAGGGCTTTAGTTTTGTTTCGTTTTCCATGGCGTTCGTAAGCGCGCAAATCAAAGGCAATTCCTGCGTCTAACACGAATGTAAATGCTTTTGAAAGTGCAGTGTGGTGCAGCTTGTAAAATCCTTGTCCACATTTTTGGTTTGTTGATGTTTTTTCTGTCTGCCAAAGTTACATTTTGACATCCGGACTGGGGGACTTTATCATTTGAACGTGAAGCCAGCCTTAAACCCTCTGAGGCGTGTCTGTCTGCCGGCACGAATCTTGTGAAAGGTATTTTTTTTAACGGAGAGCAACTTTAAAAAGGTTTCCGCAGCCAAATCGCAGTCCGTGTTTGATTATAGGAGGAATGCGGCGGCGGCGGCGAGCTCGCATTTGTCGTGCTTGAGTGGTTAAGGCGATGGGCTCGAAATGCGTTGGGGCTTCCCCGCGCAGGTTCGAATCCTGCCGACTCCGGCGTCTGCCGCCACGTCGCCTTTGCGTTCGCACCTCTGGTGCTCTACTTATGCCTTTGAAAACCTAATGAATAAAGCTGAAAGAACCGACACGATATGTAGGTGCTGGTAAAGCACGCAGTAAAGAACTGTTAACAGCAAGGGTTTCAGTGGGTTAACTGAGGAGAAGGCGTGATCGCTAATTGTTGACTTTTTATTTGGTGTTAGAAACACTCTTACTGTGCATGATGTGCAACAAATGTAGACACAGAAATTGCATCACGCTTTCATGTATGCTATTGCAGACACCAACGTTGCCTAGATAGAAAACCGAAATAGCCGTGGGTTTGCTTGCTGGTCTGAAGGATCTCTCTTCGAATCTCTATCATTTGTCAATGGAAGTAAAAGGCGCTGCAATCTGATACGTTCAGAATCAAACCCGCAGCTGTTGTTCGACTTTATTTCTTGACTAATTACAACTGAGTGTCGCATGAGCAGTTACATAAACTTGTCTGGTATATTTGAACACAAATGCCGTTCTTCAATTAAAACTAACAGTACATTGTCAGGGACATTCAGTTCTATACAAACAAGAGACAGACAAGAGAATATTTCTACAGTTCATGTGGACTACGTGTTGACTTACTGATCGGAATAATTGAAAAGTTCGGGCTCATAGCCGATGCAGTGCGTGCTAATTAGAACAGCAACGCTGAGCTCTCAGCACCGTACTGAGCCCAGGTGTTTTTCTAAAGCTGTCAGGTGCAGTTCATTTACATGAAGGAAATCTCTTACTGGGTACGATTACAATGCAGTAAGTAGCACAGACTACTTAGGGAGTAGCCCGATGCATTTAAAAATGACCCGAGCCAGGCAGGAGTCGAAACCTGCAATCTCCTGATCCGTAGTCAGACGCGTTATCCATTGCACCACTGGCCCCGGTGTGACACTGCAGGACTGTAACCCAGTGAGATCAGCACTGCACCTAGTAAAATATTACCCCCGGTCCATTCTTTTCCAAAAGTGAGAAACACCTGTTTTCTACATTTTGTCTGTTTTAAAACCATATCTCTTTAAACCAAACCAAGAGTTTGTCTTTTGCACTGATATTCTGATTCATTTCGATTTCAAAGAAAAAAAAAACATTATCTTCCAAAGCATCATAAAATTGTCCATTCTTCCAGACTCTACTTCTCTCTTGTAGTAGTACAGCAGACCTTTCCAGGTGAGCAGATCACAGAGTCCGAAATATGCTTCCTCCATCAAGCAAAGTACCTGAACATGACTCTGTCTTCATAAAAGCGCCCCTGTAATAAAGAAATTAAATCCGAAATCAAGAGGGCAGTTGCCTACTGAAGTTCAAGAAGTCATCAATTTTAACCTAGCAACACATTAAAGGCTGCATCTATACAAGTACGATTCTAGAAATGCTCACCAGATTGCGTTTTAAGAAGGAACTGCGCCTCAGGTTCCGCCGAGATCTTAACTTGGATGGCAGGATTCAGAGTCCGGAGTGCGGACTGATGGCGCACGGAGGGTCCACATACTGTGGATCCCTCAGTTTTCTTCCGCGTGTTTAAACCGCCAGCGTGTGACTCCCCTGTCCCCGTGACCTCATTGCTCTGCTCTCGCCTCTGTGCAGCTGAGCCCGACTCATGGTAAAGTGGAAAAAAATACGCCCTCAACGTGGGATTTACTCTGGATCGAGGATAGATGTCACCTTTTTATCGTTGAACAGGATGTATGTGATGTGGCGACTAGGTTCAATTTTGTATCCTTTTAAAAGATTAAGGACTGGGGTGAGCGTGATTTACCACCCTTTCAGCTAAGAACCCGACATGAGCACCGTTTAAGCTGCATAGACTCGGTCGTTTAACTCTTCTCCATTAGCAGGGTTAAGGTTAAAGAAAAAAAACATTGCTGACTTCTTTTTTTTTGCCAGCCGCTAGCGCTGATTAGCAATGTTTGTATTTCATGTTTTGCAAGTTCCATCCATTTTAAGAAAAACAAGTCGCGTTAAAGACAGGAAATGAATACTTGCATTTAATTAAGTCTAGCCATAGGCAGTTGTCTGTAAGGACCAGTTCTGTTCGAGAAGACAGAACAAAGAAGGCACCACTGGGATTCGGACTCAGGATCTCCTGTTTAAGAGACAAGCGCTTTAACCAACTAAGCAACGGTGCCCCAGTAGTGTTGTCCTTTTGCAACCACTTGGACACACCACTCAGACACATCTGCATTCGGTGTGTGCTCCGCCTGCTCGCTGAGCAAGTTGCCACCTTTACATACAATAGCAACATCGACACCAAGAGAAAGGATGACAAATGGCTTTTATCTGGAACTTTTCATGTCCAAGGAGCTCAATGTGCTTTCTGTGTACAACAGGGCCACTGAACTCCACAATGGCCACTGAACCACAGCAGTGGCTTGCTGGCTTGACATCTCCCAAGGAAAATGTTGAAATCGCATGTGGAACAGGAAAAGTACCCTTGAGTACGAGGGAAAAAAAAGAAAAAGATCATCTGGAGCGCGCCAACCCATGTCTGGACAGCCCAGTTTCATCGACGAGGTGGCTGAGTGGTTAAGGCGATGGACTGCTAATCCATTGTGCTCTGCACGCATGGGTTTGAATCCCATCCTCGTTGCTCTCTACGTTTGACGTTGGCTCTCCTTTTGTTTGCTCCAGTACTAGAGCCTTACATTTTCTAGCGGTGGCTGAACATGGTATAGTAGGCTAACATTGGTATCGAGCAGTGGTAGTAACAGTATTTACGTGCCGCTGCTGCCAAGTGGCTCTGGGTTGAGACCGCGTTTTCACTTACTTGCAGCACAAACGGAGAAAGCGATTTTTGACAGTCTCTCGAGAGACTGCGCTAGGTGTTTAGGGATAGACTTTGTCAGTTCCCCCTGGGATGATGGCCTCTCAAATAGTTTGTGATTCCTCTAGACGTTTATACAGTAGAAGCCTGCTTCGTGGCTTAAATCCAAGCTAAGGAAACGAGTTAGAGGTCTGATGCAGAACTGCGAATTCAATGAAGGGGAACACTACAGTACATTGCACTGTATGTGTGAGGAAAGCTGCCCCCTTCTGTTCCTTGTCGACCGAACAGAGGACTGTAAAGGATTCCGCCAAGAAACTTTAGGATGCTGGTTGGAATCCAGCTCCAAAGAAGCCCCTTTGGGTGTTATGTAATCAAAAAGTAAGAACAGAGAATCTCCCTTTGATCAAAAGCGCAACAGAACTGTTTTCCGTGGAGCAGGTTTCAGACCCGTAGACCTGTTTTATTTGTAGGGCAGGGCGCATTCCCAAACGCGAATCTCCTGTTTTAGAAATGCTTTGGGCGGCGTGAAGTGAAAATAAGAAGTGGGCTCCAGATGCACATGGAAGCAATCAAGTGTTTCATCCGAGCTGTTTCAAAGACTGCTCAACAGCTTTCCTTTCACAGAGGCGCAACGATTAATGATGGGGGTGCACCCTTCAATGCGCCTTACGACTCTAGGGAGTGATTGAGACGATTCGTAGCGTGTGTTCATTTCCCTCTATTCCCCATGTTGCAGTGGTAAGATGACGTAAATTCCTGCTTCGACACGTAACGGCATTATAATCAAGTACAGGAGCTGAGGGCTTTTGTTTTGTTTCGTTTTCTATGGCGTTCGTAAGCGCGCAAAACAAAGACAATTCCTGCGTCTAACACGAATGTAAATGCTTTTGAAAGTGCAGTGTGGTGCAGCTTGTAAAATCCTTGTCCACATTTGTGGTTTGTTGATGTTTTTTCTGTCTGCCAAAGTTGCATTTTGACATCCGGACGGGGAGACTTTATCATTTGAACGTGAAGCCAGCCTTAAACCCTCTGAGGCGTGTCTGTCTGCCGGCATGTATCTTGTGAAAGGTTTTTTTTTTTAACGGAGAGCGACTTTAATAAAGTTTCCGCAGCCACCTCGCACTCCGTGTTAGATTATAGGAGGAATGCGGCGGAGGCGAGCTCGCTGTAGTCGTGGCCGAGTAGTTAAGGCGATGGATTTGAAATCCATTGGGGACTCCCCGCTCAAGTTCGAATCCTGCCGACTACGGCGTCTGCCGCATGTCACCTTGTGCCTGTGTGGCAAAGGCGAAGTGCCGCTTCTCCTTTCCTGGTACTATAAAAATGCTACATCGCTTGGTCCTGCTTCCATGGAATGCAGTTCTTCAGGTAATTCTACTCTCTTACCAAAGCTGTTAGGTTCCTTTCCGTGGTGAGATGGGTTGTCATGCAACGCTGCCACATAGTGCCGACAGACAAGTGTGTTGCGGGAGAAGAGAAAAGTGTTTGAAGATTTAAGAGTGTCTTAGGTGGAGCCAAAATCAAGTGTCACAAATGCAAGTGGGAAGATTTCCAATGTTTAATATGGTCAAAATAAGCGGAAGTTACCAGCTGGTCCGGCACAGTCTGCCATGCTTTTGTCATATACTGTAAAGTGGTGTGGAACTGTGTGTCGAACTGGAGCCTCACCATTTGCATATGTGAGGCTCCAGTTATACATCGAGTGTCACATTAAATGACAAAAATGAAGAGAGTTAAAGCACCTGGAGAGGTTTTCTTACAACTTTTGAGCTGACACAGTTTTGGAAAATGTTTCCTTCACGCTGCACTGAACAACATAGGCAGCCAAGAGTCTCCAAAACAAAACAGAATGGACAGATAGGAGAAAATTCCCACTCGTCCTGAAGTTCCCAAAATCCAGCACTGAGCGTAAACAAAGTGTCTAAGTAGCGTGGGAATGCTAACCCTAACCCTAGCTGGAGTTTGAGCAATCCGGCACTGAGCGTAAGAAGATGAGTCAAAGTAACGTCTAATCGGATTAGTTTCCATAGAGCTGGTTCAGAGTTTGCTCAAGAGTTTACCTTTCACAGATGCGCAAAGAAGAATGTTGGGGGTGCACGCTTCAAGGCGCCTTACAGCTGTAGGGAGAGATTCGAGACGATTCGTGGCGTGTGCTCGTTCCCATATACCGTACGACCCGGGGTGCAGTGCTAGGATGACGTACAATACCGCTTGGGCACGTAACGGCGTTATATGCAAGTGCAGGACGTGAGGGTTTTCGTTTGTTCGTTTTGTTTTGCTCTGCTTTGCTTTGTTTTGCTTTCCATCGCGTTGGTAAGAGCGTAAATAAAAAGGCGATTCCTGTGTCTACCACTAATGTAAGAGCTATTTCAAGTGCGACGTGGTGCGGCTTTTCAAATGCTTGTGGGCATTTCTCTGTTGTTGATTCTTTTTTTGTGTGTAACAAAGTGGCATTTTCATGTCCGGACGGGGAGACTTTATCATTCCGACATGAAGCCACCCTTAAGTCCTCTGAGGCGTGTCTGTCTGCAAGGCTTGTATTTTGGAAATGTTTTTTTGAAACGGAGAACGACTTTGAAATAGGCTTCCGCCGGCGCCTCGCGATCCAGGTAAGATTGTAGCAAGAACGCAGCGGCGGTGGGGCGTGCTGTAGTCGTGGCTGAGTGGTTAAGGCGATGGACTAGAAAGCCATTGGGGTCTCCCCGCACAGGTTCCAATCTTGCCGACTACGTTGTCCGCCTTCAGTCGGTGTGTTTCGGCACAAGCAAAGAAGCGCGCCTCTTTGCTGTTCCTGGTGGTTTTAAAACGGCCAATCGCTTGTACCCGCTGCCTTGGAAATAAGTTCTTCAGCGTCCGCAAATGGCATTTTGCAGCTGGAAGCAGATGTCGACGCGTTTTGCACAGAGCACCAAAAAAGCGTCTTTTTTGAAGGCCCAGGCACTGAGCATTGGTGGTTCAGTGGTAGAATTCTCGCCTGCCACGCGGGAGGCTCGGGTTCGATTCCCGGCCAATGTAGTGGCTTTTGCAGCGAGCGGCTCTATCACTTGCATCCCCTTGCAACTCGCAACTGAAAACCCACTGAAGCTAAGCAGGTGTGAGCCAGGTCAGTACCTGGATGAGGATGAGCTACAGGGAAAAACAAAGCTTCCAGCTGGAAGCGGTGTTAATGGTGCCGGCGGGGGGGCGCTCACCCTGAGGTCTGTGCGGGTCCCAATGCCCCAGTATAGTGACGGAGATGCTGTGTTGTAAAAGGGCGCTGTCTTTTGGATGAGATGTAAAACCGAGGTCACAGCGCTCTGTGGTCATTCAAAATGACCACCAAAACCTTTGACAAAAGCTCTTGGTAATTGATGGTCTTCAATAATGCTTCTCCTTTAGGTACATTTTAAATCAGCTGAAAAATGCTGTGAAATGGGGGGGCACTTCAGGCCAGTGTAGGATTTGGGTTACAAGAACCATGAAACTGCACGAGAAAGCCCGTACACTGAATTACACGGCTTTCTATTCAAAGGAGGACAAAAGAAATTCCCTGAGTTTGATTTTTTGCAGCACAGAGAGGAGCACTGTCGTGAGGCCGGTTAGCTCAGTTGGCTAGAGCGTGGTGCTAATAACGCCAAGGTCGCGGGTTTGAGCCCTGTACGGGCCAGGTCCAGGTCCAGGTCCCTGTTTGTGAAACAGGCAAATGACTGTCTCAGGGGCCCGTTCCTCATTCTCAAGACACATGTGTGCAGTATGTACACCGTGCATTGAGCAATAGGGACTGAATACACCACAGGTAAGGTTAGAAGTCATTCTGAGGTGCCACATGTGAGGGATACAGCTAGGCATCCAAAATGTAGGGTTTGAGACCCTTCAGGAGTACTGCATCGTTTGAGACAGACCCGTGCATGTTAAACAAATGATCATTTCTTTCGGCATTAGGGACTAAATATACTAAACATATGATGCTAAAATGTTATTTTCACATATATTAATGTAATAAATGATTGCTTATGCTTTATAAACAAATCTAATTAAAATAAAAGCTTAAGTTTTGTATTTATCTTGTACCATAGAACATGATTTTCTTTGTATTTCAAGCCCACAAAGTGTCCAAATGACGCACTACATGATATAAGGAAGATTATCACATGCATATCGGTATTATCTTTCTTATGAAAATGCATTCCTTTCATTACCTTTTACTTTTTAAAATGAACTCAAATTGAGTATAATGTAATAATTTAAGTAGAATAGATTCTAATAATATAATGATCCAGTGTTTTGCACTACTTCACTGCTTCACTGCTCTATGCCATCTGGAAATAAATCCTCAGACTGCTTACTGCCCTGGGCATGTACCAATAAATTAAAGGAGCACATCTGTTTATCACTGCGTTGAAGCAGGAGACACACAGTCTCTGCAAACACATCCTAGATACAGTGTTCCAGCACCTTTGACCTCATCCAGAACGTATCATTTCTTGAAAGGGATTGCTGTCCGAATGCACATCTGAATCCCAAACAGAATCTCTAGTAAAATACGATCATTTGTGAAACAGGCAAATGACTGTCTCAGGGGCCCATTCCTCATTGTCAGACACATGTATGGAATGCTTTCACCGTGCATTGAGCAATAGGGATTAAAAACACCGCAGGTAAGGTTAGATGTCATGTTCTATGATCATTTCTTTCAGCATTAGGGACTAAATATACTAAACATATGATGCTAAAATGTTATTTTCACATATATTAATGTAATAAATGATTGCTTATGCTTTATAAACAAATCTAATTAAAATAAAAGCTTAAGTTTTGTATTTATCTTGTACCATAGAACATGATTTGCTTTGTATTTCAAGCCCACAAAGTGTCCAAATGTTCTATGATCATTTCTTTCAGCATTAGGGACTAAATATACCAAACGTATGATGCTAAAATCCTGAAAAAAGGATGTGCTCCATCTCGTCAGTAGATTGGATTCCAAAACTGATTTGGGTCAATATACATTACCTTTGAAATTAAAGTACAGTCTACTGTAGGGAACCATCAACTTAGAAAGCATTGGCCTTCCCTGGGGGTCAGGTAGGTGCAAAAGATAAACCTTTATCCTATCTTTATCTTAAGATAAGTGGCCAAGCAGTATTTTTCCAAGTTTCACCGAGCACATCATGTTGCCATAGTAGACAAAGTTCTATAAAATGTTAAATAACTTTTAAAAAAAGCATCTTGGTCTTACAGTACTGTACAAGGTGAATTAAACTGTCCCTGGTAATAAAAAGTAATTAGAAGCATCTCAGAAACTTTATCTCTAGAAACATTAGCTGTTTTATATCATGTAATTTAGTGTGATGTTGTCAGAATTCAAGGACATTATCACACACAGAAATTGGTTCAGTTAAATCTAAAAAACACAGCTAAACATGGGTTTAAATGTAACAGAAGTCTTTCCTCTTGTCAAAAGATTTAATTCAAGAAGCGATGTAATAAATGATTGCTTATGCTTTATAAAGAAATCTAATTAAAATAAAAGCTTAAGTTTTGTATTTATCTTGTACCATAGAACATGATTTTCTTTGTATTTGAAGCCCACAAAGTGTCCAAATGATGCACTACATGATATTAGGAAGATTATCACATGCATATCGGTATTATCTTTCTTATGAAAATGCATTCCTTTCATTACCTTTTACTTTTTAAGATGAACTCAAATTGTGTATAATGTAATAATTTAAGTAGAATAGATTCAGGTAGGAAATATAGAGTCATGATGTTTATGGCTGACATCATTTCACATGGGTGAATTTTAAGCTAAGAAATAAAAACATTTACAATGAAGATACCATTGCTTAATTTTAAATGCCTTTAAAAAATAAATACCTCCTGAGAATAATTTGCCACTCCCAGATCCTTGGTAAGGTACTGTTTGAATCCAATCAGGAGAGGAGCATCCAGGGAGTGCTTTCTATAGAGTCCAGCTTGGGCCACTCTCTTCCGGCCTGCTGATACTTTTTAACTACTCAGGGCCTGTAAGGATATAAAACACCGGTTTAAACATTTTATACCTATAAGACGAATTAGAATTTTAGTAAAAAATAGATACATCTGAAAAATAAAAAGTCTTACTGCTGATAGAGTTCTTCAGAGCTCACATCTTCCCCTTCCTTATCCGCTTCTGTTTCAGTTTCTAGAGCAGCCTCTGGCATCTCTTCCTCCTGGACAGCGGCCTCTTGCTCAGGGCCGCTGGAATGCAGGTAGATTCTTTTCAACATGATTTTACATAATATGTTGTAACAATGATTTCAAAAAGAAACTACAGAAGCCTTACAGATTAAAAATATCTCACCTTGCCAATGTGTCTTCAGGCTTCCCATGTACAAAAAGGCCCAAGGACTCTAGCAGTCTTACAACCACTATCCTGTTTGCCTCACCAGACACGATCTCTATTCTGTGGTAATCCACGATGACCCCGTTCTTCAGGTGATTCATCATGTCCTCCCTCGCCTGTTGAGAGGCCATCCTGATCTTTTCTGCCGTGGCGTGCTTCATACACGCCCTCTTCAAGTGAGCAGGAAGCTGATCAAGAGTATTCAGGCACATCTTGCACACCAGGGGAATCCTCGCGGGTTTCCTTTGAAAATAAATAATACCATCTGTGTATAGAAACAAGCTAAGACTGATTTCTTAAATTATCCTTAATTTTCTCTCTCATAGCTTGAACATAATGATTTTATTGCATTTATATAAGAATTGCTCATTGCTCCTAAATAAATAATGGTTTCATAAAAAAGTGAACACTTACTTGGTCTCAGTCACAGACTTTCCAATAGAAGCCATTGTGGAGTTCAGCAACTGCAGGTCCTAGAAGTGGGGAAGGAATTTTAAAAGAGAAATTGAATTACAATACAGAAGGAATGGCTGAGGGATCACTGAAATATATATATACAAATTCCAAAGACTGAGTCCATATAGAAACAACTACCTTTCATTTTCAGTATAAGAAAAAAAAACATTATCTTCCAAAGCATCATAAAATTGTTCCTTCTTCCAGACTCTACTTCTCTCTTGTAGTAGTATAGCAGACCTTTCCAGGTGAGCAGATCACAGAGTCCGAAATGAGCTTCCTCCATCAAGCAAAGTACCTGAACATGACTCTGTCTTCATAAAAGCGCCCCTGTAATAAAGAAATTAAATCCGAAATCAAGAGGGCAGTTGCCTACTGAAATACAAGAAGTCATCAATTTTAACCTAGCAACACATTAAAGGCTGCATCTATACAAGTACGATTCTAGAAATGCTCACCAGATTACGTTTTAAGAAGGAACTGCGCCTCAGGTTCCGCCGAGATCTTAACTCGGATGGCAGGATTCAGAGTCCGGAGTGCGGACTGATGGCGCACGGAGGGTCCATATACTGTGGATCCCTCAGTGATCTTCCGCGTATTCAAACCGCCAGCGTGTGACTCCCCTGTCCCCGTGACCTCTTTGCTCTGCTCTCTCCTCTGTGCAGCTGAGCCCGACTCACGGTAAAATGGAAAAAAATATGCCCTCGACGTGAGATTTATTCTGGAGCGAGCCAGTGTTGCGCATAGCTGCCTTCAAAGCAGTTAACCCAGGTTCGATTCCCGGCCAACGCAGTTGCGAATGTTTTCAAATGCTGTCATGAGCCTTGGATTGTGACTAGCAAAGCGAAGCCTTTTGAAAGAGCTAAAGCACTGCAAAACGGAATTGAAGGAGAATCTTACAGGGGATTCTGAGCAGTGTCTGCATACATGCAGTCAGATAAAGGTGCTGAAAGCTTGAGCTACTCTCAATGTCATGCTGCCCTTCCCCGGAGTAAATCTGTTACATTGAAAGAATGCTTCTGGCAGGTTCAAAAAGGGACCCTTGTTAATTGGAGAAATCAATGATTTCGAATGAATTCTGTATGCGTTAAAAGACAGCTATACACAGAAAACATGCAGGACACTGCTCATGATGTTTCCCGAGCAGAAACACAGTGCGTTTTTCCAAGCCATTTGACAAAGCCCACCCACTGAAAACTGCAGCAGATCGTGTAAAGACGTTCAACTTTGTAACTACTGCACGCACAGGAAGCAGAATAAATTCCTCTTTTCAAACTGTCAAAGGTTTGCTTTGCGAACGCTGCAGGACATCGCACAATCTCTTTTGAACGGGGACAAACGATTTCTTATGGGGCGCAGTAAGTACAGACGTTTAAAATGCTCCACTCATGCCGACGATGCAGCATGAAGAAGCGCAACCTAACGTTTGACAGACAAAAGCCAGGCGCCGCTACGAGCAATATGAAATCATACTGACAGCACACGGCGTTTCGCGCTGACACAAAAGTAATCTCGACAGACGCTGTTCTCTGCATAAAGCTGAAAGAGCTAAAGAGCGTTTCTGTTGACACGTAACAAGCTCGTTTCTTTCTACCATGATATCACCGTGACCAAATCTGTCTTTAAACACCTTGCTCAGTCTCTGACGAGACTGTCAAAAATTGCTTTCGCCGATTGTATTGCAAACCGGCGGAAGCGGGGTATTGGGAAAAGTTTTCAACTAGCAATAATCGCGCCTCGGCTAAACCTCACAGGCTGCAAAGGAACAAGTAATAGGTTTATTCCATGCTGAAAAAAAGAAGAAAGAGAACACAACGTTTCGGCCGTCGAGCCTTCTTCAGGTGTGAGAGAGACAGGGCAGTAGGCAAAGGTAAAGTAGCGGGAGAACAAAGGTTGAGAGGGAGGAGGAGTGAGAGGCGGGAGCAGGGGACAGAAAGAGAGGCCAATCAAGAGGTGTGAAGTCAGAATGGGTGCAGAGAGGTGTGAAATGAAACTTCCAATGAATGGAGAAAATTTAAAAGAACAGTAATCTGTCGTTAAGGGAAGGGAGAATGTGTGATCCTAGCTGCAGAATAATTTTAGTGTCGGTGGTCTTTCTGATGTATGAGTTCGGAAAACCGTCTTTGAGAACACAAACGGAGAGATTAGAGTGGTCGTGGCCGTCAGAGGTGAAATGAGAAACAATGGGCTTGGAGAGATCTTTAATCTTCACAGCCCTGACGTGTTCTCTGAAGCGGTCTCCGAGTCTCCTTCCTGTTTCCCCAATGTAGATGGCTGGGCATTTACTGCAAGAGATACAGTAAATAAGGTTGCTGGAGGTTACCCACCTGAACCTAAACCTCACAGGCTACGATACTGCCACTGCGCAAAGCTGACGGTTGCCAGGCAACCGCGGGGATCCTATGGAAATCGTTATCGATCGTCTCATGGCATGTCGTTGCTATAACGCTTCATATTTGTCGTCTTCTTCTTCTTCTATCTTGAGGTTTTGAAGAATTTCATGACAGACAAGGGCTCCGTTGGGAACAAAGGGCGTTGTGAGAAAACCGTTGCTTATTTTCAGCAGCAGAAATACAACACTTTAAATACAAGATGACAGAACAATGACGAAGGGCATGCCGGGAGGAACTCATACACTACAGAGGAAAGGGGGCGGGCAAGTACAGTTCACATTCAAGCCACAAGTACTCTTCTTGGATGTTGCACAAACAAATCCTAACGTCTTGAAAGCATTGCAGCATGTTTGTGTCCCACTTCCCGTGGCTGCGGGACGACTGACACGAACGGACAAACACAATCTGTGGCGTTTAGCGTGACATAGTCTTGCAGGCATCGTGCTGTCTCACTGCAATACTATACCGCTGGAGGAAACAGTCCATCTGGCCATGAAACTCATTTGAACGTCTAGCTACAGCAACTAACAATATCATGATTTATTCAGGATGTGTGGAATCAGCACGTCCCGGAGACAGCTTCCGAAATCGTGAGCATTCTCTGGTGGTAGGGGCGTTCAAGATGGCGCTCAGGTGGGAGGTAAAGTTTAGTGGTTGGGGAGTTTTTTTGAGTTTTTCATGACCTGAATGTTAATTTTTGCTTTTTTTGACTACAGAAAAATAAGGACTTAACACTAGTTGTTTAAACTTCAGTTATAATTGAAAGAAAAAAAAACGATTTTTTTTTAGGTTTAAAAAGTCCGATATGAGTAACACTGGGAAAAGAAAAGAGAGTGCTGGGTCTTCGAAGGAGAACTCTAAGATACCTCAATCGTATATGTATAGCACTACAAAAAAATCGATGGCAACTAAAGGGAAAAGTGAAGCAGCTGCAGGGGCAGCAAGAGGGCGGAGGCGCCGCGCGCCCGGCCGAAGTGTTGGACCGGTGCGCTTTACGTGCTGAAATAAACACGCGACAGCCCCGAAATGTTTCCAGAGTGCTGTGCACTGAAGACTTGCCTGGTGCTCCTCCGTGCAGATTCTTTGTCCTCCTCCAGTGTGGGACGAGCCAACACAAGGGAGCGCATTCGCCAACATCCAGGCACGCAATGCGATTTGGAAAGCAGCTCCTTTCCAAAGAGTTGCACACGAACGATCCTTCAGTCCCGCTCGGGGGGCACGGAACCCCCGCCACACACAGCTTCAAGTAGCGAGTCAGGTGCCTGGATGTTGGCGAATGCGCTCCCTTGTGTTGGCTCGTCCCGCACTGGAGGAGGACCAGGCAAGTCTTCACCAGACAAAAACCTCCAGTGCACAGCACTCTGGAAACATTTCGCGGCTTTCGCGTGTTTATTTCAGCACGTAAAGCTCACCGGTCCAACACGTCGGCCGGGCGCGCGGCGCCTCCGCCCTCTTGTGGCCTTGCGGCGTCAGAGCAAGAGGCTCCTTCTCGCTGCCCTTCCGCTGTGTTGCAGGGCCCCGAGAGGGAACCCGGAGCGCGCACTTTGTGGGGGGCGGGGGACCGCGTTCGCGCTCTGCCCCCGGTCTCTTGCGCGAGTACTAAATCTCACGGACAGGGGGGCCTCGTCATTGATTGTTACAGGTGAGACGGGGATTAGGAGGAGACCCCGACTGATGGGTAAAGGGGAGCACTAACACCAGAGGGACACCCCCGGCGTCTCTTTTTGAGAGACGCCCTGGGGTTTCCTAATGGCCAAGGAGGGTCGGGACCTCGGTTTGACGCCTCCCCCGAAGGACGGCGCCTGTTTGTGCAGCAGAGTGTCGCCATCAGGAGGCTGGGGCGTAAGAGAGCCACACAGCCCGCAGGGTGAGCGCTCCCTACTGGTCCCAGTCACACCTCTTGCAGGAGCAGCAGCAACCGGAGCTTTTCCGGGGTGGAATCTCCCATCCGGGTGCCGGCCAGGCTCACACCTGCTGGGCTGCCCCGGGGGTGAGCCCAGTCGAGAGTCGCAGGGCCAGATCTAGTCACCGGGGAGAAACGATACAAGTGAAGGATTGCTCGGCTCTCGGCACTTGAAAAGACCGACAAATGTCTCATTCCCGCAGGAGCTGAATGTACCCGCATGTGTGGTGTCGTCTTCTTCCCCCGCCCCGCTGTGTTTGCTGTATTGTCTCTGAAGCCGGCCCCCCCGAGACAAGACGGGCTTTTCCTGTGCCCCAATTAACACTTTACAGGTGCCATTCCCCGGCATTGTGGCCATTGTCGGTGCTCACACGCGATAAGATAAGGCGGAGGAGAGCGGGGCATGCCCAGCGGCAGACATTCAAGGAGGGGGCAGTGCGAGGTGAGGTGAGGTGCGACACGCCGGAGCCCCGACGCAGCTAATGCGGAGCACTTGTTGGACTGGCATCGAAAGGACGTGTGCGCACGGAGCGAGCCTTCCCTGCGGCGGAGCGCGGGAACTTTCTCCCCCCCTCCCGCTGCAGGAGTTGTGTGCACTGCAGCGGTGCCGAGAGAAAAGCACAGAAGGCAGCAGGCTCTGGAGAGCAGGTAAGAGACGGAGCCTTGTGGGCAGGCGAGCAGCCTGTGGTCACGCCTTGCATGGAGAGCGTCATGCAGCTGTCAATCATTTCGCAGCCACGCCCCCTCTTCATCTTCTCTCTGCCTTAAGCGTCTCCGCCACTCTCTCTTGACATTTCATTTCAGCATGTCAGAAGTCCGAGTGACGTTTTTAATGGCTGAGTGAGGGCACGATGCTGAAGCAGAGAGGTCACTTCAGCCAGAGAAACTTGTGCTAGGTGAGATCTGAAAGACGGACTCGCAACAGAAATAGACCAAAAAAGTATCGGTGAGATCAAAAGGCAAATGCAACATCCAGCAGAGGGCGTCTAAAGATTAGGGAACGGGCGACTGAAATCCATATGAGGCAAACTTTCCGGCTGTGTACTGCAGCTGGCCTCGTTGGCGTAGTTAGTAGCGCGTCAGTCTCATCATCTGAAGGTCCTGAGTTTGATCCTCACACGGGGTGGGGCTGCTTCCTCTCTTGCTCTTTTCAAACACTTGCGGCAACTGTTCGCTCATAACCACGTCTGGAATGCTTGACCTTTACACGGGGGAGAAGCAACGCCGCATCCCTTTTCTAAAGAACATTCACATTCAGAAATAAGTCAAGAAATTTGACATTACTTTTGCTGTCAGCCTGCCTATGTTGCCAAAGAAAGATTCACTCGGCGTCAACATGACAGAACAGCGATCACTTGAAAACACTGTTCCACACTCCGTAAGCAAGAACTTCAGTGTTTGCAGTCACCCGATATGCCGATAGTCAAAGGAGCACAAAACACAAAGCGTCAAAAGACAAGATGAGTTGATGGAAAGAGCGTTGAATTGATGAGCACAAAAGTTCAGCTCGTACAATAGGCAACGAAGGTCCCGGCGTCATCATCGCACTTGAAAGGACTGCCTTGCAGACTAAGGGCAGTGGGAGGTTGCTGTTTTGAGATGGAGGCATTGGGATGGTGGGCCGAGATCTATTCTTCTTAAGGAATTCTTCATCGTGAAAGATCGGTCCACAGGTCATCCAAAGAACTTACAAATTTTTGGGACTCAGGGAATCACGTGGTTCCGGAAGGGAGTGAAGTGCTCAAACACATGACATGCCCCCTTGATCTCACATGCACAATTCTGCTGCAACATGCACAGCTACCATCCACACCAGGCAGTGGGGCTTCAGCAGAATTTGCTACGCCACCTGCAATTACATATCCAGCTGCACACATATACATGACCCCTCTGTCCTTTTCAGGATCTCAAAAAAAAGCATAGCGTGGTTTTCCTGCAACCCGATTGACCGCATCTCCCTCAGAATGTGCCCCATTGCATTCATTGCTGAAGCAGGATGGAGGCTAACGGACATGCCAGAACAGTTAGGCTCAGCGATCTCTCCAAAATATTGTGGTTGTAGTGGAAGAAATATGGTTTAAATTGTACCTTGGTATTTCAAACTCTCTCTAGAATGTTATCCATTTCTATTTTATTTTGACAGGAACTGGCTAATGACACTAGATGAAAAGAGAAGAAAGAAAACACAACGTTTCGGCCGTGGAGCCTTCTTCAGGTGTGAGGGCTCCACGGCTGAATTGTTGTGTTTTCTTTCTTCTCTTTTAAGCATGGAATAGACCTATTACTTGTTCCTTTGCAGCCTACGCATGCTGACACAGCTCCCCACCTGAACTGCTAATGATGCCTGGTAGCTTGTGGTACTTGGGTATTGTCTTATGTTTGCTCAAACTGCATATGTGTGATTGCATATTTTTGGGTATTTTCATATGTCAATATTTAATTCACTGACATTCCTGTATGCTTGGAAGAAAGGTAGATTGGATTTGGCACAGGACGCCTGCCCATATTTGTTGATCATTGTTGGGCTGGAAAAACAATGATAAAAAGTGTATGAAAAAAGCTCTCTCCAATATTTCCCTTCTCTTCGCCATGGTTACACTGCCTGTTCTTTCCGTCTTTTGTCCTTCTACAAAGATTCCAGGGCTCTTTTTCCATCATAATATCAGAAGCCAAAAAATAACCATCTAATGTGTAAACAGCATTTGTAATGTTGGTAGCTGGAAGAGGTTAAGTATGTTTGCAAGACCTAGTTGATTACACCACAGACTTACTTTGTTGTTGTCAGTTTTTTTTTCTCTTTTAAAGGCTGTAGGTGGGGTGTGATGGACTGTACCACTATCATAGAAGATTTTTTCAGGACACATCGCAGTTCCATAGTAGAATTTATCAATAGTAGAATTCCATAGGACCTTATTTACCAACATATTACCCAGTGTGAGACTCTGCCAGTAAACCTCAGAGCATTGAGTTCTCCACTGATAAAGATGGCTGTCTGAAGTCATGAAATCCACTGCTGGGATGCCTGAGAGACAGTAATTGAATCTTGGCTGGAATTAGGCTTTCTATTAGTGTTGATCTTTGGGAATTATGTGGTAAAAAGGGAAAACTCCTTTACTTTAGTCACTTTGAATGTTCAAATGTACAGAACCTGCAAAACTAAGCAATGAAAAAAATCCATCACCACTCTCATGATAGCATAACTCATAGTCTCTGCTGTTGTGTAACAATACACACTTTCAATTTTCTTATCGCCTGTCTCCAGAGAGAATGTTGTTAGTGCTGATGACCTTGAATTAGACCTTGTTGACTCTGTAAAACAATCTTCCTCTGCTTAGATTTTCACTCAGATTGATTTTGTTCTCAGATTATTCCTGGCAGGACTGAGTTTCTGGGAAATGAAAAGTGAAAGAAAAAGTACAGAAGATCAGCCCTTGAATATACAACATTGTGCAGTGAGATTGTTAAATGTATTAGCTGCTATCCCGTGCTAGAGCCTGTCGTGGTAAGCAGTGGATGACAGGATCTAGCACAGATACTAATGAAACACTGTTAATGAAAGATAAAACACTTGAGTCTTATTTTAGTTTTCCATTTCCCTTTCATTTGTGATGTACTGTACAACAGGCCACAGAACATGCACAAAAACAGATATGCACACATTCACACCAGGCAATGACAGTCTGCCCAGTCAGAATCTGAGCTGAGGTATCAGAATTCTGAATTCCCTGAATTCTGTCATGGATCATCCACAATAAGGGCAATGTTTGAACACGAGGATCCCCAGGAGAGAGCCTAGTAACATAAATCTTGGAGCAAAAGCAGATGATTATCTTCATAGTTTGTGTGGTTGAGCCAAAGTTGAGCAGGAGGATATGTGAGTCACCATTCTTAGAAATGGATCCAACTTCAGACAGGCGTCAAAAGTAAGAGTATACAGTGCTGGGGCAATGACACTTCAATGATCAGAAGGATAACAAGAGTTTTAATGCATTGAAATTGATTTTCTGGTGATGCACACTGTCATGGAACTATTAATTTTTAAGGATCACTTACTGACGTCAGACAGCTGCCAATTCTCCAGACTGGAAGGATGAACAGTTTATCCCCCTAGGTACCATATTTCCATATTTCGAAGCATTGGAATAATACATGTCATACAGCAACATAAAAACAGGAAGACAAGTATCACAGCCCCTATAATCGGTGTTAGTAACTTAAAAGAAAAACATTCCCCCTGGCCCAAACAGTGATTCTAACCAGGAGAGAAAAGCCGGTGTATCTTTTATGCCTCTCTCTTTATTCACCTTGTCTTTTAGTTCTTTCAAATGCTGAATAGCGAGCGTAAGATTTCCGTAATCATAGTCATTAGCTGGAATATATGTACAACAGGAGTCTCCTACTAAAGCATAGACTCCTCCAGATGCTGCATTTTGAAGGTCCAGCACGAACCTGTTCTGAAGTGCCATTAATCTAACTCCCCTTAATTCTTGTTTGATAGCGTCTAACGTGATATTAATAAAAGAGTACATTTCATAAAAAGTCGCATGGGTGAGGCTGTAGACTGAGGCATTAAAGCACATATATAACAAGATGCATTAAATTTCTTTAACTTTACAGTATGATTTATAAATTTATACCACAAATTACTCATATCCCCCTCATTATCAGTTTCATTCAGCCAGTTTGTATACAAAGAGGCTTCGTGTTTAGATTCTTCCTCTTTTGGGGTGGTGACAGGCTTCTACATAAAAAGGAAAAAGGCTGTGCACATCAGTCCCAAGCAGGTTATCCCCATCTGTCCTTGTGGAGACATCACTCCTGCGCTTTGCTCAGTTCGTTTGTGACCTTTTTACAGTGGGAAGCATGAATCCAGGGCACCATTTCTGTGACCTTCACAGCAGTGGCAGTGGTCAGCAGCACCTGGTACAGCCCCCTCCACCTGAGTGAACACCATTTCTTTTTCCTGAAGTCTTTCACCAGAATCCAGTCTCCTTATTCACTCATTAGTTCTTACAGCACAGGTAAATCCCTGTGGGCTGGAGCCCAGCATAATCCTAGGCTTTTTTGGTCAACATTGGTCAACAGATTGGTCAACAACTGGGTAATAACTCTTAGAAAAATCTACACATTGTTCCCCTGCCTCAGCTGTGACGTTTTGCAGAACAATTCTAGCTGAAGTTGTAAAATTTCTCTTTGTTCCGTTCCTGCAAAACATCTTATTATGAACAAATAAACCACAATAATCATTTGCATCTAGGGGAATCACTCCCAAGGGTAACCCCCCTTAAAGCTATATTGTTCTACCCATCAGGTTCTGCCACTAGATAAGAGAACCTTTCCCATGAAATCATTTTTTGACCTTCATGATCCCTTCAGGGCGTACAATTAGCACAGAAGCAGCAGCTTTAGTCCACATGTTTTTCAAACAGGATATTAACGATATGATCATAACGAATAATACCAGACCCACAAATATGTATTGAACCAGAGACCCTCTCCATGTTCCTAGCACAGACTGTAGCCATGCACCAATACCCCAATCATCTGGATTGCAGGATTTACGAAGAAAATTATTTTCGCAGTAATTAATTTATTATATTTACTATATTTATTATACACGTGTAAATTAATTACTGCGAAAATCATTTACTTCGTACACTGTGCAGAGTGCCGTATACTCCTAGTTGCGGCACACACGATACATACAGTAAAAAGCCTCAGGCACTGTGTTAGATGTGTTTTCGACGTTATATATGCGTTTATTAATGTCGTCGATTTTACGGTTGCAATTCGACGTTGATTATACGTCGAGGCGACGTATATATACGTATAGCCGTATTTTCGCCGTGAATATACGTATATTCGACGAATCAATGCCCACTGGGTAAACTCTTGAGCAAACTCTGAACCAACTCTAAGGAAACTAATCCGATTAGACGTTACTTTGACTCATCTTTTTACGCTCAGTGCTGGATTGCTCAAACTCCAGCTAGGGTTAGGGTTAGCATTCCCACGCTACTTAGACACTTTGTTTACGCTCAGTGCTGGATTTTGGGAACTTCAGGACGAGTGGGAATTTTCTCCTATCTGTCAATTCTGTTTTGTTTTGGAGACTCTTGGCTGCCTATGTTGTACAGTGCAGCGTGAAGGAAACATTTTCCAAAACTGTGTCAGCTCAAAAGTTGTAAGAAAACCTCTCCAGCTGCTTTAACTCTCTTCATATTTGTCATTTAATGTGACACTCGATGTATAACTGGAGCCTCACATATGCAAATGGTGAGGCTCCAGTTCAACACCACTTTACAGTATCTGACAAAAGCATGGCAGACTGTGCCATGACCGGCAGATAACTTCTGCTTATTTTTACCATATTAAACATTGGAAATCCAACCACTTGCATTTGTGACACTTGATTTTGACTCCACCTAAGACACTCTTAAATCTTCAAACACTTTTCTCTTCTCCCGCAACACTCTTGTCTGTCGGCACTATGTGGCAGCGTTGCATGACAACCCATCTCACCACGGAAAGGAACCTAACAGCTTTGGTAAGAGAGGAGAAAGGAACCTGGCCCGTACGGGGATCGAACCCGTGACCTTGGCGTTATTAGCACCACGCTCTAACCAACTGAGCTAACCGGCCTCACGACGGTGGTCCTCTCTGTGCTGCAAATAATCGAACTCAGGGAATTTCTTTTGCCCTCCTTTGAATAGAAAGCCGTGTAATTCAGTGTACGGGCTTTCTCGTGCAGTTTCATGGTTCTTGTAACCCAAATCCTACACTGGCCTGAAGAGTCCCCCCATTTCACAGCATTTTTCAGCTGATTTAAAATGTACCTAAAGGAGAAGCATTATTGAAGACCATCAATTACCAAGAGCTTTTGTCAAAGGTTTTGGTGGTCATTTTTAATGACCACAGAGCACTATGACCTCGGTTTTACATCTCATCCGAAAGACAGCGCCCTTTTACAACACAGCGTCTCCGTCACTATACTGGGGCATTGGGACCCGCACAGACCTCAGGGTGAGCGCCCCCCCGCCGGCACCATTAACACCGCTTCCAGCTGGAAGCTTTGTTTTTCCCTGTAGCTTACCCTCATCCGGGTACTGACCTGGCTCACACCTGCTAAGCTTCAGTGGGTTTTCAGTTGTGAGTTGCAAGGGGATGCAAGTGATGGAGCTGCTCGCTGCAAAAGCCACTACATTGGCCGGGAATCAAACCCAAGCCTCCCGCGTGGCAGGCAAGAATTCTACCACTGAACCACCAATGCTCAGTGTCTGGGCCTTCAAAAAAGACGCTTTTTTGGTGCTCTGTGCAAAAAGCGTCGACATATGCTTCCAGCTGCAAAATGCCATTCGCGGATGCTGAAGAATTTATTTTCAAGGCAGCGGGTACAAGCGATTGGGCGTTTTAAAACCACCAGGAACAGCAAGGAGGCGCGCTTCTTTGCTTGCGCCGGAACACACCGACTGGAGGCGGACAACGTAGTCGGCAGGATTCGAACCTGCGCGGGGAGACCCCAATGGATTTCTAGTCCATCGCCTTAACCACTCGGCCACGACTACAGCAAGCCCCGCTGCCGCTGCGTTGTTGCTACAATCTTACCTGGATCGCGAGGCGCCGGCGGAAGCTTATTTCAAAGTCGTTCTCCGTTTCAAAAAAACATTTCCAAAATACAAGCCTTGCAGACAGACACGCCTCAGAGGACTTAAGGGTGGCTTCATGTCGGAATGATAAAGTCTCCCCGTCCGGACATGAAAATTCCACTTTGTTACACACAAAAAAAGAATCAACAACAGAGAAATGCCCACAAGCATTTGAAAAGCCGCACCACGTCGCACTTGAAATACCTCTTACATTAGTGGTAGACGCAGGAATCGCCTTTTTATTTACGCTCTTACCAACGCGATGGAAAGCAAAACAAAGCAAAGCAGAGCAAAACAAAACGAACAAACGAAAACCCTCACGTCCCGCACTTGCATATAACGCCATTACGTGCCCAAGCGGTATTGTACGTCATCCTAGCACTGCACCCCGAGGCGTACGGCATATGGGAACGAACACACGCCACGAATCGTCTCGAATCGCTCCCTACAGCTGTAAGGCGCCTTAAAGCATGCACCTCCAATTTTCTTCTTTGCGCATCTGTGAAAGGTAAACTCTTGAGCAAACTCTGAACCACCTCTAAGGAAACTAATCCGATTAGACGTTACTTTGACTCATCCTTTAAGGGACCTTTCTTAATTGGAGAAATCAATGATTTCGAATGAATTCTGTATGCGTTAAAAGACAGCTATACACAGAAAACATGCAGGACACTGCTCATGATGTTTCCCGAGCCGAAACACAGTGCGTTTTTCCAAGCCATCTGACCAAGCCTGCCCACTGAAAACTGCAGGAGATCGTGTAAAGACGTTCAAGTTTGTAACTACTGCACGCACAGGAAGCAGAATAAATTCCTCTATTCAAACTGTCAAAGGTTTGCTTTGCGAACGCTGCAGGACATCGCACAATCTCTTTTGAACAGGGACAAACGATTTCTTATGGGGCGCAGTAAGTACAGACGTTTAAAAAGCTCCACTCATGCCAATGATGCAGCATGAAGAAGCGCAACCTAAAGTTTGCATTCCTAGCACTGTTGCAACCTAGCACTGTTGCATTCCCCGCATCAGTAGCTAAGAGAATATAATTTACGACTCTTGTTAATGCAGTTTCAGAAACCAGACTGAAATTTCTCAAGTATATTATTTGAATCCATTTGATGTTGGGCAACAACTATTCTTTCAAGACTTTTAGATTGAAATGGGACCTTTGAGACAGGCCTGTAGTTGTTAAGAACTTGTTGATCCAAATTTGACTTCTTAAGAGCGGTCTAACAACCGCTACCTTAAATTGATCAGGTACAACGCCTGACGCAAGCGATGCATTCATCATACTAATTATAGGTCCTGCCAGTCCTTCGAGGGAATCTTTGACTAGCTGAGTGGGGATGGGATCTAGCGAACAGGTGGTTGACTTTGTCTTACGTCTGTGTTCATGAGTCCACCATAAGAAGAAATCTGAACAGGAGTGGTGATCATGCGAGGTCACCACGGAGGAAACCACTGCTCTCCCCCCAAAAAAAACCACCACTGCCCCTCTCAAGTTTGCTAAAGACCACATGGATGTTCCACAACTCCTGGAACAATGTTCTGTGGACAGACGTGACAAAAGTTGAACTTGTTGGTAAATGTGCACAGCGTTATGTTTGGAGATAACAAAACACCGCATACCAACTCCAAAACCTCATCCCACCTGGGAAGCATGGCGGAGGCTGTACGGCTTGCAATCATCGAGGGACCGATGAATTCCAAGATGTATCAGGAAATTCTACAGCAGAATGTCAGGGTGTCTGCCTGTGATCTAAAACTCGAAAGACGCTGGGTCATGCAGCATGACAAAAACAAAGGAGTACATCAACAACAGAGTGGCTGAAACAGTAGAAATTCCGTATGTTGGGATGGCCAAGTAAGAGTCCTGACACACACGCTTTCACTCATATGAGCTACACGGCTACCAAGATGATCTCAGATGCGCCGAGCTGGTACGGAACATATTGAACTGATCGACGGCGAATTGTCTCTCAGACAGGCTTTTCACCTCTAAGCTCCCTTACTGACAGTGATCAGCTAGGTAGTAAAACAGTCAGCTGCTTCTAAGCCTTAAACAGCTGCATCTCGGCGCTTCCACGGAGAGATGATTTGAAAGCCGAACATCGCCCATTGGGAACACCTTACTATCACTAGTTTAAGAGACTCTTAAGGTCTTGCAGAGGTGCCTGTCTAATAGCATGCGCTTTGCAAGCTATAGGTGTTTAGGCTGAGGCAGAATGCCTGTTAACAAAATGTTTTTCTAAAGGGGCCTCGCACTCTTTTCCAAGCAATGGTCACCATCCCCACCGAGTGTCACAATGTAGTCATGTCCTAGGACATCACCTGTTAGTCTCCATTTGTCTGCAACCAACACTTTAGGTTACGGGGTCACAACCGCACCCCGGAGACCAGAGGAGCCGTTGGCATTCTGGCGGCGCAGATTGGGCTGAAGATGGGGCGCTTGAATCTCGCTGTTGGAGGCCGTCTGAAACTGACCCAAGCCTTTCCCTTGAATTAAATGTAAATAAGAAATGAACCCCAGATGCACATGGAATCAATCACGTGTTTCCTTTGAGCCGTTTCAGAGACTGCTCCAGAGTTTACCTTGCACAGATGCGCAAAGATTAATGATGGGGGTGCACGCTTCCAGGCGTCTTACAACTGTAGGGACTGATTAGAGACAATTCGTAGCTTGTGCTCATTTCCCTCTATTCCCCGTGTTGCAGTGGTAGGATGACTTAAATTCCTGCTTCGACACGTAACGGGATTATAATCAAGTGCAGGAGCTGAGGGCTTTAGTTTTGTTTCGTTTTCCATGGCGTTCGTAAGCGCGCAAATCAAAGGCAATTCCTGCGTCTAACACGAATGTAAATGCTTTTGAAAGTGCAGTGTGGTGCAGCTTGTAAAATCCTTGTCCACATTTGTGGTTTGTTGATGTTTTTTCTGTCTGCCAAAGTTGCATTTTGACATCCGGACTGGGGGACTTTATCATTTGAACGTGAAGCCAGCCTTAAACCCTCTGAGGCGTGTCTGTCTGCCGGCACGAATCTTGTGAAAGGTATTTTTTTTAACGGAGAGCAACTTTAAAAAGGTTTCCGCAGCCACCTCGCAGTCCGTGTTTGATTATAGGAGGAATGCGGCGGCGGGGAGCTCGCATTTGTCGTGCTCGAGTGGTTAAGGCGATGGGCTCGAAATGCGTTGGGGCTTCCCCGCGCAGGTTCGAAACCTGCCGACTCCGGCGTCTGCCGCACGTCGCCTTGTGCCTGCGCGGCAGAGGCGAAGTGCCGCTTCTCCTTTTCTGGTACTATAAAAACGCTAAATCGCTTGGCCCCGCTGCCATGGAAAGCAATTCTTCAGATAACCACACATTTTGCGTTCGCACCTCTGGTGCTCTACTTATGCCTTTGAAAACCTAATGAATAAAGCTGTAAGAACCGACACGATGTGTAGGTGCTCTTAAAGCACGCAGTAAAGAACTGTTAACAGCAAGGGTTTCAGTGGGTTAACTGAGGAGAAGGCGTGATCGCTAATTGTTGACTTTTTATTTGGTGTTAGAAACACTCTTACTGTGCATGACGTGCAACAAATGTAGCCACAGAAATTGCATCACGCTTTCATGTATGCTATTGCAGACACCAACGTTGCCTAGATAGAAAACCGAAATAGCCGTGGGTTTGCTTGCTGGTCTGAAGGATCTCTCTTCGAATCTCTATCATTTGTCAATGGAAGTAAAAGGCGCTGCAATCTGATACGTTCAGAATCAAACCCGCAGCTGTTGTTCGACTTTATTTCTTGACTAATTACAACTGAGTGTCGCATGAGCAGTTACATAAACTTGTCTGGTATATTTGAACACAAATGCCGTTCTTCAATTAAAACTAACAGTACATTGTCAGGGACATTCAGTTCTATACAAACAAGAGACAGACAAGAGAATATTTCTACCGTTCATGTGGACTACGTGTTGACTTACTGATCGGAATAATTGAAAGGTTCGGGCTCATAGCCGATGGAGTGCGTGCTAATTAGAACAGCAACGCTGAGCTCTCAGCACCGTATTGAGCCCAGGTGTTTTTCTAAAGCTGTCAGGTGCAGTTCATTTACATGAAGGAAATCTCTTACTGGGTACGATTACAATGCAGTAAGTAGCACAGACTACTTAGGGAGTAGCCCGATGCATTTAAAAACGACCCGAGCCAGGCAGGAGTCGAACCTGCAATCTCCTGATCCGTAGTCAGACGCGTTATCCATTGGGCCACTGGCCCTGGTATGACACTGCAGGACTGTAACCCAGTGAGATCAGCACTGCAACTAGTAAAATATTACCCCCGGTCCATTCTTTTCCAAAAGTGAGAAACACCTGTTTTCTACATTTTGTCTGTTTTAAAACCATATCTTTTTAAACCAAACCAAGAGTTTGTCTTTTGCACTGATATTCTGATTCATTTCGATTTCAAAGAAAAAAAAAACATTATCTTCCAAAGCATCATAAAATTGTCCATTCTTCCAGACTCTACTTCTCTCTTGTAGTAGTACAGCAGACCTTTCCAGGTGAGCAGATCACAGAGTCTGAAATATGCTTCCTCCATCAAGCAAAGTACCTGAACATGACTCTGTCTTCATAAAAGCGCCCCTGTAATAAAGAAATTAAATCCGAAATCAAGAGGGCAGTTGCCTACTGAAGTTCAAGAAGTCATCAATTTTAACCTAGCAACACATTAACGGCTGCATCTATACAAGTACGATTCTAGAAATGCTCACCAGATTACGTTTTAAGAAGGAACTGCGCCTCAGGTTCCGCCGAGATCTTAACTTGGATGGCAGGATTCAGAGTCCGGAGTGCGGACTGATGGCGCACGGAGGGTCCACATACTGTGGATCCCTCAGTTTTCTTCCGCGTGTTTAAACCGCCAGCGTGTGACTCCCCTGTCCCCGTGACCTCATTGCTCTGCTCTCGCCTCTGTGCAGCTGAGCCCGACTCATGGTAAAGTGGAAAACAATATGCCCTCAACGTGGGATTTACTCTGGATCGAGGATAGATGTCACCTTTTTATCGTTGAACAGGATGTATGTGATGTGGCGACTAGGTTCAATTTTGTATCCTTTTAAAAGATTAAGGACTGGGGTGAGCGTGATTTACCACCCTTTCAGCTAAGAACCCGACATGAGCACCGTTTAAGCTGCATAGACTCGGTCGTTTAACTCTTCTCCATTAGCAGGGTTAAGGTTAAAGAAAAAAAACATTGCTGACTTCTTTTTTTTTGCCAGCCGCTAGTGCTGATTAGCAATGTTTGTATTTCATGTTTTGCAAGTTGCATCCATTTTAAGAAAAACAAGTCGCGTTAAAGACAGGAAATGAATACTTGCATTTAATTAAGTCTAGCCGTAGGCGGTTGTCTGTAAGGACCAGTTCTGTTCAAGAAGACAGAACAAAGAAGGCACCACTGGGATTAGGACTCAGGATCTCCTGTTTAAGAGACAAGCACTTTAACCAACTAAGCCACGGCGCCCCGGGATAGTTGTCCTTTTGCAGCCACTTGGACACACCACTCAGACACATCTGCATTCGGTGTGTGCTCCGCCTGCTCGCTGAGCAAGTTGCCACCTTTATACAATAGCAACATCGACACCAAGAGAAAGGATGACAAATGGCTTTTATCTGGAACTTTTCATGTCCAAGGAGCTCAATGTGCTTTCTGTGTACAACAGGGCCACTGAACTCCACACTGGCCACTGAACCACAGCAGTGGCTTGCTGGCTTGACATCTCCCAAGGAAAATGTTGAAATCGCATGTGGAACAGGAAAAGGACCCTCGAGTACGAGGGAAAAAAAATAAAAAGATCATCTGGAGCGCGCCAACCCATGTCTGGACAGCCCAGTTTCGTCGACAAGGTGGCCGAGTGGTTAAGGCGATGGACTATTAATTCATTGTGTTCTACATGCATGGGTTTGAATCAATTCCTCGTCGCTCTCTATGTCTGACACGTGTGCCTGTTCGACGTTGGCCCTCCTTTTGTTTGCTCCAGTACTAGAGCCTTACATTTTCTAGCGGTGGCTGAACATGGTATAGTAGGCTAACGTTGGTATCGAGCAGTGGCAGTAACAGTATTTACGTGCCGCTGCTGCCAAGTGGCTTTGGGTTGAGACCGCGTTTTCACTTACTTGCAGCACAAACGGAGAAAGCGATTTTTGACAGTCTCTCGAGAGACTTCGCTAGATGTTTAGGTGATAGACTTTGTCAGTTCCCAATTGGATGATGGCCTCTCAAATAGTTTGTGCCCCTAGACGTTTATACAGTAGAAGCCTGCTTCGTGGCTTAAATCCAAGCTAAGGAAAAGAGTTTGAGGTCTGATGCAGAACTGCGAATTCAATGAAGGGGAACACTACAGTACATTGCACTGTATGTGTGAGGAAAGCTGCCCCCTTCTGTTCCTTGTCGACCGAACAGAGGACTGTAAAGGATACCGCCAAGAAACTTTAGGATGCTGGTTGGAATCCAGCTCCAAAGAAGCCCCTTTGGGTGTTATGTCATCAAAAAGTAAGAACAGAGAATCTCCCTTGGATCAAAAGCGCAACAGAACTGTTTTCCGTGGAGCAGGTTTCAGACCCGTAGACCTGTTTTATTTGTAGGGCAGGGCGCATTCCCAAACGCGAATCTCCTGTTTTAGAAATGCTTTGGGCGGCGTGAAGTGAAAATAAGAAGTGGGCTCCAGATGCACATGGAAGCAATCAAGTGTTTCATCCGAGCTGTTTCAAAGACTGCTCAAGAGCTTTCCTTTTACAGAGGCCCAACGATTAATGATGGGGGTGCACCCTTCAATGTGCCTTACGACTCTAGGGAGTGATTGAGACGATTCGTAGCGTGTGTTCATTTCCCTCTATTCCCCATGTTACAGTGGTAAGATGACGTAAATTCCTGCTTCGACACGTAACGGCATTATAATCAAGTGCAGGAGCTGAGGGCTTTTGTTTTGTTTCGTTTTCTATGGCGTTCGTAAGCGCGCAAAACAAAGACAATTCCTGCATCTAACACGAATGTAAATGCTTTTGAAAGTGCAGTGTGGTGCAGCTTGTAAAATCCTTGTCCACATTTGTGGTTTGTTGATGTTTTTTCTGTCTGCCAAAGTTGCATTTTGACATCCGGACGGGGAGACTTTATCATTTGAACGTGAAGCCAGCCTTAAACCCTATGAGGCGTGTCTGTCTGCCGGCATGTATCTTGTGAAAGGTATTTTTTTTTTAACAGAGAGCGACTTTAAAAAAGTTTCCGCAGCCACCTCGCACTCCGTGTTAGATTATAGGAGGAATGGGGCGGCGGCGAGCTCGCTGTAGTCGTGGCCGAATAGTTAAGGCAATGGACTTGAAATCCATTGGGGACTCCCCGCTCAGGTTCGAATCCTGCCGACTACGGCGTCTGCCGCACGTCACCTTGTGCCTGTGCGGCAAAGGCGAAGTGCCGCTTCTCCTTTCCTGGTACTATAAAAATGCTACATCGCTTGGTCCTGCTTCCATGGAAAGCAGTTCTTCAGGTGATTCTAGTCTCTTACCAAAGCTGTTAGGTTCCTTTCCGTGGTGAGATGGGTTGTCATGCAACGCTGCCACATAGTGCCGACAGACAAGTGTGTTGCGGGAGAAGAGAAAAGTGTTTGAAGATTTAAGAGTGTCTTAGGTGGAGCCAAAATCAGGTGTCACAAATGCAAGTGGGAAGATTTCCAATGATTAATATGGTCAAAATAAGCGGAAGTTACCAGCTGGTCCGGCACAGTCTGCCATGCTTTTGTCATATACTGTAAAGTGGTGTCGAACTGGGTGTCGAACTGGAGCCTCACCATTTGCATATGTGAGGCTCCAGTTATACATCGAGTGTCACATTAAATGACAAAAATGAAGAGAGTTAAAGCAGCTGGAGAGGTTTTCTTACAACTTTTGAGCTGACACAGTTTTGGAAAATGTTTCCTTCACGCTGCACTGAACAACATAGGCAGCCAAGAGTCTCCAAAACAAAACAGAATGGACAGATAGGAGAAAATTCCCACTCGTCCTGAAGTTCCCAAAATCCAGCACTGAGCGTAAACAAAGTGTCTAAGTAGCGTGTGAATGCTAACCCTAACCCTAGCTGGAGTTTGAGCAATCCGGCACTGAGCGTAAGAAGATGAGTCAAAGTAACGTCTAATCGGATTAGTTTCCTTAGAGCTGGTTCAGAGTTTGCTCAAGAGTTTACCTTTCACAGATGAGCAAAGAAGAATGTTGGGGGTGCACGCTTCAAGGCGCCTTACAGCTGTAGGGAGTGATTCGAGACGATTCGTGGCGTGTGTTCGTTCCCATATGCCGTACGCCTCGGGGTGCAGTGCTAGGATGACGTACAATACCGCTTGGACACGTAACGGCGTTATATGCAAGTGCAGAACGTGAGGGTTTTCGTTTGTTTGTTTTGTTTTGTTTTGCTCTGCTTTGCTTTGTTTTGCTTTCCATCGCGTTGGTAAGAGCGTAAATAAAAAGGCGATTCCTGCGTCTACCACTAATATAAGAGCTATTTCAAGTGCGACGTGGTGCGGCTTTTCAAATGCTTGTGGGCATTTCTCTGTTGTTGATTCTTTTTTTGTGTGTAACAAAGTGGCATTTTCATGTCCGGACGGGGAGACTTTATCATTCCGACATGAAGCCACCCTTAAGTCCTCTGAGGCGTGTCTGTCTGCAAGGCTTGTATTTTGGAAATGTTTTTTTGAAACGGAGAACGACTTTGAAATAGGCTTCCGCTGGCGCCTCGCGATCCAGGTAAGATTGTAGCAAGAACGCAGCGGCGGTGGGGCTTGCTGTAGTCGTGGCCGAGTGGTTAAGGCGATGGACTAGAAATCCATTGGGGTCTCCTCGCGCAGGTTCCAATCCTGCCGACTACGTTGTCCGCCTCCAGTCGGTGTGTTTCGGCACAATCAAAGAAGCGCGCCTCTTTGCTGTTCCTGGTGGTTTTAAAACGCCCAATCGCTTGTACCCGCTGCCTTGGAAATAAGTTCTTCAGCGTCCGCGAATGGCATTTTGCAGCTGGAAGCAGATGTCGATGCGTTTTGCACAGAGCACCAAAAAAGCGTCTTTTTTGAAGGCCTAGGCACTGAGCATTGGTGGTTCAGTGGTAGAATTCTCGCCTGCCACGTGGGAGGCTCGGGTTCGATTCCTGGCCAGTGCAGTGGCTTTTGCAGCGAGCGGCTCCATCACTTGCATCCCCTTGCAACTCGCAACTGAAAACCCACTGAAGCTAAGCAGGTGTGAGCCAGGTCAGTACCCGGATAAGGGTGAGCTACAGGGAAAAACAAAGCTTCCAGCTGGAAGCGGTGTTAATGGTGCCGGCGGGGGGGCGCTCACCCTGAGGTCTGTGCGGGTCCCAATGCCCCAGTATAGTGACCGAGATGCTGTGTTGTAAAAGGGCGCTGTCTTTTGGATGAGATGTAAAAACGAGGTCACAGCGCTCTGTGGTCATTCAAAATGACCACCAAAACCTTTGACAAAAGCTCTTGGTAATTGATGGTCTTCAATAATGCTTCTCCTTTAGGTACATTTTAAATCAGCTGAAAAATGCTGTTTTGCATTCATGTGTTTAAGTAGCCTGTGCTACTTACTGCATTGTAAGAGCGATTGTGAGCGGTTTTGTTTTCTCTCTTTGACCAGCCCAGCTGCGCCCCACCCGAAGGCAGGGAAGCACAAAAATTGTATGGAACTCATTCATGCTCCTCTCCATGGAAATCTTTAGTAAAAGGCAAAAGATTTGTACGAGATGAAGAGAAACCAGAGTGCGTGGCTGGACAGCTGCAGGAGCCCAGGCCGCCTTCAAGTCCTCTGCCCTGCCGGTCGTGGTTGGCAATGCACCTGGCCTTACAAACGAGCCAGTGCGGCCCGTTCAGCTCCGGGCTCATCGCCTGCAGCTCTCGGCTTACCTGGCAGGGGAGATACCTTGATCAGCCTGTAGTTGGAGTAGTTGGATTGTTTTCTTGTTTTCTGGAAGCAGTGTTTGTTTTGCAGTTTGAGATGGCAACCTTTGGATCCCGCAAGAATGCTGTACGTTTTGAGCTTTTGGATGACCTCTTCATGGATCGTATGCAGTTCAGCAGAAAAGTGTTACAGAAGGAACGTGGCTTTGAACCTCGGCACTTGGATTTCATCTTCGCTCTCCCAGGTCAGAAAGCATTTGAGGTTGTTTTTGCTACCTATTCTCTGTTTGAACAATGTGTGGATGTGTTTGAGGCAAAAAGAGGGAAAGTTCCTGCCCTTGAGAAGATCAACTTGCAGCCTCTGACACAGAGAGAGAGGAAAACGGTGCATGTTGTTATGTTCTCGGAAATGGCAAAGACGGAGGACATTCACACCTGGCTTAAGCAGTACTGCACCGTCCACCATGGAACTGAGGTTAGAGATGTTGACGGTATAAAAACAGGAGCAAGAAAATTTGAGGTTCGCTTGCTACCGGACAATGTAAATGGAGGCTTAAGGCACCTGCCCTCTACAATCCGGCTGGGCGCCTGCAATGGCTATGTTTTTTATGTGGGACAACCAAAGGTGCGTCGGCGCTGTGGTGCTGTGGGACACCTGGCATCGTCCTGCACTGTGAAATGCTGCAAGACCTGTGGCAAACAGGGACATTTAGCCTCTGACTGTTCAATGCTGCCAAAGTGCAATTTATGTGGCTCGGAAGGACACATTTTTAAGAACTGCCCTCACGCCTACGCCAATAAACTCAAAATGAGAAAGGATGAGGCAGTGCTTGTTTCAGCCAAACCGGCCCGAAAAGCCAAAGCAAACAACAAGTCAAACAAAGAACCCTTGTTGGACAAAGAGTCTCAGCCTCCAGCCAGGATCAGTCCTGCTGTGGCTCCGGGGTCGGTGGAAGAGAAATCCACTACGCTCCCACAACCGCAGACTGCACCAGACAAGCACGAGGGTTTGAAAACCCCAGAGAACAGCGAGGACCCCTCCCCCACTCCTGCTCCTCAGAACGAGGGCCAGTGTGGGGCCCCCACCGGTGGAGCGGGTCCAGCGACGATACCCAGGATTCAGCGGAGCTGCTTTTCTCAGACTCTGCAAGTGCTACAGATGCCCTTCTCTCCTCCATCCAGTCCGTCACGGAGGATCTGCAACAGCTGGTGGGTGAGGGGGAAGAGGAGACTGGTGCATCGGCTGCACCCCTTTCCCCTCAGTGCTCCCAGGAGCTGGACTTGAGGAAAAGGAAAAATGACTCTGTTTTCTCCCCGAGCGAGGAGGAAGGAGAGCATGGTGATGGGGACAGCTGGAACCCCTCCACCCCTCCTTCTACCCCCTTCCTTGAAATGGACTCCGTGAACGCTTTTACTGCTGCCACCCTGATGAAGGCTCATTCAGAGGATGGCTGGCAGGAAATTGGTAAGAAGAAAAAGAAAAAGAAGAAGGTAACAGGTGAGACCGAAGAGAAATGTGTTTTGTAAAGACTGGTTCCACTTTCTTATGTAATATGGCTCTAAACATAATTTCTCTTAACACCAGAGGTATCAATGACAGAGTTAAATGCCAGTGTGTCTTTGATTACCTCCAGCAGAGAGAGGGAGATGTGTTGATGTTGCAGGAGTGTGCTTTAGCCTATCAAGAGAGGTATAAAAGCTTTGAAGATAGGTGGGATAAAGGGCCTTCTGTTTGGTCAGGGGACAATAACAACAGAGCCTCTGGCGTGGCCATTCTTTTCAAAGGATGGGCTTTCAAATTGAAAAGTATTCAGAGGGTCATAGATGGCAGGTTGCTGTGTGTGGATGTGGAATGGGGGACCGTTAACCTGCGGCTAATCAATGTGTATTGTCCTACTGACGTGGGAGGAAGGGTGGAGCTACTCAAGGCACTCTCTCCCCTATTGTTAAGTAGCACAGACGTGATAGTGGGAGGGGATTTTAATTGTATCTTAGAGCACACAGACAGGCAGTCTAGCTCTCCGATAAAATTGGATTCCAGCTCACTGGCCCTGCAAAACTTAGTTCAAACTCTCAGACACATATAGATGTATATATCCCGCAACAGCAGGATATACATGGTCAGGGAGGAATAGCAGCTCCAGAATTGACTATTGCTTTGTCTCAGAGAGAGTGAAAGTTGTTGGGGTCACTCTTCAGCCTGTCTTCTTCTCAGATCATCAGGCTTTAGGGTGTAGAGTGGAACTCCAGGGCGGGACTGTCTTTGGCCCAGGCCTCTGGAAACTCAACACAAAGCTGCTAGAGAACGAGGGGGTAGTATCCCGCTACAAGGAGAAACTATCACAGTGGCTGTCCTTGCAGTGTCTGTACGGGTCAGTAGGAGAGTGGTGGGAGGAGGTGAAGATGAGGACAAAGGCCTTTTTCATGGCTGAGAGAAGGAAGGCTGCTGCCAGACGGAGAGGAGTGCTAGCCAGGAAACAGAGGCAGCTGCAGCGTCTCTACACAATGCTGCACAGTGGCTTCGATGTGCTCGAGGATATCACCCTTTTAAAAAAGGACATCCGGAGCATAGCCGAAGAAAGTAGTCGAGGAGTGCTGTTAAGAAGCAGAGTGCAGTTCTTGGAAGGAAATGAGAAGTGTACTCGCCTCTTTTTCAGGAAAGTGGTAGGCTCCAAGTCTGTCATGGAAAGTGTAGTTGATGAGGAGGGACGAGAGAGAACAGAGCCGAGTGCTATCCTCTCCTGCACCGAGGCCTTCTACTCAAGACTGTACAGCTCTACAGAGTTAAAGGATGAAGAAATTCATTTTTTTACCTCAAAGCTAGAAAACGTTTTGAGTGAAGAAGATAGGGAAGTACTTGAGAGGGATTTGACAGTAGAAGAGCTGAGACAGGCTATGGAGAGCTTACAGAAGGGGAAAACTCCGGGTGCTGACGGGCTCCCTAAAGAATTTTATTGCACCTTTTGGGATCTGCTTCAGGATCCGCTACTGCTCCTATTCGAGGAAAGCTATAAGACAGAATTGCTGCCTGACTCCTTAAGAGAAGGCACTATCTCTCTCTTGTTTAAGAAAGGAGCAAAGAATGACATAAAGAACTGGAGACCCCTCAGCCTCTTAGGCGTGGACACTAAGATCCTGCGCCTACAAAATGTAGTGGCCTCACTGGTAGGGAAAGAACAGACTTGTGGGATAGCAGGACGCCTGATGAGCGACAACCTGGCCTTGTTGAGGGATGTCTGTCTGTACTCAGAGGATCGCTCCCTCCCTCTGTGCATTTTAGGCGTAGACCTAGAAAAGGCCTTTGACCGCCTAAACCGGCAGTACTTAACATTGGTACTTGAGCACATGAAGTTTGGCCCCATCATGAGAAAGTGGATTAACCTGCTGTACACAGGTAGCAACAGCAGAGTAATGGTTAATGGCAATAGATCACGCCCCTTTGAAGTCTGTTCAGGGGTGAGGCAGGGCTGCCCATTATCCCCCTTGTTATTCGTTTTGGCTATGGAGCCCTTAAGCCTGTGCCTTGCGCCAGGATCAGGCCATTAATGGGATACCAGTGCCTGGAAGTGGGGGAGGAGAGGTAAAGACATCTCTATACATGGATGACGTCACCCTGCTCCTCTCTGACAATGCCTCAATTAGCAGAGCTCTGCAGTGCTGTGATCGTTTCTCTTTGGCTTCCTCCGCAAAAATTAACAAATCTAAGAGTGAGATTTTTTATCAGAACTGGAGGGAGCCAATAGAAGGACATGATCTCAGGCTGCAAGAGAAGAGAATTAAGGTCCTGGGGGTGTATTTTGGAGAAGAGATGGGAACAGTAAATTGGCAGAACAAATTGCCAATCTTAAACAAAAAACTGATGCAATGGAAGGACCGAGACCTCACCATGACAGGGAAGGTGCTGGTCATCAAAGCCGAGCTCTTGTCTGTCTTGAATTTTCTGGCTTCTACCTTCCCAATCCCACACCGTGTTGCGGCGGTGCTGAGGAGATTGATGTTTCAATTTCTATGGGGTGGGAAGCAGGAAAGACTCAGAAGGGAAATAATGTACAGGCCACTACCCTCAGGGGGGAAGTCTGTCCCAGATATTGCTACGAAGCTGCTGTGCATTTTCCTGGCCTCTGTGCTGAGAGGCTTTGCAACAGCACCTGCAGCGCGTACCTGGACTTATTTTTCCAGGCTCTGGGTAGGTAGGGAGGTGTTCAGAGTGTGGGGTGTCAGACCCAAGCTGGACGTCCCACTCTCTGACACATGCCCTGCAATTTATGGGACAGTTAAAAGTTTTCTAAGATCTCACCCAATTGGCCATATTCCCCTCCGAGATGTCAGGGTCCAAAAACTGGAAGATTTCGTTGCACCCCAGAATAATAGGCAGACCCCTGTGGGCATTTTAACATCAGCCCAAACAAGGAAGGTGTGGAAACACACATCCTCTAAGTTTCTGTGCAACATTCACAGAGATTTAGCCTGGAGTGTCGTCCACCAGTGCTTACCGGTACGAACTTTCTTGTACCGTAGGGGCCTCACCCCCAGCCCTCGTTGCGTTAGGGTGGGCTGCGGCGAGGAGGAGACTGTGACCCATCTCCTGTGGTCCTGTTTTTTTGCTAAGGCCTTCTGGGCACAGTTTGAAGATTGGTTGCAGGCTCTCTCGCCCCAATTTACCCTGACCGCTGCTTTCGTCATATACGGCATCTCTCCTGTCAAACTTCCTCCTGACGTGTTTGACAGGATCTGGGCCGTGGTGAACAGTGGGAAAGACGCCCTGTGGAGAGTGAGGAACATGGGGCTGTTCAAAGGCATCGAGGTCCCAGTCAAGGCAGCAGGTAGCCTGGCCCTGTTCATCACCCGAGAGAACTATTACCTCAGAGATCTGTGGAGAGAAGGGAGGGAGGAAGCAGAAAATCTGTGGGAAATAGAGAGCATAGGTCAATATCTCAAGAGACTGTGAAAAACATTATCATGTTTAAGTAAAGAATGTGATTTGCACCAGAAAAAAATAAATTGTTACTATGTAACTGTTACCGTGTCAAAATGTAATGAGATGTGATCATATATACTGTTTTAAGTATGTATATTAATGTAAAGCTTTCTGATTTGTGATGTCCTGTATTTTATTGTGAAAAGAAAATAAAGTTCTTAAAAATCGAAATCGGTTCACCCAGGGCGAGGCTCGGCCATTGCACTCCGGCTGTGCTGACCCCTGCGAATTCCCCAAATGAGGGAATCTCGACTGCATAATTTCTGGTAGTGGGGGACTGCGTTCGCGCTCTCCCCTGATGTGCTTGGTCCAAAATCAGATACGGGAGGGTTAGGACACCACGAGCTGCGTGGCTGCGGAAGGATCCCGGTTCGACAGGAGTGGACGCCGCTGCTGGTTCTCGCTGGCTTTTAGTTAGGGGTCCGGAGAAGCATCTCAAGCTAGTTCCACTACTCCTTCCGGACGTTCATTCCCTTTTCAAAGTCAGTCGTTTTGCTGTAGTCTGCGTTCTTTAGGCTGATTATCGAGGTTAGCCTTTATTTGGTCATGGGGGGCCTCGGTACTGTATGCTGAGTCTAAAGACAGTTTCACCCGTTTTCTGATTGCTCGGTTCTGTACCAGTGCAGACATGTCAAACAGTGAATGGCTGTACCTCTATTGTATCCGTGCTCAATGAATGAAATCGGGAACAAATGAATATATGTCTAGTTATACGAAAAACGAGTGGTTTATCGACTCATCTTCATTTGCAGATTTAGAGGCAGCTTCGATATTCGTTTTACAGACGGGTTTTTTTTCTTTGAATGTGGGTCACACACATGCCACAGCAACAAAACATCTTTAGAGATGAGGCTATAGATCACCTTTCCATCCTGCAGGTTTTCCTCCCAAAGCCTACGGCACCAACGGCGACCCCTGCTGGTCAGGAGAGCAAAGGCTTACAGCACCTGGTATTCCCAGGCAGTCTCCCATCCAAGTACTAACCAGGCCCAACCCTGCTTAGCTTCCAAGATCAGACGAGATCAGGCATGTTCAGGGTGGTGTGGCCGTAAGCGAAAGCTCCGGCGCCTGACTCGCTACTTGAAGCTGTGTGTGGCGGGGGCTCCGTGCCCCTGAGCGGGACTGAAGGATCGTTCGTGTGCAACTCTTTGGAAAGGAGCTGCTTTCCAAATCGCATTGCGTGCCTGGATGTTGGCGAATGCGCTCCCTTGTGTTGGCTCGTCCCGCACTGGAGGAGGACAAACAATCTGCACGGAGGAGCACCAGGCAAGTCTTCACCAGACAAAAACCTCCAGTGCACAGCACTCTGGAAACATTTCGGGGCTGTCGCGTGTTTATTTCAGCACGTAAAGCGCACCGGTCCAACACGCCGCCCTCTTGTGGCCTTGCGGCGTCAGAGCAAGAGGCTCCTTCTCGCTGCCCTTCCGCTGTGTTGCAGGGCCCCGAGAGGGAACCTGGAGCGCACAATTTGTGGGGGGCGGGGGACCGCGTTTGCGCTCTGCCCCCGGTCTCTTGCGCGAGTACTAAATCTCACGGACAGGGGGGCCTCGTCATTGATTGTTACAGGTGAGACAGGGATTAGGAGGAGACCCCGACTGATGGGTAAAGGGGAGCACTAACACCAGAGGGACACCCCCGGCGTCTCTTTTTGAGAGACGCCCTGGGGTTTCCTAATGGCCAAGGAGGGTCGGGACCTCGGTTTGACGCCTCCCCCGAAGGACGGCGCCTGTTTGTGCAGCAGAGTGTCGCCATCAGGAGGCTGGGGCTTAAGAGAGCCACACAGCCCGCAGGGTGAGCGCTCCCTGCTGGTCCCAGTCATATCTCTTGCAGGAGCAGCAGCAACCGGAGCTTTTCCGGGGGGGAATCTCCCATCCGGGTGCCGGCCAGGCTCACACCTTCACTGTGGCTGTGGAGGTGTGGTTTGTAAGGGCCCAAACTAGGGTTAGAGTTAGGGTTGGAAAACAACCTGGATTTTTTTAAATGCCTTTACTGTGCTCTAGGATGCATTTGAAATGCAGGAAAAGTGTTGGTTTGTTGTTTCCTTGATTACGAATTTTTACCAATATTGCAGTTTTTTCTACTCCATATACTGTACATATCAAAATGATGGTCAAGATTGGAGATTGTGATAATACACTTTCTAAATGCTAAACTCTCTTAATTATTGCATGTCAAAAGCAAATTAAAAGGATAGTTTTAGCCAGACATTGGTGGTAATTGCAATCCTTACCTTTTTAACCTAGGAAACAGTTTGGTTTTATTTGCAATTTCAGCAGCAAGTAAAGAAAAAGATCTGGATATCTGAAAGTTTTTCACAGGTGACACATTAAAATACTTTAAATGTGCAACTTTGAATGTTTCTGGTTGATTTGGAGTCATCTGGGTTACATTTTGGGCACTGTATTTGTAGGCAAGGTTGTGGAGGTGTGGTTCATAAGGGCCCGAACTAGGGTTAGGGTTAGTGTTGGACAACACCTGGATTTTTTTAAATGCCTTTACTGTGCTCTAGGATGCATTTGAAATGCAGGAAAAGTGTTGGTTTGTTGTTTCCTTGATTACGAATTTTTACCAATTTTGCAGTTTTTTCTACTCCATATACTGTACATATCAAAATGATGGTCAAGATTGGAGATTGTGATAATACACTTTCTAAATGCTAAACTCTCTTAATTATTGCATGTCAAAAGCAAATTAAAAGGATAGTTTTAGCCAGACATTGGTGGTAATTGGAATCCTTACCTTTTAAACTTAGGAAACAGTTTGGTTTTATGTGCAATTTCAGCAGCAAGTAAAGAAAAAGATCTGGATATCTGAACGTTTTTCACAGGTGACACATTAAAATACTTTAAATGTGCAACTTTGAATGTTTCTGGCTGATTTGGAGTCATCTGGGTTACATTTTGGGCACTGTATTTGTAGGCAAGGTTGTGGAGGTGTGGTTTGTAAGGGCCCAAACTAGGGTTAGGGTTAGGGTTGGAAAACAACCTGGATTTTTTCTAATGCCTTTACTGTGCTCTAAGATGCATTTGAAATGCAGGAAAAGTGTTGGTTTGTTGTTTCCTCGATTACGAATTTTTACCAATTTTACAGTTTTTTCTACTCCATATACTGTACATATCAAAATGATGGTCAAGTTTGGAGATTGTGATAATACACTTTCTAAATGCTAAACTCTCTTAATAATTGCATGTCAAAAGCAAATTAAAAGGATAGTTTTAGCCAGACGGTGGTGGTAATTGCAATCCTTACCTTTTAAACCTAGGAAACAGTTTGGTTTTATTTCCAATTTCAGCAGCAAGTAAAGAAAAAGATCTGGATATCTGAAAGTTTTTCACAGGTGACACATTAAAATACTTTAAATGTGCAACTTTGAATGTTTCTGGCTGATTTGGAGTCATCTGGGTTACATTTTGGGCACTGTATTTGTAGGCAAGGTTGTGGAGGTGTGGTTCGTAAGGGCCCGAACTAGGGTTAGGGTTAGTGTTGGACAACACCTGGATTTTTTCTAATGCCTTTACTGTGCTCTAGGATGCATTTGAAATGTAGGAAATGTGTTGGTTTGTTGTTTCCTCGATTACGAATTTTTACCAATTTTGCAGTTTTTTCTATTCCATATACAGTACATAACAAATTGATGGTCAAGTTTGGAGATTGTGATAATACACTTTCTAAATGCTAAACTCTCTTAATTATTGCATGTCAAAAGCAAATTAAAAGGATAGTTTTAGCCAGACATTGGTGGTAATTGCAATCCTTACCTTTTAAACTTAGGAAACAGTTTGGTTTTATGTGCAATTTCAGCAGCAAGTAAAGAAAAATATCTGGATATCTAAAAGTTTTTCAGTGTTTTGACATGTCTGCACTGGTACAGAACCGAGCAATCAGAAAACGTGTGAAACTGTCTTTAGACTCAGCATATAGTACCGAGGCCCCCCATGACCAAATAAAGGCTAACCTCGATAATCAGCCTAAAGAACGCAGACTACAGCAAAACGACTGACTTTGAAAAGGGAATGAACGTCCGGAAGGAGTAGTGGAACTAGCTTGAGATGCTTCTCCGGACCCCTAACTAAAAGCCAGCGAGAACCAGCAGCGGCGTCCACTCCTGTCGAACCGGGATCCTTCCGCAGCCACGCAGCTCGTGGTGTCCTAACCCTCCCGTATCTGATTTTGGACCAAGCACATCAGGGGAGAGCGCGAACGCAGTCCCCCACTACCAGAAATTATGCAGTCGAGATTCCCTCATTTGGGGAATTCGCAGGGGTCAGCACAGCCGGAGTGCAATGGCCGAGCCTCGCCCTGGGTGAACCGATTTCGATTTTTAAGAACTTTATTTTCTTTTCACAATAAAATACAGGACATCACAAATCAGAAAGCTTTACATTAATATACATACTTAAAACAGTATATATGATCACATCTCATTACATTTTGACACGGTAACAGTTACATAGTAACAATTTATTTTTTTCTGGTGCAAATCACATTCTTTACTTAAACATGATAATGTTTTTCACAGTCTCTTGAGATATTGACCTATGCTCTCTATTTCCCACAGATTTTCTGCTTCCTCCCTCCCTTCTCTCCACAGATCTCTGAGGTAATAGTTCTCTCGGGTGATGAACAGGGCCAGGCTACCTGCTGCCTTGACTGGGACCTCGATGCCTTTGAACAGCCCCATGTTCCTCACTCTCCACAGGGCGTCTTTCCCACTGTTCACCACGGCCCAGATCCTGTCAAACACGTCAGGAGGAAGTTTGACAGGAGAGATGCCGTATATGACGAAAGCAGCGGTCAGGGTAAATTGGGGCGAGAGAGCCTGCAACCAATCTTCAAACTGTGCCCAGAAGGCCTTAGCAAAAAAACAGGACCACAGGAGATGGGTCACAGTCTCCTCCTCGCCGCAGCCCACCCTAACGCAACGAGGGCTGGGGGTGAGGCCCCTACGGTACAAGAAAGTTCGTACCGGTAAGCACTGGTGGACGACACTCCAGGCTAAATCTCTGTGAATGTTGCACAGAAACTTAGAGGATGTGTGTTTCCACACCTTCCTTGTTTGGGCTGATGTTAAAATGCCCACAGGGGTCTGCCTATTATTCTGGGGTGCAACGAAATCTTCCAGTTTTTGGACCCTGACATCTCGGAGGGGAATATGGCCAATTGGGTGAGATCTTAGAAAACTTTTAACTGTCCCATAAATTGCAGGGCATGTGTCAGAGAGTGGGACGTCCAGCTTGGGTCTGACACCCCACACTCTGAACACCTCCCTACCTACCCAGAGCCTGGAAAAATAAGTCCAGGTACGCGCTGCAGGTGCTGTTGCAAAGCCTCTCAGCACAGAGGCCAGGAAAATGCACAGCAGCTTCGTAGCAATATCTGGGACAGACTTCCCCCCTGAGGGTAGTGGCCTGTACATTATTTCCCTTCTGAGTCTTTCCTGCTTCCCACCCCATAGAAATTGAAACATCAATCTCCTCAGCACCGCCGCAACACGGTGTGGGATTGGGAAGGTAGAAGCCAGAAAATTCAAGACAGACAAGAGCTCGGCTTTGATGACCAGCACCTTCCCTGTCATGGTGAGGTCTCGGTCCTTCCATTGCATCAGTTTTTTGTTTAAGATTGGCAATTTGTTCTGCCAATTTACTGTTCCCATCTCTTCTCCAAAATACACCCCCAGGACCTTAATTCTCTTCTCTTGCAGCCTGAGATCATGTCCTTCTATTGGCTCCCTCCAGTTCTGATAAAAAATCTCACTCTTAGATTTGTTAATTTTTGCGGAGGAAGCCAAAGAGAAACGATCACAGCACTGCAGAGCTCTGCTAATTGAGGCATTGTCAGAGAGGAGCAGGGTGACGTCATCCATGTATAGAGATGTCTTTACCTCTCCTCCCCCACTTCCAGGCACTGGTATCCCATTAATGGCCTGATCCTGGCGCAAGGCACAGGCTAAGGGCTCCATAGCCAAAACGAATAACAAGGGGGATAATGGGCAGCCCTGCCTCACCCCTGAACAGACTTCAAAGGGGCGTGATCTATTGCCATTAACCATTACTCTGCTGTTGCTACCTGTGTACAGCAGGTTAATCCACTTTCTCATGATGGGGCCAAACTTCATGTGCTCAAGTACCGATGTTAAGTACTGCCGGTTTAGGTGGTCAAAGGCCTTTTCTAGGTCTACACCTAAAATGCACAGAGGGAGGGAGCGATCCTCTGAGTACAGACAGACATCCCTCAACAAGGCCAGGTTGTCGCTCATCAGGCGTCCTGCTATCCCACAAGTCTGTTCTTTCCCTACCAGTGAGGCCACTACATTTTGTAGGCGCAGGATCTTAGCGTCCACGCCTAACAGGCTGAGGGGTCTCCAGTTCTTTATGTCATTCTTTGCTCCTTTCTTAAACAAGAGAGAGATAGTGCCTTCTCTTAAGGAGTCAGGCAGCAATTCTGTCTTATAGCTTTCCTCGAATAGGAGCAGTAGCGGATCCTGAAGCAGATCCCAAAAGGTGCAATAAAATTCTTTAGGCAGCCCGTCAGCACCCGAAGTTTTCCCCTTCTGTAAGCTCTCCATAGCCTGTCTCAGCTCTTCTACTGTCAAATCCCTCTCAAGTACTTCCCTATCTTCTTCACTCAAAACGTTTTCTAGCTTTGAGGTAAAAAAATGAATTTCTTCATCCTTTACCTCTGTAGAGCTGTACAGTCTTGAGTAGAAGGCCTTGGTGCAGGAGAGGATAGCACTCGGCTCTGTTCTCTCTCGTCCCTCCTCATCAACTACACTTTCCATGACAGACTTGGAGCCTTCCACTTTCCTGAAAAAGAGGCGAGTACACTTCTCATTTTCTTCCAAGAACTGCACTCTGCTTCTTAACAGCACTCCTCGACTACTTTCTTCGGCTATGCTCCGGATGTCCTTTTTTAAAAGGGTGATATCCTCGAGCACATCGAAGCCACTGTGCAGCATCGTGTAGAGACGCTGCAGCTGCCTCTGTTTCCTGGTTAGCACTCCTCTCCGTCTGGCAGCAGCCTTCCTTCCCTCAGCCATGAAAAAGACCTTTGTCCTCATCTTCACCTCCTCCCACCACTCTCCTACTGACCCGTACAGACACTGCAAGGACAGCCACTGTGATAGTTTCTCCTTGTAGCGGGATACTACCCCCTCGTTCTCTAGCAGCTTTGTGTTGAGTTTCCAGAGGCCTGGGCCAAAGACAGTCCCGCCCTTGAGTTCCACTCTACACCCTAAAGCCTGATGATCTGAGAAGAAGACAGGCTGAAGAGTGACCCCAACAACTTTCACTCTCTCTGAGACAAAGCAATAGTCAATTCTGGAGCTGCTATTCCTCCCTGACCATGTATATCCTGCTGTTGTGGGATATATACATCTATATGTGTCTGAGAGTTTAAAGTCTTGAACTAAGTTTTGCAGGGCCAGTGAGCTGGAATCCAATTTTATCGGAGAGCTAGACTGCCTGTCTGTGTGCTCTAAGATACAATTAAAATCCCCTCCCACTATCACGTCAGTGCTACTTAACAATAGGGGAGAGAGTGCCTTGAGTAGCTCCACCCTTCCTCCCACGTCAGTAGGACAATACACATTGATAAGCCGCAGGTTAACGGTCCCCCATTCCACATCCACACACAGCAACCTGCCATCTATGACCCTCTGAATACTTTTCAATTTGAAAGCCCATCCTTTGAAAAGAATGGCCACGCCAGAGGCTCTGTTGTTATTGTCCCCTGACCAAACAGAAGGCCCTTTATCCCACCTATCTTCAAAGCTTTTATACCTCTCTTGATAGGCTAAAGCACACTCCTGCAACATCAACACATCTCCCTCTCTCTGCTGGAGGTAATCAAAGACACACTGGCATTTAACTCTGTCATTGATACCTCTGGTGTTAAGAGAAATTATGTTTAGAGCCATATTACATAAGAAAGTGGAACCAGTCTTTACAAAACACATTTCTCTTCGGTCTCACCTGTTACCTTCTTCTTTTTCTTTTTCTTCTTACCAATTTCCTGCCAGCCATCCTCTGAATGAGCCTTCATCAGGGTGGCAGCAGTAAAAGCGTTCACGGAGTCCATTTCAAGGAAGGGGGTAGAAGGAGGGGTGGAGGGGTTCCAGCTGTCCCCATCGCCATGCTCTCCTTCCTCCTCGCTCGGGGAGAAAACAGAGTCATTTTTCCTTTTCCTCAAGTCCAGCTCCTGGGAGCACTGAGGGGAAAGGGGTGCAGCCGATGCACCAGTCTCCTCTTCCCCCTCACCCACCAGCTGTTGCAGATCCTCCGTGACGGACTGGATGGAGGAGAGGAGGGCATCTGTAGCACTTGCAGAGTCTGAGAAAAGCAGCTCCGCTGAATCCTGGGTATCGTCGCTGGACCCGCTCCACCGGTGGGGGCCCCACAATGGCCCTCGTTCTGAGGAGCAGGAGTGGGGGAGGGGTCCTCGCTGTTCTCTGGGGTTTTCAAACCCTCGTGCTTGTCTGGTGCAGTCTGCGGTTGTGGGAGCGTAGTGGATTTCTCTTCCACCGACCCCGGAGCCACAGCAGGACTGATCCTGGCTGGAGGCTGAGACTCTTTGTTCAACAAGGGTTCTTTGTTTGACTTGTTGTTTGCTTTGGCTTTTCGGGCCGGTTTGGCTGAAACAAGCACTGCCTCATCCTTTCTCATTTTGAGTTTATTGGCGTAGGCGTGAGGGCAGTTCTTAAAAACGTGTCCTTCCGAGCCACATAAATTGCACTTTGGCAGCATTGAACAGTCAGAGGCTAAATATCCCTGTTTGCCACAGGTCTTGCAGCATTTCACAGTGCAGGACGATGCCAGGTGTCCCACAGCACCACAGCGCCGACACACCTTTGGTTGTCCCACATAAAAAACATAGCCATTGCAGGCGCCCAGCCGGATTGTAGAGGGCAGGTGCCTTAAGCCTCCATTTACATTGTCCGGTAGCAAGCGAACCTCGAATTTCCTTGCTCCTGTTTTTATACCGTCAACATCTCTAACCTCAGTTCCATGGTGGACTGTGCAGTACTGCTTAAGCCAGGTGTGAATGTCCTCCGTCTTTGCCATTTCAGAGAACATAACAACATGCACCGTTTTCCTCTCTCTCTGTGTCAGAGGCTGCAAGTTGATCTTCTCAAGGGCAGGAACTTTCCCTCTTTTTGCCTCAAACACATCCACACATTGTTCAAACAGAAAATAGGTAGCAAAAACAACCTCAAATGCTTTCTGACCTGGGAGAGCGAAGATGAAATCCAAGTGCCGAGGTTCAAAGCCAAGTTCCTTCTGTAACACTTTTCTGCCTAACTGCATACGATCCATGAAGAGGTCATCCAAAAGCTCAAAACGTACAGCATTCTTGCGGGATCCAAAGGTTGCCATCTCAAACTGCAAAACAAACACTGCTTCCAGAAAACAAGAAAACAATCCAACTACACCAACTACAGGCTGATCAAGGTATCTCCCCTGCCAGGTAAGCCGAGAGCCGCAGGCGATGAGCCCGGAGCTGAACGGGCCCCACTGGCTCGTTTGTAAGGCCAGGTGCATTGCCAACCACGACCGGCAGGGCAGAGGGCTTGAAGGCGGCCTGGGCTCCTGCAGCTGTCCAGCCACGCACTCTGGTTTCTCTTTATCTCGTACAAATCTTTTGCCTTTTACTAAAGATTTCCATAGAGAGGAGCATGAATGAGTTCCATACAATTTTTGTGCTTCCCTGCCTTCGGGTGGGGCGCAGCTGGGCTGGTCAAAGAGAGAAAACAAAACCGCTCACAATCGCTCTTACAATGCAGTAAGTAGCACAGGCTACTTAGGGAGTAGGCTGATGTGTTTAAAAACAACCAGCGCCAGGCAGGAGTCGAACCTCCAAACTCCTAGTCCATAGTCAGACACATTATCCATTGCACCACTGACCCTGGTGTGACATTGCAGGACTGTAACCCAGTGAGCTTAGCACTGCAACTAGTAAAATATTACCCCCGGTCCATTCTTTTCCAAAAGTGAGAAACACCTGTTTTCTACATTTTGTCTGTTTTAAAATCATATCTCTTTAAACCAAACCAAGAGTTTGTCTTTTGCACTGATATTCTGATTCATTTCGATTTCAAAGAAAAAAAAACATTACCTTCCAAAGCATCATAATATTGTCCCTTCATCATATTGTCCCTTCCTCCAGACTCTACTTCTCTCTTGTAGTAGTACAGCAGACCTTTCCAGGTGAGCAGATCACAGAGTCCGAAATGAGCTTCCTCCATCAAGCAAAGTACCTGAACATGACTCTGTCATCATAAAAGCGCCCCTGTAATAAAGAAATTAAATCCGAAATCAAGAGGGCAGTTGCCTACTGAAGTTCAAGAAGTCATAAATTTTAACCTAGCAACACATTAAAGGCTGCATCTATACAAGTACGATTCTAGAAATGCTCACCAGATTACGTTTTAAGAAAGAACTGCGCCTCAGGTTCCGCCGAGATCTTAACGCGGATGGCAGGATTCAGAGTCTGGAGTGTGGAATGATGGCGCTCAGTGATCTTCCGCGTGTTCAAACCGCCAGCGTGTGACTCCCCTGTCCCCGTGACCTCATTGCTCTGCTCTCGCCTCTGTGCAGCTGTGCCCGACTCATGGTAAAGTGGAAAAAAATATGCCCTCAACGTGAGATTTACACTGGAGTGAGGATAGTTGTTACCTTCTTATCGTTGAAATGGATGTATGTGATATGGCGACTAGGTTCTTCTCCATTAGCAGGCTTAAGGTTAAAGAAAAAAACATTGCTGACTTCTTTTTTTTTTGCCAGCTGCGAGCGCTGATTAGCGAGGTTTGTATTTCATATTTTGCAAGTTGCATCCATTTTAAGAAAAACAAGTCGTTCAAGACAGGAAATTAATACTTGCATTTAATTAAGTCTAGACGTATGCGGTTGTCCATAATGACCAGTTCTGTTCGAGAACACAGAACAAAAAAAGGCACCACTGGGATTCAGACCCAGGATCTCTTGTTTACTAAACAGGCACTTTAACCAACTAAGCCACAGCGCCCTGGGAGTGCTGTCTTTTTGCAGCCACTTGGACACACCACTCAGACACATCTGCATTCGGTGTGTGCTCCGCCTGCTCGCTGAGCAAGTTGCCACCTTTACATACAATAGCAACATCGACACCAAGAGAAAGGATGACAAATGGCTTTTATCTGGAACTTTTCATGTCCAAGGAGCTAAATGTGCTTTCTGTGTACAACAGGGCCACTGAACTCCACACTGGCCACTGAACCACAGTAGTGGCTTGCTGGCTTGACATCTCCCAAGGAAAATGTTGAAATCGCATGTGGAACAGGAAAATGACCCTCGAGTATGAGGGAAAAAAAAGAAAAAGATCAACTGGAGTGCGCCAACCCATGTCAGGACAGCCCAGTTTTGTTGACGAGGTGGCCGAGTGGTTAAGGCGATGGACTGCTAATCCATTGTGCTCTGCACACATGGGGTCGAGTCCCATCCTTGTCGCTCTCCTTGTCTGACACTTGTGCCCGTTCGGTGTTGGCCCTCCTGTTCTTTGCTCCGGTACTAGAGCCGTACATTTTCTAGCGGTGGCTGAACATGGTATAGTAGGCTAACGTCGGTATCGAGCAGTGACAGTAACAGTATTTACATGCCCGTGCTGCCAAGTGGCTCTGGGTTGATACCGCGTTTTCACTTACTTGCAACGCAAACGGAGAAAGCGATTTTTGACAGTCTCTCGAGAGACTGCACTAGGTGTTTAGGGATAGACTTTGTCAGTTCCCCCTGGGATGATGGCCTCTCAAATAGTTTGTGATTCCTCTAGACGTTTATACAGTAGAAGCCTGCTTCGTGGCTTAAATCCAAGCTAATGTAACGAGATAGAGGTCTGATGCAGAACTGCGAATTCAATGAACGGGAACAGTACAGTACATTGCACTGTATGTGTGAGGAAAGCTGCCCCCTTCTGTCCTTGTCGACCGAACAGAGGACTGTAAAGGATACCGCCAAGAAACTTTAGGATGCTGGTAGGAATACAGCTCCAAAGAAGCCCCTTTGGGTGTTATGTCATCAAAAAGTAAGAACAGCGACTCTCCCTTTGATCAAATGCGCAACAGAGCTGTTTTCCGTGGAGCAGGTTTCAGACCCGTAGACCTGTTTTATTTGTAGGGCAGGGCGCATTCCCAAATGCGAATCTCCTGTTTTAGAAATGCTTTGGGCGGCGTGAAGTGAAAATAAGAAATGGACTCCAGATGCACATGGAAGCAATCAAGTGTTTCATCCGAGCTGTTTCAAAGACTGCTCAAGAGCTTTCCTTTCACAGAGGCACAACGATTAATGATGGGGGTGCACCCTTCAATGCGCCTTACGACTCTAGGGAGTGATTGAGACGATTCGTAGCGTGTGCTAATTTCCCTCTATTCCCCGTGTTGCAGTAGTAGGATGACGTAAATTCCTGCTTCGACACGTAATGGCATTATAATCAAGTGCAAGAGCTGAGGGCTTTAGTTTTGTTTCGTTTTCCATGGCGTTTGTAAGCACGCAAATCAAAGGCAATTCCTGTGTCTAACAGGAATGTAAATGCTTTTGAAAGTGCAGTGTGGTGCAGCTTGTAAAATCCTTATCCACATTTGTGGTTTGTTGCTGTTTTTTTTGTCTGCCAAAACTGCATTTTGACATCCGGACGGGGAGACTTTATCATTTGAACGTGAAGCCAGCCTTAAACCCTCTGAGGCGTGTCTGTCTGCCGGCACGTATTTTGTCAAAGGTATTTATTTTTTTTTAACGGAGAGCGACTTTGAAAAGGTTTCCGCAGCCACGTCGCACTCCGTGTTAGATTAAAGGAGGAATGCGGCGATGGCGAACTCGCTGTAGTCGTGGCCGAGTGGTTAAGGCGATGGACTCGAAATCCGTTGGGGACTCCCCGCGCAGGTTTGAATCCTGCCGACTATGGCGTCTGCCGCACGTCTCCTTATGCCTGCGCGGCAAAGGCGAAGTGCTGCTTCTCCTTTCCTGGTACTATAAAAACGCTAAATCGCTTGGCCCCGCTGCCATGGAAATGAGTTCTTCAGATAACCACACATCTTGCGTTCGCACCTCTGGTGTTGTACTTATGCCTTTGAAAACCTAATGAATAAAACTGAAAGAACCGACACAATATATAGGTGCTCGTAAAGCACGCATTAAAGAACTGTTAACAGCTTGGGTTTCAGTGGGTTAACTGAGGAGAAGGCGTGATCGCTAATTGTTGACATTGTATTTGGTGTTAGAAACATTCTTACTGTGCATGACGTGGAACAAATGTAGCCACAGAAATTGCATCACGCTTTCATGTATGCTATTGCAGACACCAACGTTGCCTAGATAGAAAACCGAAATAGCCGTGGGTTTGCTTGCTGGTCTGAAGGATCTCTCTTCGAATCTCTATCATTTGTCAATGGAAGTAAAAGGCGCTGCACAGAGAGGACCACTGTCGTGAGGCCGGTTAGCTCAGTTGGTTAGAGCATGGTGCTAATAACGCCAAAGTCGCGGGTTCGAGCCCCTTACTGGCCAGGTCCTTTTCTCCTCTCTTACCAAAGCTGTTAGGTTCCTTTCCGTGGTGAGATGGGTTGTCATGCAATGCTGCCACATAGTGCCGACAGGCAATTAATATACAAAAATGAAGAGAGTTAAAGCAGCTGGAGAGGTTCTCTTACAACTTTTGAGCTGACACAGTTTTGGAAAATGTTTCCTTCACGCTGCACTGTACCATATAGGCAGCCAAGAGTCTCCAAAACAAAACAGAATTGACAGTCATATAATGTCCATTAACCCCGGTTTTAAACGCAGCATCATGTCTGCCATCATAAGAATATGAGTCCAATATTTTAGAATATAGTCAGAATGACTTCTAACCTTACCTGTGGTCTCTTTAATCCCTATTGCTCAATGCATGGTGTACGTACTGCATACATGTGTCTTGAGAATGAGGAATGGGCCCCTGAGACAGTCATTTGCCTGTTTCACAAATGATCGTATTTTACTAGAGATTCTGTTTGGGATTCAGATGTGCATTCGGACAGCAATCCCTTTCAAGAAATGATACGTTCTGGATGAGGTCAAAGGTGCTGGAACACTGTATTTAGGATGTGTTTGCAGTGATTGTGTGTCTCCTGCTTCAACGCAGTGATGTATAGATGTGCTCCTGTAATTTATTGGTACAAGCCCAGGGCAGTAAGCAGTCTGAGGATTTATTTCCAGACGGCATAGAACAGTGAAGCAGTGAAGTAGTGCAACACACTGGATCATTATATTATTAGATTCTATTCTACTTAAATTATTACATTATACACAACTTGAGTTCATTTTAAAAATTAAAAGGTAATAAAAGGAATGCATTTTCATGAGAAAGATAATACCGATATGCATGTGATAATCTTCCTTATATCATGTCGTGCATCATTTGGACACTTTGTGGGCTTGAAATACAAAGAAAATCATGTTCTATGGTACAAGACAAATACAAAACTTAAGCTTTTATTTTAATTAGATTTGTTTATTAAGCATAAGCAATCATTTATTACATTAATATATGTGAAAATGACATTTTAGCACCATAATATTACATACAGGTCTCTAGCTTCAACACAGTGATATATATATATATGCTCAGTGATTTATTGGTACATGCCCAGGGCAATAATCAGAATCAGTATTTATTTCCATACGGGCTACAGGTAGTGTTGTGAAATACTTCAACACACTGGATCGCAGATTTAGACCCCCTGCACTCTTACTCCTTAAAAACCAAGGAAATGAAGATATGTAGCAATCACATTGTAACAGGGGTGACAGTGACTTAATGCTTATACTAGTGGACTTCTGGTACCTTTAGGGTACGGTGTTCCCTGAAGGGCTCTCAAACCCCGCATTTCAGATGCCTAGCTGTATCGCTGATGTGTTGCACCTCAGAATCACTTTTAAACCTTACCTCTGGTATCTTTAATCCCTATTGTTCAACGCATGGTGAAAGTATTGCATAAATGTGTCTGAAAATGAGCAATGGGCATCTGAGAGACTCATTTGCCTGTTTCACAAATGATCATATTTGACTAGAGATTCTGTTTGGGATTCAGTTGTGCATTCTGACAGCAATCTCTTTCAAAAAATGATTTTACCTAATCGCGGCTTTGCCCTTCTTGCCTCTTTGGACAATATCTCCATCTTGTGGTCGTTGTTGGTAATGTCTAGACAATATCTCCATCTTGTGGTCGTTGTTGGTAATGTTTTCTTATGCTCTTTTTTTATTTCAATTCTCTATTAGTTGATTCTAGAATCTCGACAATAGAGTTGAAAACATCAGTTTTATAGCAGACAATATGACATTATTTATAGTCCAATTAGAAATGTATTACCCTGTTTTTAACATAATAACAAATTAAAATTGATTAAAACTAAGTTTGGAACACCAGGGAACATAAAAAATGATTTTTAGGAAAACCATGAGGTTCTCTGTGTCCGATGCCTGCAAGGGGAGAAAGCTAGAATCCTTTGATTTTTCAAAATTTGAAAATAAACATTATATAACAACAGCTTTCATTCCTAGGAGTGAAAAACAACCATTTTTGAAGACATATTAGTTTCTAAAATACTACAATAAAGTTAAAAACATCCATTTTATATTACATTATTTTTTGTGAAATAATTAAATTGGCTTATTTCTCTCGCATTAAATTGGCTACAAATGCAAGAATTCAACCAGATATTCTTGTAAAATGTATACTGTTGCATTGCAGTTAGTTAATGTAGTTAGTCCATAATCAGCAATCTAAACTTTATTGTTAAGCTTTAATGATTGATGTTGTACCAGTAACCTTTAGAAATACTATAGTACTTCACAAATGCTTTGTGTGTTTGGAAATCTTTTGAGTAAAAGCCTTATAAAAATAGGTTTAGTTTTTACAGGACATCACAAAGAAATAGGATGGTATAATTCTTATAATTGCTTAGTGATTGTATTTGGAAGATTATGCACTAAACAGACTTCAGGGATGCCAGTGGATCATTGTGCTATTTGGAATTATTCCAAAAATCAAGTGACCTCTTTGCTGTAGTATTTTTAGTATTATTTATTTAGTATTAATAAAGAATAGATTTATTAAAGTCATGCGATGTGCAAGCGGGATATGTAAAATAATTGAAAATAAAGTTTTTTATTATTGTTATAGAGAAACATGATCAGATTTTCCCTGGTTCAGAAAAAAGACGATTAAAATCTGTAATCTTTCCACTTGTATGTCATCAGACATTAACGAGTACAACCCCCCTCTCTGCCGGAGTGTTGGCTGTGACGAATTAAACCAATTTCACAGGTATTTTCAAAGTAGGAAGTACAGTGTTAACTAGTAGATGGCCTCCTCAATGAAATCGCTTCAACATGCTAATGCGTTGGTGTAACAGTCCCGGCGTGGCAAGCTTCCAATGTCAACTCGACTCGATTGGAAGACAATGAACGTATTTTAGCCCTAAATGAATTAATAGCAAACATGGTTTACATAAAATACATTTTTCCAAGAAAGTTTATAATAATACGATCTATAGTTGAAATCTGAGCCTAAATATAAAGAAAAAAGCATTTTCAGAGAGCAATCACGCTGTGTTTATGTAGAAAAAGCGATTAGGTTTATGAGCAATCTAATTACCTATTTGCTTAAAACGCTATATAAAATAAAGTTTATTTAAAGATGAATGATAAGTGTCGCAGTTTAAATAATTTTCGTAGTAGGGCTTGGACAGATTCCAAGTGCATTTTTGCAATTTACGTTGCATTGTCCAATGTGATGTTGTAATACAGTTTAGAATACAGTAAGTCTAAACTGTATCAGCTTTATTTATGGGTTGCAATTTAGAAAAAGTCAAAAACCGCACTCAAAATGCAATTTAGAGCTTTCTGGCAAGAGGAGACACCCAAATTATAATGTAACATGCCACTGTTTGTGCATGAACAAAGTTATACTGCAATTTTCCTTAGATACGCGATTAAAAAAAAAAATTTTTGAATCCCCGGCCAAACACATTCCATAAGAATCAGCGCTTTTATACAGTATATCGCCTTTAAACACATATATTTAAACACCCGTTTACGATTTAAATCAAAACGCGATTCAAATCAATATAAATGTTTATTTTGTAACGCATAGGTGACTATTCATTGTTATTAAAAAGACGTAAATTCGATCATGTTGTGATATTTAGAAATATAAATTTGTTTTGATGTGAGTGAGGTTTTATTTAATCTCTGACCAAGGGAAATGTTTCATTTTTTCAAAGAAATGTTTGTTAAAAATTAAAGTCATAGTTCCATGAGATTCAACCACAGACCATGTGACATAGGAGTCAGGAACCTAACCCACAGCACCACCAGCGCAGACACATGCTGAGTGCTGAAAAAGCACTACAGAAACATTATCGACTATAAAATAATGTAATTAGGCACAGAAGAAGTTTACAGCACAGTACAATAATAAATGCTGACCATGAGTTTAGAAGCATAAATTACCTTACACTCAATTTAAACACAAGCTGTCTTTAGCCCTCTAAGCTGGTTCATACAGAAATGTAGAGAACCAGGTTCAGAACACACAGCTTCATTAGCGAATACATATGCAGAACATCTAGAGAAGATGTTTTACAGAGGATGGATTTTTAGAAACATCCCATCAGTGACATCACTGAAGTCAACTCCTAGGTAACTGTCGTGTGGATAGTTTCACAAGAATCAGACAAAGGTTTAAGCATCGCTTATTTTAGATAAAACTGCAAAAAAACAACAACAACCCATAATGTACTTCTTTGCGGCTCTGTTTGCCCAAATCATATATTCACAACGTGAAATTAGAAAATAATATTACGTAACCAAAAACCGCAATATGGAAACAGAACCTGTGTAATTGTTGACAGATGATGTACTCGTAACATTTTTACAAGACGAACTACAACATTTAAAAAATGACTTGTATGTACTTGATATCTCTAATCAATCCACTGCACTGCATTAAAACAAAACGAAAACTAAAACGCCCTGGGCATACTGTTTTGCGCTTCTTATCAGTTGCTCAAAAGCAATTTGACTGTATGAAATGCATAATATAAACCTAGAAACATATACGTGAGGAGTATTTACGTAGAATCGGTGTCAAGACATACCTCTCAAATACTGTAAATCAAGTTAAAAATATCTCAAGACCGATTCTGGTCATAATGAAACCATGTTTCGTGTATGTTTTCTTTAAAGTACCGAGACCAGCCATATACTGTATGTTTATGTTCCAAAATTAATATCGTTTATGGCCTTCACACGCGTTGCAGTATGCTCCTATTCTTTTTATGCTCAGGCACTAAGATTTCCCTTCAGTGGTATAATTCCATATAAATATTCAATACTTAAACGGGCACAGTTAAGACATTAAATATACATATACATATACATATACAAACTGTATACAGTACAGTTTGCGTACGGTAATATGTTTATGTTCCTAAATCAACCTCTTTTATGAGCATGTGAAAGGCATGGTGAATCGATTCTCAAAAATTACTGTACTTTGCATGATTGGAAAAAAATGCGTGATTGCGAAATGCTGTGGTGTTACTTTTACAAAGATGGTCAATGAAAAAAATAATGTGGACCAGGGCAATACTTTGAGTTTACAGCTTGTCCAAGGTCATTTATTATTAATACTATTAGTAATATTTTCATTAAAGACTTTGATGGCTACAGCTCAAACATGAGAAGTTGAGCTTTATTAGCTCCACCTTGCGGAAATTCTGGATACTATTATTTTGCTAGCGGTATTTACCGGTAACTCGCGGTATTTACCGGTAACTTGTGGTAGACTGCGTACAGCGTACGCCCGCACATTTTGAATGGCTGCACCTGTAGCAATCATATTGTAGCAGACACTCAATTGACTGTTTCACAAATGATCATATTTTACTAGAGATTCTGTTTGGGATACGGATGTGCATTCTGACAGCAATCTCTTACAAAAAATGATTTTACCTTATCGCGGCTTTGCCCTTCTTGCCTCTTTGGACAATATCTCCATCTTGTGGTCGTTGTTGGTAATGTCTAGACAATATCTCCATCTTGTGGTCGTTGTTGGTAATGTCTTCTTATAGATAGATACTTTATTGATCCCGTGAGGGAAATTGCAGTGCAAAAGCAGCTTAACACACACAACACAGCCACAGTGTAACGAATTATATAATAATAGTACAATACTGTATATATACTGTATATATATATGAAACAGAAATAGAAACAGAAAAAGGAATCGCTTACTCACCTGGAGAATCTCTGTAGGAATATCTAGCATTTATCAATGGAAATAAAAGCTGCTTTAATACAGTGCATGTTGAAACTCAAACCCTCAGCTGCTGTTCTTGTTTGTTTTGGGACAAATTGCAACTGAGCATCGCATGAGCCCTTACGTACCCTTATCTGTTAGGGAATTTCAAGGGAGGAGTTAGGTCAGAATGGCTAGGCTGCAAAACAACAAGTAAAGATTTATTCCAAGATGAAACCTTGTGGCGGTTTTCTTATCTTTTCAGCATGGACTAAACTTTTACGTGTTCCTTATATGCTATATATGTATATATTAGCACCAATGTCGTTCTTAAAAACTAACATGAAATTGTCAGGGACATTCAGCTATATACAAAGACGAGACAGACAAAGTAATAATTCTATATTAACGTGGCCTACATATTGATGCAATGATCGAACTAACTGACGTGTTCTGATTCAGATCCCCTGCAGTTCATGCCAATTAGAACAATAGCAATGCTGAGTCCTCCCCACCCTACTGAGCACAAATTCAGCTGCTCTCCAGTTCTGTTCTGCATGTTTTTTCATTGCAATTGAGCTCGGAGCTGGAGATGATCTCCATACAGTTCTGTGTTAACTAGCCCGCACTTGCGTGCTAATTTACGGGTTGTGGTAGATGCTTTTCTATAGTTCATATACATAACGGCAACCTGTTACCGAGGAACCTGAGAGGTTTAAAAGCCTCACGAGCCAGGCAGGACTCGAACCTACAATCTTCTGATCCGAAGTCAGACGCGTTATCCATTACGCCACTGGCCCATAGAACTTACGCTTGCACTCCACCACAGAGAGCTCTACACTGCTACCAGTAGTACACTTCCCCATCTAAATTTTCACAGCAAGAAACTTGTGTTTCCTACTATTTTTATCAGGTTTAAAATATCATCTCCTTAAAACAGAAAAAGTGTTGATGTGTCGTGCTGAAATTCCGATTGATTTTGAATTCAAAGAAAAAAGGTTTTCTTCCAAAACACCATGAAATTGTCACATCTTGCAGACAATAGGTGTATTCCATGTTGAAAAGAGAAGAAAGAAAACCATGGAGCCTTTTACAGGTGTGAGGCTTCTTCAGGTGTGAGAAGACCTCACAGCCGAAACACTGTGTTTCCGTTCTTCTCTTTTCAGCATGCAATAAACCTATTACTTGTTCCTTTGCAGCCGAGGCATGCTGACGTAGCTACCCAGCTGAACATCTTGCAGACTCTACAGTACTTCTCTCCTGTAGAAGTAAAGCAGGGCTTGCTGGGTGAGCTTTTGCTCCGGTAAATTAGGTCACGTGTCATGTTAAATCACTTCTTCTAAACACAACATTTGCTGGTGCTAGCTTTCCCCATGAAAAGAGACATTTCCCTTACAGTACATGACATATCGTTTTTATTCTATCAATAAGTATAGAAATAAAACAAAAGAAAAAATGTTGTCGCCAAAGAATGCACAGCTCTGTCGCCTTGGGGAGGTGTCAAGGGCATTGAGCTCCTTGGACATGAGAAGTGCCAGATAAATGCCATTTCTCATCATTTCTCTTGGCGTCAGTTCTGCTATTAAATGGGACGGAGGCAACGGGCTCAGAGAGCAGGTTAAGTGCACACCGAACGCAGATGTGTCCAAGTGTCTGTAAAAGCGCGGTGCTCTGCTGGCGCTGTTCCCTAGTGGCTTAAAGTGCCTGCCTAGTAAGCAGGCGATCCTGGGTCTGAATACCAGCGGTGCCTCTCTCCGTGTCTTGTTGTGCCGCATGTCTCATTTCAGACAAACATGTACAGCTTGGTTCAGTTTAATGCAAGAATTCATTTCCTTTCTGGAATAACTTGTTTTTGAAGAAATCCATACAGCTTGTGAATGATGAAATCCATTTCTTGGTTGTCAGTGGAAAAAGATTGCCGGCTGCAAGAAGCGCAAGTGATTGTTTTCTTTGACCAAAAACCTGCAAATGTAGGGCACACAAAAGACTGTCAGACTCTGTGGTGCTGAAAAGTTGGTGGTTCAAGCCCCTCCAGTATGCGTGTCTCAGTTTTTCCAATGTAAACATCATCACCATCGCTAAAGAGGATGGCGCAGAAGGCTCCACAGCTGAAACGTTGTGCTTCTTTTCTTCTCTTTTCAGCATGGAGTAAACCTTTGCTTTATCCTTTGCAGCCTAAGCATGCTGACGCAGCTACCTTTCTCTTAACACGCCTCAATCATTATTCACCAAAACGATCAGCAGAATAAGTCGCCTTTGTGGTGATGTCACTCCTCTGCTTCACAAATGTCCTTAGTGACGGGCCATTTCTTTCTGCCATTTTTCCGGAGCGGTTATTGATTGCTCCATCATTTCCCTCTTACTTTCCATCATTAGATTGAAAAAAAAAAACAGAAACAGGCTGACAGGACGACAATCAAATTGCAAAAACTCATCAAAGCACTCGATAGAGTATTTGAATCCACAAGTAGCTACGAGCAACTTTGTCCTGGCTTGCATGAAAGGTCGGAAAATGTCAAAAAGAAAAAGATGGTGGCTTTTTCATATTCGTTCTTTTATTTTTAGTTCGTTGCTTCTTCTGTCCATTGTCCTCCTGCCTGGCTCTTGACCTGTGACTGTTTGAACGCACACAGTAGACTTTCATGCAGGGGATTTGTCCTGAGCCTCTGTGAAAGACCCACCCACCCCCATAAATAACTGCTCTAGAAACACATGAATGCAAAACTAAACCACAGCTTAAAGAGGAGCTTGTCATGACCACCAGGCAGTTAAGACCAACTCTTAAGCAATCTAAACAGCACCAGCAGCGGGTGATTATTAACAAACGCCCACCTGCACACACTCCACCGTGCGGTACGCAGTGCTATTTTTACCATCTTTACCTGCTTCCCGCTGGTATTGAGTCTACTCCTTGAGAGCTCTACCTGGCGTTTTTTCCATTACCTCGTTTATTCTGGATATTGGACTCCCCTTCTGCCTTTTCGACTTTGGACCTCGCCTCTCACCTCGGACTGTTTGCCACCAGTGTTCTCCCTGGATTACGACTTACCTTACGCCTCTTGACCACGAAACAAAGCAAAGCAGAGCAAAACAAAATGAACAAACGAAAACCCTCACGTCCCGCACTTGCATATAACGCCGTTACGTGCCCAAGCGGTATTGTACGTCATCCTAGCACTGCACCCCGGGGCGTACGGTATATGGGAACTAGCACACACCACGAATCGTCTCGAATCACTCCCTACAGCTGTAAGGCACCTTGAAGCATGCACCCCCAACATTCTTCTTTGCGCATCTGTGAAAGGTAAACTCTTGAGCAAACTCTGAACCAGCTCTAAGGAAACTAATCCGATTAGACGTTACTTTGACTCATCTTTTAAGGGACCCTTGTTAATTGAAGAAATCAATGATTTCGAATGAATTCTGTATGCGTTAAAAGACAGCTATACACAGAAAACATGCAGGACACTGCTCATGATGTTTCCCGAGCCAAAACACAGTGCGTTTTTCCAAACCATCTGACAAAGCCCGCCCACTGAAAACTGCAGCAAATCGTGTAAAGACGTTCAACTTTGTAACTACTGCACGCACAGGAAGCAGAATAAATTCCTCTTTTCAAACTGTCAAAGGTTTGCTTTGCGAACACTGCAGGACATCGCACAATGTCTTTTGAACGGGGACAAACGATTTCTTATGGGGCACAGTAAGTACAGACGTTTAAAAAGCTCCACTCATGCCGACGATGCAGCATGAAGAAGCGCAACCTAACGTTTGCATTCCTAGCAAATTCCTTTTATTTTTTGATAAATAAAGACAGTCTTGTTTAACAAACAACACACACAACATTTTACATTGTCAATTCAATTCAAATCAATGTATTTCTATATAGCGCCTTTCACAACAAGGTTGTCCCAAGGCACTTAACAATGCAAGTTGTTAAGAGCCTTGTGTCTAATATGCCGCCTAGGTTACGTGCTGTCTCTTTGAGGCAAATGTTTAAATCCTCTGAGTTAAGTGCTGAAGTTATAGTAGTCCTATCAGTATTGTTGCCTCCGATCAACAGATCCTCATTTTTCTCAGAGTTGAGTAACAAAAAGTTTTCACACATCCAAGTATTTCCTTCCTTAATGCATTTAACTAAACTGATAATAGACGAGTTGTCGTTTGGTGTAAACAAAATGTTTATTTGAGTGTCATCAGCATATGAATGAAAGTTCATATTATTTTTTCATATTATCCTACCTAGCAGCAGCATGTAGAGAGAGAGAGCAATATTGGTCCCAGCACTGATCTTCTGGTACCCCAAATTGAACTGGTGACATTGATGAAGCAGTACAATTATTAGATATTTGAACATAATGAAAACGATGAGTTAAATGTGAAGTAAACCACTGAAAGACGGTTCCAGATAAGCCAACCTCAAACTCAAGCCTGTGTAACAAAACAGAGAGGTCAACCGTGTCAAAGGCAGCTCTAAGATCTAGAAGCACAAGCACTGTTTCATTCCCCGCATCAGTAGCTAAGAGAATATCATTTACGACTCTTGTTAATGCAGTTTCAGAAACCAGACTGAAATTTCTCAAGTATATTATTTGAATCCAGATACGATTGACGTTGGGCAACAACTATTCTCCCAAGACTTTTAGATTGAAATGGGACCTTTGAGACAGGCCTGTAGTTGTTAAGAACTTGTGGATCCAAATTTGACTTCTTAAGGAGCGGTCTAACAACCGCTACCTTAAATTGATCAGGTACAACGCCTGACGCAAGCGATGCATTCATCATACTAATTATAGGTCCTGCCAGTCCTTCGAGGGAATCTTTGACTAGCTGAGTGGGGATGGGATCTAGCGAACAGGTGGTTGACTTTGTCTTACGTCTGTGTTCATGAGTCCACCATAAGAAGAAATCTGAACAGGAGTGGTGATCATGCGAGGTCACCACGGAGGAAACCACTGCTCTCCCCCCCAAAAAAAGCACCACTGCCCCTCTCAAGTTTGCTAAAGACCACATGGATGTTCCACAGCAACTCCTGGAACAATGTTCTGTGGACAGATGTGACAAAAGTTGAAAGTTAAAGGAGTACATCAACAACAGAGTGGCTGAAACAGAAGAAATTCCGTATTTTGGGATGGCCAAGTAAGAGTCCTGACCCCAATCCCATTGAAGTACTGTGGCGTGATCTGAAGCAGGCCGTTCAGCGCAAGACATCCCAAAAATTTACATGACTGAAACAGTTTTTCATAGAGGAATAGGCCAAAATACCTCCTAACTGCTGCTCAGGTCTGACCAGCCGCTACAGAAAGTAGGGGTTGAGGTTTTTGTCATAAAGGAGGTTCCACTAGCTCCTTAATATAAGGGTTCACATACTTTTTCCATCAATGACCTTGATTGTTTAAACCATTTGGTCAATAAAGAAACAGCAATGTCAAATGTTGGGCGTGTGTTGTTTGTTAAATCAGACTCTCTTTATTAATTATTATGACTTAGATAAAGATAAGATCACATGTTAGGAGCCATTCATGCAGAAATCCACATCATTCCGAAGGGCTGTTTACAAAAGTTTTTCTCCCAACTGTATGTGAGAGAAAAGCAGAGACGCTCACTGAGTAAGGTGGGGTTGCAGCTTTGCAAATCACAAGGACATTTGTATGCTCAAAATGGGACAGGAGCACCCCAGATGGGACTCAAACCCATAATCTCTGGCTTAGGAGGCCAGTGCCTTATCCATTAGGCCACTGGGGCACACTGGGTTGGGTCGATCACGCTGATGAAGAGCCAGTTTTTTTTTTTCCTTTGCTTTTTCAAAGGGATCCCCAAAATTAGGAAAGTTAGGCAGCAGAAGGTTTACTGTGACCTGAGAAGGACCGGAATCCAATCACGGTGGTACACACACACACACGCTCTCACTCATCTGAGCTACACGGCTACCAAGATGATCTCAGGTGCGCCGAGCTGGTACGGAACATATTGAACTGATCGACGGCGAATTGTCTCTCAGACAGGCTTTTCACCTCTGAGCTCCCTGACTGACAGTAATCAGCTAGGTAGTGAAACAGTCAGCTGCTTCTAAGCCTTAAACAGCTGCATCGCGGCGCTTCCACAGAGAGATGATTTGAAAGCCAAACATCGCCCATTGGGAACACCTTACTATCACTAGTTTAAGAGACTCTTAAGGTCTTGCAGAGGTGCCTGTCTAATAGCATGCGCTTTGCAAGCTATAGGTGTTTAGGCTGAGGCAGAATGCCTGTTAACAAAATGTTTTTCTAAAGGGGCCTCGCACTCTTTTCCAAGCAATGGTCACCATCCCCACCGAGTGTCACAATGTAGTCATGTCCTAGGACATCACCTGTTAGTCTCCATTTGTCTGCCACCAACACTTTAGGTTACGGGGTCACAACCGCACATCGGAGACCAGAGGAGCCGTTGGCGTTCTGGCGCCGCAGATTGGGCTGAAGGTGGGGCGCTTGAATCTCGCTGTTGGAGGCCGTCTGAAACTGACCCAAGCCTTTCCCTTGAATTAAATGTAAATAAGAAATGAACCCCAGATGCACATGGAATCAATCACGTGTTTCCTTTGAGCCGTTTCAGAGACTGCTCCAGAGTTTACCTTGCACAGATGCGCAAAGATTAATGATGGGGGTGCACGCTTCCAGGCGTCTTACAACTGTAGGGACTGATTAGAGACAATTCGTAGCTTGTGCTCATTTCCCTCTATTCCCCGTGTTGCAGTGGTAGGATGACGTAAATTCCTGCTTCGACACGTAACGGGATTATAATCAAGTGCAGGAGCTGAGGGCTTTAGTTTTGTTTCGTTTTCCATGGCGTTCGTAAGCGCGCAAATCAAAGGCAATTCCTGCGTCTAACACGAATGTAAATGCTTTTGAAAGTGCAGTGTGGTGCAGCTTGTAAAATCCTTGTCCACATTTTTGGTTTGTTGATGTTTTTTCTGTCTGCCAAAGTTGCATTTTGACATCCGGACTGGGGGACTTTACCATTTGAACGTGAAGCCAGCCTTAAACCCTCTGAGGCGTGTCTGTCTGCCGGCACGAATCTTGTGAAAGGTATTTTTTTTAACGAAGACCAACTTTAAAAAGGTTTCCGCAGCCACCTCGCAGTCCGTGTTTGATTATAGGAGGAATGCGGCGGCGTTGAGCTCGCATTTGTCGTGCTCGAGTGGTTAAGGTGATGGGCTCGAAATGCGTTGAGGCTTTCCCGCGCAGGTTCGAAACCTGCCGACTCCGGCGTCTGCTGCACGTCGCCTTGTGCCTGCGCGGCAGAGGCGAAGTGCCGCTTCTCCTTTCCTGGTACTATAACAACGCGAAATCGTTTGGACCCGCTGCCGTGGAAATCAATTCTTCAGATAACCACGCATCTTGCATTCGCACCTCTGGTGCTCTACTTATGCCTTTGAAAACCTAATGAATAAAGCTGAAAGAACCGACACGATATGTAGGTGCTGGTAAAGCACGCAGTAAAGAACTGTTAACAGCAAGGGTTTCAGTGGGTTAACTGAGGAGAAGGCGTGATCGCTAATTGTTGACTTTTTATTTGGTGTTAGAAACACTCTTACTGTGCATGACGTGCAACAAATGTAGCCACAGAAATTGCATCACGCTTTCATGTATGCTATTGCAGACACCAACGTTGCCTAGATAGAAAACCGAAATAGCCGTGGGTTTGCTTGCTGGTCTGAAGGATCTCTCTTCGAATCTCTATCATTTGTCAATGAAAGTAAAAGGCGCTGCAATCTCATACGTTCAGAATCAAACCCGCAGCTGTTGTTCGACTTTATTTCTTGACTAATTACAACTGAGTGTCGCATGAGCAGTTACGTAAACTTGTCTGGTATATTTGAACACAAATGCCGTTCTTCAATTAAAACTAACAGTACATTGTCAGGGACATTCAGTTCTATACAAACAAGAGACAGACAAGAGAATATTTCTACCGTTCATGTGGACTACGTGTTGACTTACTGATCGGAATAATTGAAAGGTTCGGGCTCATAGCCGATGCAGTGCGTGCTAATTAGAACAGCAACGCTGAGCTCTCAGCACCGTACTGAGCCCAGGTGTTTTTCTAAAGCTGTCAGGTGCAGTTCATTTACATGAAGGAAATCTCTTACTGGGTACGATTACAATGCAGTAAGTAGCACAGACTACTTAGGGAGTAGCCCGATGCGTTTAAAAACGACCCGAGCCAGGCAGGAGTCGAACCTGCAATCTCCTGATCCGTAGTCAGACGCGTTATTCATTGCGCCACTGGCCCTGGTGGGACACTGCAGGACTGTAACCCAGTGAGATCAGCACTGCAACTAGTAAAATATTACCCCCGGTCCATTCTTTTCCAAAAGTGAGAAACACCTTTCTACATCTTGTCTGTTTTAAAACCATATCTCTTTAAACCAAACCAAGAGTTTGTCTTTTGGACTGATATTCTGATTCATTTCGATTTCAAAGAAAAAAAAACATTATCTTCCAAAGCATCATAAAATTGTCCATTCTTCCAGACTCTACTTCTCTCTTGTAGTAGTACAGCAGACCTTTCCAGGTGAGCAGATCACAGAGTCCGAAATATGCTTCCTCCATCAAGCAAAGTACCTGAACATGACTCTGTCTTCATAAAAGCGCCCCTGTAATAAAGAAATTAAATCCGAAATCAAGAGGGCAGTTGCCTACTGAAGTTCAAGAAGTCATCAATTTTAACCTAGCAACACATTAAAGGCTGCATCTATACAAGTACGATTCTAGAAATGCTCACCAGATTACGTTTTAAGAAGGAACTGCGCCTCAGGTTCCGCCGAGATCTTAACTTGGATGGCAGGATTCAGAATCCGGAGTGTGGACTGATGGCGCACGGAGGGTCCACATACTGTGGATCCCTCAGTTTTCTTCCGCGTGTTTAAACCGCCAGCGTGTGACTCCCCTGTCCCCGTGACCTCATTGCGCTGCTCTCTCCTCTGTGCAGCCGAGCCCGATTCACGGTAAAGTGAAAAAAAAAGATGCCCTCAACGTGGGATTTACTCTGGATCGAGGATAGATGTCACCTTTTTATCGTTGAACAGGATGTATGTGATGTGGCGACTAGGTTCAATTTTGTATCCTCTTTAAAAGATTAAGGACTGGGGTGAGCATGATTTACCACCCTTTCAGCTAAGAACCCGACATGAGCACCGTTTAAGCTGCATAAACTCGGTCGTTTAACTCTTCTCCATTAGCATGGTAAAGGTTAAAGAAAAAAAACATTGCTGACTTCTTTTTTTTTGCCAGCCGCTAGCGCTGATTAGCAATGTTTGTATTTCATGTTTTGCAAGTTCCATCCATTTTAAGAAAAACAAGTCGCGTTAAAGACAGGAAATGAATACTTGCATTTAATTAAGTCTAGCTGTAGGCGGTTGTCTGTTAGGACCAGTTCTGTTCGAGAAGACAGAACAAAGAAGGCACCACTGGGATTCGGACTCAGGATCTCCTGTTTAAGAGACAAGCGCTTTAACCAACTAAGCCACGGCGCCCCGGGAGGGTTGTCCTTTTGCAGCCACTTGGACACACCACTCAGACACATCTGCATTCGGTGTGTGCTCCGCCTGCTCGCTGAGCAAGTTGCCACCTTTACATACAATAGCAACATCGACACCAAGAGAAAGGATGACAAATGGCTTTTATCTGGAACTTTTCATGTCCAAGGAGCTCAATGTGCTTTCTGTGTACAACAGGGCCACTGAACTCCACACTGGCCACTGAACCACAGCAGTGGCTTGCTGGCTTGACATCTCCCAAGGAAAATGTTGAAATCGCATGTGGAACAGGAAAATGACCCTCGAGTACGAGGGGAAAAAAAAGAAAAAGATCATCTGGAGCGCGCCAACCCATGTCCGGACAGCCCAGTTTCGCTGACAAGGTGTCTGAGTGGTTGAGGTGATGGACTGCTAATCCATTGTGCTCTGCACGCATGGGTTCGAATCCCATTCTCATCGCTCTCCATGTCTGACACGTGTGCCTGTTCGACGTCGGCCCTCCTGTTGTTTGCTCTGGTGCTAGAGCCGTACATTTTCTAGCGGTGGCTGAACATGGTATAGTAGGCCAACGTCGGTATCGAGCAGTGACAGTAACAGTACTTACTGCGCACCATAAGAAATCGTTTGTCCCTGTTCAAAAGAGATTGTGCGATGTCCTGCGGCGTTTGCAAAGCAAACCTTTGACAGTTTGAAAAGAGGAATTTATTCTGCTTACTGTGCGTGCAGTAGTTACAAAGTTGAACGTCTTTACACGATCTGCTGCAGTTTTCAGTGGGCGGGCTTTGTCAAATGGCTTGAAAAAACGCTCTGTGTTTCGGCTCGGTAAACATCATGAGCAGTGTCCTGCATGTTTTCTGTGTATAGCTGTCTTTTAACGCATACAGAATTCATTCGAAATCATTGATTTCTACAATTAACAAAGGGTCCCTTTTTGAACCTGCGAGAAGCATTCTTTCAATGTAACAGATTTACTCCGGGGAAAGGCAGCATGACATTGAGAGTAGCTCAAGCTTTCAGCACCCGTATCGGACTGCGTGTATGCAGACACCGCTCAGAATCCCCTGTAAGATTCTCCCTCAATTCCGTTTTGCAGTGCTTTAGCTCTTTCAAAAGGCTTCGCTTTGCTAGTCACAATCCAAGGCTCATGACAGCATCTGAAAACATTCACCACTGCATTGGCCAGGAATCGAACCTGGGTCAACTGCTTAGAAGGCAGCTATGCTCACCACTATACCACCAACGCACGCCCGCAGGAAGCCTGCAGGACACCACCAGAGAATGCTTTTTAAAAAATTTTTTTTATTAAACATAGAATTTACAAATACAAATACAACAAGAGGATCAGAGTCATGTACAAGAGAAAAAAAACACAGAAGAAAAAAGCATTTAACTACCAGAGGTAATTAAGTAATTATGTGATCAAATTGTATATTTTACACGTATCATATTTTCCTTGCTTTAATATTTCTCAATTATTTATAAACTTTAGTTTCAACATGCATGCGTTTCCTGTAAAAAATAAAACTCAGCACACAGTTTTTCTTTTAACAACATTTCGAGTACCTCTGGCATTCATGAAAAAGACATACACAAAAGCAAATAACTAACTCTAAGACTGTCTAAACTATTGAGTTTTTCAAAGAACCAGAACTATAACAGTCCTTAACACTTAACTACACCATTCCAAACTAACACTAAAGAAACACTAGTATATACTGGTATAACAAATAAAACCAAACATAATCGTTAACTGAGCAGTCACTGGGAGCAAATCTCCTTCCCGTCCACAAAGGCCCTCGCTCCCACAAAGTAGGCTCTCCTCCCCTCTCTTCTGGCAGCTTCAACCTGGGGCCACAGCTGGTTCCTGGTACTCCTGTCCGCGGCAGACAGGTCCTCTGCAAACCTCAGTTTGTTCCCATTCAAATACTCATTCCCCCTCGCCGCTCGCCACAGCATGTCCCTCGCCGTCCTCTTGGTGAACTGTATTATAATCGATCTGGGGCGCACTTGCTCAGTTCGCTCAGACATGTTCGCTCTCCTGAGCCTGTGAACAAAGTCAATGGCCGATATTACGTCCTCCTGGTCCGGCAGGGTCCTTTTACAGATACCCTTCACTGTTGCAACAAGGTCCTTATCACGTTCCTCTTTAACTCCAAATAATTTTAAATTCCATCGTCGACGGTATCTATCTACATCGTTCACTTTCAATTCAAGTTCTTTAATATGCTTTTCTTGTTCGGTATTTACTTGTTTAAGAACTTTTACTTCACTCTTTAAGTCTTCAACCTCTTTAAACACACAGTCCATGGACTTTTTATGACTTTCGATTGCGACTGTATTAGATCGAATCATTTCCTTCAGCTCACCCATGCTCTGTGCCATCATGTTGAAGATGTTGGTCTGGAGCTCCTCCAGCGTCAGCTCGCCCCTTCCTCTCTTGGCTGCCGGGGTTTTCACAGGTGTGCTGGGCAGGGACTCCGGCTCTTCCTCTGAGTCTCACTTGGGCTGCGAGCGCTCGCGTACGAGCGCATCTCCAGCACTCTTTCCACGTCCCCTCCAGCTGCTTCACTTTTCCCTTTAGTTGCCATCAATTTTCTTGTAGTGCTATACATATACGATTGAGGTATCTTAGATTTCTCCTTCGAAGACCCAGCACTCTCTTTTCTTTTCTCAGTGTTACTCATATTGAAATTCTTAAATCTAAAAAAAATTGTTTTTTTTTCTTTCAGTTATAACTGAAGTTTAAACAACTACTGTTAAGTCCTTATTTTTCAGTAGTCAAAAAAAGCAAAAATTAACATTCAGGTCATGAAAAACTAAAAAAAAACTCCTCAACCACTAAACTTTACCTCCCACCCCTGAGCGCCATCTTGAACGCCCCTACCACCAGAGAATGCTCACGATTTCGGAAGCTGTCTCCGGGACGTGCTAATTCCGCACATCCTGAATAAATCATGATATAGTTAGTTGCTGTAGCTAGACGTTCAAATGAGTTTCATGGCCAGATGGACTGTTTCCTCCAGCGGTATAGTATTGCAGTGAGACAGCACGATGCCTGCAAGACTATGTCACGCTAAACGCCACAGATTTCCGAGGGTTAGGGTTAGGGTTAGGCTCTTATTATGGCGATTGTGGCTGTCTGCTCTGCGAGTCCTCGGTCTCCGGCCGTCTGATTGGCGCTCTTTTCTTTGGGGGGCGGGAAGTGTCCGGCCGCAGGTGATCTTGGGACCTAGCTTTGCATAGCGGCTTCCCAGAGTGCGTTGTTTCCTGCACACTGTGGCCGGGTGTTTTCCGAGTTATCGCACGGATTGGGCACGCCCGCAAGCCGAGAGCCGCAGGCGATGAGCCCGGAGCTGAATGGGCCCCACTGGCTCATTTGTAAGGCCAGGTGCATTGCCAACCACGACCGGAAGGGCAGAGGCTTTGAAGGCGGCCTGGGCTCCTGCAGCTGTGCAGCCACACACTCTGGTTTCTCTTCATCTCGTACAAATCTTTCGCCTTTTACTAAAGATTTCCGTGGAGAGGAGCATGAATTCCATGCAATTTTTGTGCTTCCCTGCCTTCGGGTGGGGCGCAGCTGGGCTGGTCAAAGAGAGCAAACAGAAATATGAAGCATTTCAGCAACGACATGCCATGAGACGATTGATAACGATTTCCATAGGATCCCCGCGGTTGCCTGGCAACCGTCAGCTTTGCGCAGTGGCAGTATCGTAGCCTGTGAGGTTTAGCCGAGGCGCGATTATTGCTAGTTGAAAACTTTTCCCAATACCCCGCTTCCGCTGGTTTGCAATGCAATCGGCGAAAGCAATTTTTGACAGTCTCGTCAGAGAATGAGGAAGGTGTTTAAAGACAGATTTTGTCATGGTAACATCATGGTAGAAAGAAACGAGCTTGTTACGTCTCAACAGAAACGCTCTTTAGCTCTTTCAGCGTTATGCAGAGAACAGCGTCTGTCGAGATCACTTTTGAGTCAGCGCGAAACGCCGTGTGCTGTCAGTTTGGTTTCATATTGCTCGTAGCGGCGCCCGGCTTTTGTCTGTCAAACGTTAGGTTGCGCTTCTTCATGCTGCATCGTCGGCATGAGTGGAGCTTTTTAAACGTCTGTACTTAATGCGCCCCATAAGAAATGGTTTGTCCCCGTTCAAAAGAGATTGTGCGATGTCCTGCAGCATTCGCAAAGCAAACCTTTGACAGTTTGAAAAGACAAATTTATTCTGCTTCCTGTGCGTGCAGTAGTTACAAAGTTGAACGTCTTTACACGTTCTGCTGCAGTTTTCAGTGGGCGGGCTCTGTCAAATGGCTTGGAAAAACGCACTGTTTCGGCTCGGGAAACATCATGAGCAGTGTCCTGCATGTTTTCTGTGTATAGCTGTTGTGGGCATTTCTCTGTTGTTGATTCTTATTTTGTGTGTAACAAAGTGGCATTTTCATGTCCGGACGGGGAGACTTTATCATTCCGACATGAAGCCACCCTTAAGTCCTCTGAGGCGTGTCTGGCTGCAAGGCTTGTATTTTGGAAATGTTTTTTGAAACGGAGAACAACTTTGAAATAGGCTTCCGCCGGGTAAGATTGTAGCAAGAACGCAGTGGGGATGGGGCTTGCTGTAGTCGTGGCCGAGTGGTTAAGGCGATGGACTAGAAATCCTTTGGGGTCTCCCTGCGCAGGTTCGAATCCTGCCGACTACGTTGTCCGCCTCCAGTCGGTGTGTTCCGGTGCAAGCAAAGAAGCGCGAATGAGGAATGGGCCCCTGAGACAGTCATTTGCCTGTTTCACAAATGATCGTATTTTACTAGAGATTCTGTTTGGGATTCAGATGTGCATTCGGACAGCAATCCCTTTCAAGAAATGATACGTTCTGGATGAGGTCAAAGGTGCTGGAACACTGTATTTAGGATGTGTTTGCAGTGATTGTGTGTCTCCTGCTTCAACGCAGTGATATATAGATGTGCTCCTGTAATTTATTGGTACAAGCCCAGGGCAGTAAGCAGTCTGAGGATTTATTTCCAGACGGCATAGAGCAGTGAAGCAGTGAAGTAGTGCAACACACTGGATCATTATATTATTTGAATCTATTCTACTTAAATTATTACATTATACACAACTTGAGTTCATTTTAAAAATTAAAAGGTAATGGAAGGAATGCATATTCATGAGGAAGATTATACAGATATGCATGTGATAATCTTCCTTTTATCATGTAGTGCGTCATTTGGACACTTTGTGGGCTTGAAATACAAAGAAAATCATGTTCTATGGTACAAGATAAATACAAAACTTAAGATTTTATTTTAATTAGATTTGTTTATAAAGCATAAGCAATCATTTCATACATTAATATATGTGAAAATGACATTTTAGCATCATATTACATACAGGTCTCTAGCTTCAACACAGTGATATATATATATGCTCAGTGATTTATTGGTACATGCCCAGGTCAATAATCAGAATGAGGATTTATTTCCAGACGGGCTACAGGTAGTGTTGTGAAATACTTCAACACACTGGATCGCAGATTTAGACCCCCTGCACTCTTACTCCTTAAAAACCAAAGAAATGAAGATATGTAGCAATCACATTGCAACAGGGCTGACAGTGACTTAATGCTTATACTAGTGGACTTCTGGTACCTTTAGGGTACGGTGTTCCCTGAAGGGCTCTCAAACCCCGCATTTCAGATGCCTAGCTGTTTCGCTGATGTGTTGCACCTCAGAATCACTTTTAAACCTTACCTCTGGTATCTTTAATCCCTATTGCTCAACGCATGGTGAAAGTATTGCATAAATGTGTCTGAAAATGAGCAATGGGCACCTGAGAGACTCATTTGCCTGTTTCACAAATGATCATATTTGACTAGAGATTCTGTTTGGGATTCAGTTGTGCATTCTGACAGCAATCGCTTTCAAAAAACGATACATTCTGGATGAGGTCAAGGTGCAGGAACACTGTATTTAGGATGTGTTTGCACTTATTCTGTGTCTCTAGCTTCAACACAGCGATATATGTATATGCTCTCTGATTTTTTGGTACATGCCCAGGGCAATAATCATTATGAGGAATTATTTCCAGATGTGCTAGGGGTAGTGTTGTGAAATACTTCAACACACTGGATCGCAGGTTTAAACCGCCTGCACTCTTACTCCTTAAAAACCAACAAATGCAGATATGTAGCAATCATATTGTAGCAGACACTCATTTGCCTGTTTCACAAATGATCATATTTTACTAGAGATTTGTTTGGGATCCGGATGTGCATTCTGACCGCAATCTCCTTATCGCGGCTTTGCCCTTCTTGGCTCTTTGGACAATATCTCTATCTTGTGGTCGTTGTTGGTAATGTCTAGACAACATCTCCATCTTGTGGTCGTTGTTGGTAATGTCTTCTTATGCCCTTTTTTATTTTAATTCTCTATTAGTTGATTCTAGAATCTCTACAATGGAGTTGAAAACATCAGTTTTATAGCAGACAATATGACATTATTTATAGTCCAATTAGAAACTTATTACCCTGTTTTTAACATAATAACAAATTAAAATTGATTAAAACTAAGTTTGGAACACCAGGGAACATAACAAATGATTTTTTGGAAAACCATGAGGTTCTCTGTGTCCGATGCCTGCAAGGGGAGAAAGCTAGAATCCTTTTATTTTTTCAAAATTTGAAAATAAACATCATTTAACAACAGCTTTCATTCCTAGGAGTGAAAAACAACCATTTTTGAAGACATATTAGTTTCTAAAACACTACAATAAAGTTAAAAACATCCGTTTTATATTACATTATTTTGTGTGAAATTTGTCATTTTTTGCACTATTTTTAATAAAATCTCTAATTAAAAGTGATTAAAATTAAGTTTGGAACAACAAGGAACACAAAAAAAAAAGATTTTAAGGAAAAAAATGATGTCTTCTGTGCCAGGTGCCTGCAAGGGGAGAAAGCTAGAATCCTACCCAGGCTCCTGGAGCTCTGTCCTGGCTAAAGGAGGGTGAATCCATCCCCTTCAAAGCTCCATGAAAAAATGATATTTTTAAATTTGAAAAAAAAAACATTATAGAACAACATCTCTTGGTCCACAGAGAGCAACAATCCAACTTTGAACAAAATCCATTGACTGATCCCCGAATCCTGAAGTTTCTTCGCATGATATTGGGCTTGCAACCACTTTCTGGAAAACGAAGAAAAAGGCCAAAAATGAAAAAAAAGTTATCAATTCTAGAGCCTAAGAGGAAAACAAGACAAATGTATATCTCCAAATAATTTTATGTGCTTCAGAAAAGCCCAGGAAAGTTTTTTGCATACATGAAACCACGCCCGTTTGCACGTAAGCAGACATGGTTTCACAAACGACTGCATGAAAGCACGCGTGCATGCGAAGTCATCCTGTTGAGCATTTGAAAAGCCGCACCACGCCACACTTGAAATAGCTCTTACATTAGTGGTAGACACAGGAATCGCCGCAGGAATCAAAATTGAACCTAGTCGCCACATCACATACATCCTGTTCAACGATAAAAAGGTAACATCTATCCTCGCTCCAGAGTAAATCTCACGTTGAGGGCATATTTTTTTCCACTTTACCATGAGTCGGGCTCGGCTGCACAGAGGCGAGAGCAGAGTAATGAGGTCACGGGGACAGGGGAGTCACACGCTGGCGGTTTGAACACGCGGAAGATCACTGCGGGATCCACAGTATGTGGACCCTCCGTGCGCCATCAGTCCACACTCCGGGCTCTGAATCCTGCCATCCGAGTTAAGATCTCGGCGGAACCTGAGGCACAGTTCCTTCTTAAAACGTAATCTGGTGAGCATTTCTAGAATCGTACTTGTATAGATTGTAGCGTGCTCTCTGAAGGCACCAGTTCTGTAGGGTTTGGGCATTAACTGGGACAATTATTAATTGTAGCAGTAAATCATAAAATGATTCTTTGGGTGGCCTTAGAATCCAACCATGCGATATAACTCAAACAACGCACACACATAGGTACTAATACACGAGGATACATTTATTAATACATAGAATATGCATGTAAACCAAACAGATCTTATCAAGAGGTTTATCAGAATACAAAAGGTATATATTCAGTCAGTTACAAAGAGTATCATATATCAAGAGGACATATGTTCAGTATATCATTCATTTAGACCGTTTCGTAAATGAACTTGGTTATAACTTCTACATTGGATACTCAAAACAAGTACATAACTCTTAGGAATTAAATTGGTATCAACTGGTTGGGATGACAATTGAATTCTCGAGCTGTAATGCATTGAAGTTGAATACTCATCCAATCTCTGGGGATTCAGATCTCCTGCGGACTCAAAGAAGCAGTTGCAGGCTTGTTGCTGTCCAATCCGCGCTGTCTGGCTTGGTGCCAGGTTGTGCTGTGCGGTTTGCGACAGTGCGCTGCTGATGCTCACTGACCGGCTAGTTAGTGTTGGCTTTAACTAGCAAAGTTTATGCACAGGAGAAAATATGACTGTGGGTCCCAGTAGGTCAGGAAGAGGACCGGTTCGTTCCTGATGAAGCGCTTGTTCTGATTAGTTATTCAGCTGTCCACAGTTCCGACCTGTTCACGAGGCTTGCTGCTGATGCTAACCTCGGGTGGATCCTCTGGTTACTCGTGGCAACCTCCACTCTCGACTCTTAGAACAGAGGAAAGTACTGGCACTCGGACACACTGGCCGTTCCGTGGTTGTCCGGGCTGAGTCTCAGGATGGTCAGGAGGCGTGCTGTGAGAATGTCCTGCCCTTGGGAGCCTTCTGCTCCTGGGCCGTCCTGCCATGGAATTGTCTTGCACCCCTGGAATTCTCCTTAGAATTCTCCTACTGGAATAGTCCTACTAGTTCTCCTGCACATTGTCTATTGTTTGTTTGTACATTGTCTTGATGCACTGGTTGCACTTTGTTTTGTTTTTTACACTTGTTTTACAATCGAGAGACTTTCTGTAAGTAAGAATTCCATTGTACCAGTACCGGTTACATATGGCAATAAAGTTCAAGTTCAAGTTCAAGTTCTCCAGGCTCTCTGTTGCCTGTTTTTACCTGGAGGAACTTTGGCTTGTCATTGGCTGAAAGTTTAATGGGCATCAGAGTCCCACATGGGTTACATTGCCCTACCAGTCCCTGACTGGTTGATCAAGGTGAGATATGAGTCACTTACTCCTGACACCTAGGAATGCAATCCAGATGTCCATCTGGCACTCCCTAGACAGATAGGCGCCAATGGATGACCATTGATCATGATAGCCAGGCTTAGCTAAGTGCATCCCCCTTTGGGAGCTGTCCCTTATCAAAAGAAAACATCTTTAAATCAGCCTGCATGAATAGTTTCTCTGTGGCTGCACCACAGAGATGAAGAGAGAGATGGGGCCTCATTTGGGAAAGCACAGCAACACTTATTTCTGTCTTATTAACAAGCATTGCCTCTACATATCCCCCCTTTTTGAAGGTCACGAGGTCCTGAGACGTTGTTGCCTTCAAAACAAAACAGAGTTAAGTGATGTCCCCTGTCATTAGAACATTAACCTTAAATGTCCACATTTCTCCTTGAGAATTCATACCGGAACCAGCATTGGGAACAAACAGGATGAAAAACATCTGGAGTATGTATAAACACGGTAGGAGACATCATCTCAGTCTAGGCATTACAAATCAGGAAGTTCACTGTCAGTATCTGATACCTCTGTAGGCAGATATTTGGGGAAGAAGTAACTTCCTTTCTTTTGAAATGCTACCTTTGACTCATTTGTGCTACCCGGAGTACATCTTGATGTAAGAGTACAGCATTCAGAGTACATTGTCAGCCATGATCCAGCTTCCCAGCAGCAGTGTTACAATAACACCGGTTCCTGTTCCCAGCCCCCCTGATGAACCATGACACCTGTGTTGGGCACCTGCCAGGGTGGTTTGGAGGTTTGTTCCATTAAAGCAAACTAACTACCTGTACCTTGTGAGGGCTTACTGTTTCTTGGATTTCTATCCAATTCAATAGTGTGGCACCTGAAGGCATCCACGACCTCAAGTTTGGTCTTATGTTGTCTGGTTCCAGACCGTACAGTGTCAAGTTACCATGCTGTACTATGGCCTCCTTGGGGCCAGTAGCACGCAAACCTATCAGAAATAGCAAACACACAACAGTGGCGGCAGCAATCAGTCCTCCCAAAAGTCTTTTCGGGTGGCTGATCCCAGTCATCTCCTTCTAAGTGACTGTTGCCTTTCTAAGTTGGCGCAGCATGTACATGGTCTCTTTCTCAGTATGCCATGTGGCATCTTGGGCACCAACATCCTGGAAATCTGAGGAGATCTGACGCAGCTGCTGATGCTGCTCCTCCATTTCCAGGACATCTGCTTTTTCGATTTGTTCATGCCTGTGCTCTAGGAACCCTGCAGGGGGTGGTGCAGCGGTGGAGCATGCCTGACCCTTGGCTTAGTGGTCATCTGGAGCACCTGAGGGATCTGGGATTGTTACTCCATTCTCACTGTTCAGGTCCACCCTGCACACTTCCTGATTGAGGAATCCCTCTATCGGCATGTTTACAATCGTTCGCTGGGCGTGGGTGTAGGACACCTGCTCGCTCCCCCCTTCCCTCTCTAGGGGTTCAGGGAGCTGCCCCAGCACTGGGATAGCTAGTTCACTGTCTTTGAACTCACCATCACCCACCAGGCCCATGTCAGTGCAGGCGGGGATTCTGACACCCCCCTTTTCCATGTTCTGCACTAACAGTCGGGTGGCTTGCCCATCCAGCTCCAGTGGTTGGTGCTGAACCACTGTTGGTCAGACTCAGACTGACAAACTGAGCTGGTGGCTGTAAGAAAACCGGCTCGGCTTTCATTCCCTGTCCCTTCTGGGGGACTGGGTGTATTGGCAACCCTGCCGTTGAGGCAGGAACAATCAGGTCAATCTCACTCACTACCTGGTAGTTGTGAGAAATAATGTTACCTGACTGCAGGTTCCCTGGGTCACAGCAGAGGGAATCGGCATCTGGGATCAGGTGTGTCCACAGCGCAGTAGTCTCAGCGTCCAGCTGAACCTCCTGTCTAACCTGTGAATGTTGCTCCAGGGGATTTCTTTATTTATGTCTTTATTTAGTGGTTTCATTAGTGACAAAGGCTAAACTTTCTTGGAAAAATGTCTTTTATGTAAACCATGTTTGCTATTAATTCATTTAGGACTAGAATATGTTCATTTTCTTCCAATAAAAGAAGGGTTCCATTCGCCATAGTCGGGTTGACATTAGAAGCTTGCCATGCCCGGACTGTAACACCATCGCATTAGCATGTTAAAGCGATTTCGTTGAGGAGCCTAGCTTTCTTAACTAGTAAGTACTGTACTTCCTTGGTTTTTGAGGGGGGAAGGTGTCTTTCGCTGGAAATCTGGTCCCCTTCTACTGTAAAAATACCTGTGAAACCGGTTTAATCCGTCACAGCCAGCACTCCCGCTGGCCACCCACGTGTTATGCTCTTCATTAATGTCTAAGCCGGAACACATCATTATATCTCATTTTGTATTTCTTTAAAAAAAATCGTTTGCCCAGCCTAACAGTATTGTTGTTATTGTTTTTATCCTGTAAAGCGCTTTGAGGAGCCAGCTTTTAAGGCGCCATATACAATAAAGTTCATTATTATTACTATTGTTAAATTGCTGGACAGAGAGGTGAACATTATTACACGGAAGACAAAGATAGCGATTTATGTGTGGATGCTGCACATTGGTGGGGAGTCCCCATTGCCTGTAAAGCACTTTGAGTGGAGTGTCCAGAAAAGCGCTATATAAATGTAAGCAATTATTATTATGATTATTATTATTATGATTATTATTATTATTATTATTACGTTGCATTGTGCATTGTGCTGCTGTAATACAGTTTTAAATAATTAAAAGTCTAAACAGTATCAGCTTTATTTATGGGTTTTAAATCAATATAAATGTTTATATTGTAACGCCTAGGTGACTATTCATTGTTATTAAAATGACTTAAATTTGATCATGTTATGATAATTAGAAATATAAATTTGTTTGGTGCAAGTGAAGTTTTATTTAATCTCTGAGCCAGGGAAACATTGTATTTTTTTAAAAAAATGTTTATTAAAAAAAAAAAGTAACGGCTCCAGCAGGATTCAAACACACAACATGTGATGTAGGAGTCAGGAAGCTAACCCACAGCACCACCAGCAAGGTCACACAAAGAGTGTCGAAAAAGCCCTACAAAACATTATGTAACAATTCTTGTGTTGCGGTACATGAGTATAATTATATCGTTATTAATTTCTTTAAATACGCGATTCCATATTATATTCCCTTTTAATCAAATTCTTGTACCGGAGCTTGTTGACTCCAGTATCACGTTAGTTAAAGACTTCGATGCTTAAAATGTTTAGGGAGAAATGGAATACTGGTGTGTATGTTTTCTTTAAAGTACCGAGACCAGCCATATACTGTATGTTTAAGTTCCAAAATTAATATCGTTTATGGCCTTCACACGTGTTACAGTATGCTCCTATTCTTTTTATGCTCAGGTACTAAGATTTCCCTTCAGTGGTAAAATTCCATATAAATATTCAATGCTTAAACGGGCACAGTAAAGACATTAAATATACATGTACATATACATACTGTATACAGTACAGTTTGCATACAGTAATATGTTTATGTTCCTAAATCAATCTCTTTTATGAGCATGTGAAAGGCATGGTGAATCGGAGATTCTCAAAAATTACTGTACTTTGCATGATTGGAAACAAATGCGTGATTGCGAAATGCTGTGGTGTTACTTTTACAAAGACAGTCAATGAAAAAAAGAATGTGGACCAGGGCACTACTTTGAGTTTACAGCTTGTCCAAGGTCATTCATTATTAATACTATTAGTAATATCTTCGTTAAAGACTTTGATGGCGACAGCTCAAACATGAGAGGTTGAGCTTTATTAGCTCCACCTTGCAGAAATTCCGGATACTATTATTTTAATTGCGGTTTTATAGGAGAATTTACGGTAACTCGTGGTAGACTGCGTAAAGCGCACCGCAAAATAATGTGGTATCGCCCGCTTGTTTTGAATAGCTGCATCTGTACGCCCCGTGTCTCAACGGTAGGACGGAGTCAAATACTGCCTCGACACGTAACAGCGTTATATTAAACCGCAGGACTTTAGGGCTGTTTTGTTTGAATGTTCAAGGCATTGGTAAGAGCGTAGGTCAAGGGCCATTGGTGCATCTCCTGTGACTGGAGTAAAAATGCTATTCAAAGTGCAGTGACTAAAATCGTCGTCCACATGTCTCCGTTGTTGATTGCTTTCTGTCTAAGAACGTTCTGTTTTCATGTCCGAACGGGGAGACTTTATCATTCCAACTTGAAGCCACCCTTAAGTCCTCTGAGGTGTGTGTGTGTGTGCTTGCACGTATGGCGTAAAAGGTTTCTTAAACGGAGAGCGAACTTGAAAAAAGTTGCCTCCGCCGCCGCCGCCGCCTCGCACTCCCTGTTCGATTGTAGCAAGAAGGCAGCGGCCGTGGTGCTCGCTGTAGTCGTGGCCGAGTGGTTAAGGTGACGGACTTGAAATCTGTTGGGGTCTCCCCGCGCAGGTTCAAATCCTGCTGACTACGGTGTCCTTTGCATTTGGTTGCGTGCGTGCGTGTAAAAGGACCAGCGCCGTTTCGTTTTCGCTGGGACCTTTAACACTCTAAATCGTCTGGGCCCGCAGCCTGTGAAATCGATTCTTCAGCACCCAGGAAGGACGCTTTGCAGCTGGACACAGATACCGATGCTTTTCTGCAATGAGCTTTCCAGCTGAATTTTCTCGGCAGCTCCCTACTGAACCTGTTCTCCATTGCAACATAGCGGAGGCTCGTCACATCTATAGCAAGGCTGTGTAGGACCGCATACGCCACAGTGACTTGTACACAGACCACATGAAAGGCAAGCAAAATACAATTATTAAAATTCCAAAGACTCACAAGGTCAGAGGAACAGCGATGATCTGATCTGATCTGTTACAGAAGTCTAGGTTGACCTTTTTAGAGCTGTAATTGCATTTTTGTTTAATAGAAGATCAAATCTACTCGCATGTACCAGCACCTTACAGTTTATTGATGTTAATTCTGTTTAAGTAATAAGATTGCTAACGATGTTGGACTTTAGCCGGTGTTTTTTAGAACAAATTGCTTACACTTCTGTAAGGAATACGCAGTACGTGCCTTTGTCAGTCATTGCTCACCATACCTGTAACTTTCTTATCTAACTCACTTCCTCAAATGGTGAAGGTCCACAAACATAAATGAAAAAAAATCCCTTGTTGTAGATGAGGTGCCCAAAAAAGCAGCCCCTGATAGTGTATAACACATTTATACTATTGCAGAGACACATGTAACATATATATATATACTGTTTATATATATGAAACAGAAATAGAAACAGAAACAGGAATCGCTTACACACCTGGAGAATCTCTGTAGGAATATCTAGCATTTATCAATGGAAATAAAAGCTGCTTTAATACAGTGCATGTTCAAACTCAAACCCTCAGCTGCTGTTCTTGTTTGTTTTGGGACAAATTGCAACTGAGCATCGCATGAGCCGTTACGTACCCTTATCTGTTAGGGAATTTCAAGGGAGGAGTTAGGTCAGAATGGGTAGGCTGCAAAACAACAAGTAAAGATTTATTCCAAGATGAAACGTTGTGGCGGTTTTCTTATCTTTTCAGCATGGACTAAACTTTTACGTGTTCCTTATATGCTATATATGTATATATTAGCACCAATGTCGTTCTTAAAAACTAACATGAAATTGTCAGGGACATTCAGCTATATACAAAGACGAGACAGACAAACTAATAATTCTATATTAACGTGGCCTACATATTGACGCAATGATCGAACTAACTGACATGTTCTGATTCAGATTCCCTGCAGTTTATGCCAATTAGAACAATAGCAATGCTGAGTCCTCCCCACCCTACCGAGCACAAATTCAGCTGCTCTCCAGTTCTGTTCTGCATGTTTTTTCATTGCAATTGAGCTCGGAGCTGGAGATGATCTCCATACAGTTCTGTGTTAACTAGCCCGCACTTGCGTGCTAATTTACGGGTTGTGGCAAATGCTTTTCTATAGTTCATATACATGACAGCAACCTGTTACCGAGGAACCTGAGAGGTTTAAAAGCCACACGAGCCAGGCAGGATTCGAACCTACAATCTTCTGATCCGAAGTCAGATGCATTATCCATTACGCTACTGGCCCATAGAACATGTGCTTGCACTCAACCACAGAGAGCTCTACACTGCTACTAGTAGTACACTTCCCCATCTACATTTTCACAGCAAGAAACTTGTGTTTCCTACTATTTTTATCAGGTTTAAAATATCATCTCCTTAAAACAGAAAAAGTGTTGATGTGTCGTGCTGAAATTCCGATTGATTTTGAATTCAAAGAAAAAAGGTTTTCTTCCAAAACACCATGAAATTGTCACATCTTGCAGACAATAGGTGTATTCCATGTTGAAAAGAGAAGAAAGAAAACCATGGAGCCTTTTACAGGTGTGAGGCTTCTTCAGGTGTGAGAAGACCTCACAGCCGAAACACTGTGTTTCCGTTCTTCTCTTTTCAGCATGCAATAAACCTATTACTTGTTCCTTTGCAGCCGAGGCATGCTGACGTAGCTACCCAGCTGAACATCTTGCAGACTCTACAGTACTTCTCTCCTGTAGAAGTAAAGCAGGGCTTGCTGGGTGAGCTTTTGCTCCGGTAAATTAGGTCACGTGTCATGTTAAATCACTTCTTCTAAACACAACATTTGCTGGTGCTAGCTTTCCCCATGAAAAGAGACATTTCCCTTACAGTACATGACATATCGTTTTTATTCTATCAATAAGTATAGAAATTAAACAAAAGAAAAAATGGTGTCGCCAAAGAATGGGAGGTGTCAAGGGCATTGAGCTCCTTGGACATGAAAAGTGCCCGATAAATGCCATTTCTCATCATTTCTCTTGGCGTCAGTTCTGCTATTAAATGGGACGGAGGCGACGGGCTCAGAGAGCAGGTTAAGTGCACACCGAACACAGATGTGTCCAAGTGTCTGTAAAAGGGCGGTGCTCTGCTGGCGCTGTTCCCTAGTGGCTTAAAGTGCCTGCCTAGTAAGCAGGCGATCCTGGGTCTGAATACCAGCGGTGCCTCTCTCCGTGTCTTGTTGTGCCGAATGTCTCATTTCAGACAAACATGTACAGCTTGGTTCAGTTTAATGCAAGAATTCATTTCCTTTCTGGAATAACTTGTTTTTGAAGAAATCCATACAGCTTGTGAAAGATGAAATCCATTTCTTGGTTGTCAGTGGAAAAAGATTGCCGGCTGCAAGAAGCGCAAGTGATTGTTTTCTTTGACCATAAACCTGCAAATGTAGGGAGCTCAAGCGGCCGTCAGTCTCTGTGGTGCAATCGGTTAGCGCATTCGGCTATTAACCAGAAGGTTGGTGGTTCAAGCCCACCCAGGGACGCATGTCTCAGTTTTTCCAATGTAAACATCATCACCGCTAAAGAAAATGGCGCAGAAGGCTCCACAGTCGAAACGTTGTGCTTCTTTTCTTCTCTTTTCAGCATGGAGCAAACCTTTGCTTGATCCTTTGCAGCCTACGCAGGCTGACACAGCTACCTTTCTCTTAACGCGCCTCAATCATTATTCACCAAAACCATCAGCAGAATGTGTCGCCTTTGTGGTGATGTCACTCCTCTGCTTCACAAATGTCCTTAGTGACGGACCATTTCTTTCTGCCATTTTTCCGGAGCGGTTATTGATTGCTCCATCATTTCCCTCATACTTTCCATCCCTAGATTGAAAAAAAAAACAGAAACAGGCTGACAGGACGACAATCAAATTGCAAAAACTCATCAAAGCACTCGATAGAGTATTTGAATCCACAAGTAGCTACGAGCAACTTTGTCCTGGCTTGCATGAAAGTCGGAAAATGTCAAAAAGAAAAAGATGGTGGCTTTTTCATATTCGTTCTTTTATTTTTAGTTTGTTGCTTCTTCTGTCCATTGTCCTCCTGCCTGGCTCTTGACCTGTGACTGTTTGAACGCACACAGTAGACTTTCATGCAGGGGATTTGTCCTGAGCCTCTGTGAAAGACCCACCCACCCCCATAAATAACTGCTCTAGAAACACATGAATGCAAAACTAAACCACAGCTTAAAGAGGAGCTTGTCATGACCGCCAGGCAGTTAAGACCAACTCTTAAGCAATCTAATCAGCACCAGCAGCGGGTGATTATTAACAAACGCCGCCGCACGAGTTAACCCACCTGCACACACTCCACCGTGCGGTACGCAGTGCTATTTTTACCATCTTTACCTGCTTCCCGCTGGTATTGAGTCTACTCCTTGAGAGCTCTACCTGGCGTTTTTTCCATTACTTCTTTTATTCTGGATATTGGACTCCCCTTCTGCCTTTTCGACTTTGGACCTCACCTCTCACCTTGGACTGTTTGCCACCAGTGTTCTCCCTGGATTACAACTTACCTTACGCCTCTTGACCACGGAACAAAGCAAAGCAGAGCAAAACAAAACGAACAAACGAAAACCCTCACGTCCCGCACTTGCATATAACGCCGTTACGTGCCCAAGCAGTATTGTACGTCATCCTAGCACTGCACCCCGGGGCGTACGGTATATGGGAACGAGCACACGCCACGAATCGTCTCGAATCACTCCCTACAGCTGTAAGGCGCCTTGAAGCATGCACCCCCAACATTCTTCTTTGCGCATCTGTGAAAGGTAAACTCTTGAGCAAACTCTGAACCAGCTCAAAGGAAACTAATCCGATTAGACGTTACTTTGACTCATCCTTTAAGGGACCCTTGTTAATTGGAGAAATCAATGATTTTGAATGAATTCTGTATGCGTTAAAAGACAGCTATACACTGAAAACATGCAGGACACTTCTCATGATGTTTCCCGAGCCGAAACACAGTGCGTTTTTAAAAGCCATCTGACAAAGCCCGCCCACTGAAAACTGCAGCAGATCGTGTAAAGACGTTCAACTTTGTAACTACTGCACGCACAGGAAGCAGAATAAATTCCTCTTTTCCGGTTTTATTTATGCGAACCATAAATAAACCAAATAAACCAAGTTGCAAGAGGCCCGCACCCACAGCACAAATTGCGCAGCCTAGGCCACCTCCTCGCCCCGCACGCCACCGCCTCCTGCTGGGCCCACTCTTTCGCACACTCACACGCCACACTAACACTCAAAAGTGTGGGCAAAACGAGAAAACGAGCGCGCCGTTTCCTACACATCTGCAGTCGCCATTGCGCATTCGCAGCATGTCCCGGGATGCAATTCGGCCTCATTTGCATAACTCCAGACCGGCAGATCGCCACGCAAGCTCGCGACGTGCGCCTGCCACACACCGAACAAACCTTTTCAGCAATTTCCAAAAAACGGGCCTGCTCGCCTGCCCACAAGGCTCCGTCTCTTACCTGCTCTCCAGAGCCTGCTGCCTTCTGTGCTTTTCTCTCGGCACCGCTGCAGCGCACACAACTCCTGCAGCGGGAGGTGGGAGAAAGTTCCCGCGCTCCGCCGCAGGGAAGGCTCGCTCCGTGCGCACACGTCCTTTCGATGCCAGTCCAACAGTTGCTCTGCATTAGCTGCGTCGGGGCTCCGGCGTGTCGCACCTCACCTCACCTCACCTCACCTCACACTGCCCCCTCCTTGAATGTCTGGCGCTGGGCATGCCCCGCTCTCCTCCGCCTTATCTTATCGCGTGTGAGCACCGACAATGGCCACAATGCCGGGGAATGGCACCTGTAAATTAATTATCTTCTCTTGCAGCCTGAGATCATGTCCTTCTTTTGGCTCCCTCCAGTTCTGATAAAAAATCTCACTCTTAGATGTGTTAATTTTTGCGGAGGAAGCCAAAGAGAAACGATCACAGCACTGCAGAGCTCTGCTAATTGAGGCATTGTCAGAGAGGAGCAGGGTGACGTCATCCATGTATAGAGATGTCTTTACCTCTCCTCCCCCACTTCCAGGCACTGGTATCCCATTAATGGCCTGATCCTGGCGCAAGGCACAGGCTAAGGGCTCCATAGCCAAAACGCATAACAAGGGGGATAATGGGCAGCCCTGCCTCACCCCTGAACAGACTTCAAAGGGGCGTGATCTATTGCCATTAACCATGACTCTGCTGTTGCTACCTGTGTACAGCAGGTTAATCCACTTTCTCATGATGGGGCCAAACTTCATGTGCTCAAGTCCCGATGTTAAGTACTGCCGGTTTAGGCGGTCAAAGGCCTTTTCTAGGTCTACACCTAAAATGCAAAGAGGGAGGGAGCGATCCTCAGAGTACAGACAGACATCCCTCAACAAGGCCAGGTTGTCGCTCATCAGGCGTCCTGCTATCCCACAAGTCTGTTCTTTCCCTACCAGTGAGGCCACTACATTTTGTAGGTGCAGGAAAAGGGCTTTGGACAGGATCTTAGTGTCCAAGCCTAACAGGCTGAGGGTCTCCAGTTCTTTATGTCATTTTTTGCTCCTTTCTTAAACAAGAGAGAGATAGTGCCTTCCCTTAAGGAGTCAGGCAGCAATTCTGTCTTATAGCTTTCCTCGAATAGGAGCAGTAGCGGATCCTGAAGCAGATCCCAAAAGGTGCAATAAAATTCTTTAGGGAGCCCGTCAGCACCTGGAGTTTTCCCCTTCTGTAAGCTCTCCATCGCCTGTCTCAGCTCTTCTACTGTCAAATCCCTCTCAAGTACTTCCCTATCTTCTTCACTCAAAACGTTTTCTAGCTTTGAGGTAAAAAAATGAATTTCTTCATCCTTTAGCTCTGTAGAGCTGTACAGTCTTGAGTAGAAGGCCTCGGTGCAGGAGAGGATAGCACTCGGCTCTGTTCTCTCTCGTCCCTCCTCATCAACTACACTTTCCATGACAGACTTGGAGCCTACCACTTTCCTGAAAAAGAAGCGAGTACACTTCTCATTTTCTTCCAAGAACTGCACTCTGCCTCTTAACAGCACTCCTCGACTACTTTCTTCGGCTATGCTCCGGATGTCCTTTTTTAAAAGGGTGATATCCTCGAGCACATCGAAGCCACTGTGCAGCATCGTGTAGAGACGCTGCAGCTGCCTCTGTTTCCTGGCTAGCACTCCTCTCCGTCTGGCAGCAGCCTTCCTTCCCTCAGCCATGAAAAAGGCCTTTGTCCTCATCTTCACCTCCTCCCACCACTCTCCTACTGACCCGTACAGACACTGCAAGGACAGCCACTGTGATAGTTTCTCCTTGTAGCGGGATACTACCCCCTCGTTCTCTAGCAGCTTTGTGTTGAGTTTCCAGAGGCCTGGGCCAAAGACAGTCCCGCCCTGGAGTTCCACTCTACACCCTAAAGCCTGATGATCTGAGAAGAAGACAGGCTGAAGAGTGACCCCAACAACTTTCACTCTCTCTGAGACAAAGCAATAGTCAATTCTGGAGCTGCTATTCCTCCCTGACCATGTATATCCTGCTGTTGTGGGATATATACATCTATATGTGTCTGAGAGTTTAAAGTCTTGAACTAAGTTTTGCAGGGCCAGTGAGCTGGAATCCAATTTTATCGGAGAGCTAGACTGCCTGTCTGTGTGCTCTAAGATACAATTAAAATCCCCTCCCACTATCACGTCTGTGCTACTTAACAATAGGGGGGAGAGTGCCTTGAGTAGCTCCACCCTTCCTCCCACGTCAGTAGGACAATACACATTGATTAGCCGCAGGTTAACGGTCCCCCATTCCACATCCACACACAGCAACCTGCCATCTATGACCCTCTGAATACTTTTCAATTTGAAAGCCCATCCTTTGAAAAGAATGGCCACGCCAGAGGCTCTGTTGTTATTGTCCCCTGACCAAACAGAAGGCCCTTTATCCCACCTATCTTTAAAGCTTTTATACCTCTCTTGATAGGCTAAAGCACACTCCTGCAACATCAACACATCTCCCTCTCTCTGCTGGAGGTAATCAAAGACAGACTGGCATTTAACTCTGTCATTGATACCTCTGGTGTTAAGAGAAATTATGTTTAGAGCCATTTTACATAAGAAAGTGGAACCAGACTTTACAAAACACATTTCTCTTCGGTCTCACCTGTTACCTTCTCTTTCTTTTTCTTCTTACCAATTTCCTGCCAGCCATCCTCTGAATGAGCCTTCATCAGGGTGGCAGCAGTAAAAGCGTTCACGGAGTCCATTTCAAGGAAGGGGGTAGAAAGAGGGGTGGAAGGGTTCCAGCTGTCCCCATCGCCATGCTCTCCTTCCTCCTCGCTCGGGGAGAAAACAGAGTCATTTTTCCTTTTCCTCAAGTCCAGCTCCTGGGAGCACTGAGGGGAAAGGGGTGCAGCCGATGCACCAGTCTCCTCTTCCCCCTCACCCACCAGCTGTTGCAGATCCTCCGTGACGGACTGGATGGAGGAGAGGAGGGCATCTGTAGCACTTGCAGAGTCTGAGAAAAGCAGCTCCGCTGAATCCTGGGTATCGTCGCTGGACCCGCTCCACCGGGGGGCCCCACACTGGCCCTCGTTCTGAGGAGCAGGAGTGGGGGAGGGGTCCTCGCTGTTCTCGGGGGTTTTCAAACCCTCGTGCTTGTCTGGTGCAGTCTGCGGTTGTGGGAGCGTAGTGGATTTCTCTTCCACCGGCCCCGGAGCCACAGCAGGACTGATCCTGGCTGGAGGCTGAGACTCTTTGTCCAACAAGGGTTCTTTGTTTGACTTGTTGTTTGCTTTGGCTTTTCGGGCCGGTTTGGCTGAAACAAGCACTGCCTCATCCTTTCTCATTTTGAGTTTATTGGCGTAGGCGTGAGGGCAGTTCTTAAAAACGTGTCCTTCCGAGCCACATAAATTGCACTTTGGCAGCATTGAACAGTCAGAGGCTAAATGTCCCTGTTTGCCACAGGTCTTGCAGCATTTCACAGTGCAGGACGATGCCAGGTGTCCCACAGCACCACAGCGCCGACACACCTTTGGTTGTCCCACATAAAAAACATAGCCATTGCAGGCGCCCAGCCGGATTGTAGAGGGCAGGTGCCTTAAGCCTCCATTTACATTGTCCGGTAGTAAGCGAACCTCGAATTTCCTTGCTCCTGTTTTTATACCGTCAACATCTCTAACCTCAGTTCCATGGTGGACGGTGCAGTACTGGTTAAGCCAGATGTGAATGTCCTCCGTCTTTGCCAGTTCCGAGAACATAACAACATGCACCGTTTTCCTCTCTCTCTGTGTCAGAGGCTGCAAGTTGATCTTCTCAAGTGCAGGAACTTTCCCTCTTTTTGCCTCAAAGACATCCACGCATTGTTCAAACGGAGGATAGGTAGCAAATACAACCTCAAATGCTTTCTGACCTGGGAGAGCGAAGATGAAATCCAAGTGCCGAGGTTCAAAGCCAAGTTCCTTCTGTAACACTTTTCTGCTGAACTGCATACGATCCATGAAGAGGTCATCCAAAAGCTCAAAATGTACAGCATTCTTGCGGGATCCAAAGGTTGCCATCTCAAACTGCAAAACAAACACTGCTTCCACAAAACAAGAAAACAATCCAACTACTCCAACTACAGGCTGATCAAGGTATCTCCCCTGCCAGGTAAGCCGAGAGCCGCAGGCGATGAGCCCGGAGCTGAACGGGCCCCACTGGCTCGTTTGTAAGGCCAGGTGCATTGCCAACCACGACCGGCAGGGCAGAGGCCTTGAAGGCAGCCTGGGCTCCTGCAGCTGTCCAGCCACGCACTCTGGTTTCTCTTCATCTCGTACAAATCTTTTGCCTTTTACTAAAGATTTCTATGGAGAGGAGCATGAATGAGTTCCATACAATTTTTGTGCTTTCCTGCCTTCGGGTGGGGCGCAGCTGGGCTGGTCAAAGAGAGAAAACAAAACCGCTCACAATCGCTCTTATTACGGCGACTGTGGCTGTCTGCTTTGCCAGTCCTCGGTCTCCGCCTGTCTGATTGGCGCTCTTTTCTTTGGGGGGCGGGAAGTGTCCGGCCGCAAATATGAAGCGTTACAGCAACGACATGCCATGAGACGATTGATAACGATTTCCATAGGATCCACGCGGTTGCCTGGCAACCGTCAGCTTTGCGCAGTGGCAGTATCGTAGCCTTTGAGGTTTAGCCGATGCGCGATTATTGCTAGTTGAAAACTTTTCCCAATACCCCGCTTCCGCCGGTTTGCAATACAATTAGCGAAAGCAATTCTTGACAGTCTCGTCAGAGACTGAGCAAGGTGTTTAAAGACAGATTTTGTCATGGTAACATCATGGTAGAAAGAAACAAGCTTGTTACGTCTCAACAGAAACACTCTTTAGCTCTTTCAGCGTTATGCAGAGAACAGCGTCTGTCGAGATCACTTTTGAGTCAGCGCGAAACGCTGTGTGCTGTCAGTTTGATTTCATATTGCTCGTAGCGGCGCCAGGCTTTTGTCTGTCAAACGTTAGGTTGCGCTTCTTCATGCTGCATCGTCGGCATGAGTGGAGCTTTTTAAACGTCTGTACTTACTGCGCCTCATAAGAAATCGTTTGTCCCCGTTCAAAACAGATTGTGCGATGTCCTGCAGCGTTCGCAAAGCAAACCTTTGACAGTTTGAAAGAGGAATTTATTCTGCTTCCTGTGGGTGCAGTAGTTACAAAGTTGAACGTCTTTACACGATCTGCCGCAGATCTTACAAACGAGCCAGTGGGGCCCGTTCAGCTCGGGGCTCATCGCCTGCGGCTCACGGCTTGCGAGCGTGCCCAATCCGTGCGATAACTCGGAAAACACCCGGCCACACTGTGCCGGAAACGACGCACTCTGGGAAGCCGCTATGCAAAGCGAGGTCCCAAGATCCCCTGCGGCCGGACACTTCCCAACCCCCAAAGAAAAGAGCGCCAATCAGACGGCCGGAGACCGTGGACTCGCGGAGCAAACGGCCACAATCGCCATAACAAGACCGATTGCGGGCGTTTTTGTTTTCTCTCTTTGACCAGCCAGGCTGCGCCCCACCCGAAGGCAGGGAAGCACAAAAATTGCATGGAACTCATTCATGCTCCTCTCCACGGAAATCTTTAGTAAAAGGCGAAAGATTTGTACGAGATGAAGAGAAACCAGAGTGCGTGGCTGCATAGCTGCAGGAGCCCAGGCCGCCTTCAAAGCCTCTGCCCTGCCGGTCGTGGTTGGCAATACACCTGGCCTTACAAACGAGCCAGTGGGGCCCGTTCAGCTCCGGGCTCATCGCCTGCGGCTCACGGCTTGCGAGCGTGCCGAATCCGTGCGATAACTCGGAAAACACCCGGCCACACTGTGCCGGAAACGACGCACTCTGGGAAGCCGCTATGCAAAGTGAGATCCCAAGATCCCCTGCGGCCGGACACTTCCCGCCCCCCAAAGAAAAGAGCGCCAATCAGACGCCGGAGACCGTGGACTCGCGGAGCAGACTGCCACAATCGCCATAACAAGACCGATTGCGAGCGTTTTTGTTTTCTCTCTTTGAACAGCCAGGCTGCGCCCCACCCGAAGGCAGGGAAGCACAAAAATTGCATGGAACTCATTCATGCTCCTCTCCACGGAAATCTTTAGTAAAAGGCGAAAGATTTGTACGAAATGAAGAAAAACCAGAGTGCGTGACTGCACAGCTGCAGGAGCCCAGGCCGCCTTCAATGCCTCTGCCCTGCCAGTCGTGGTTGGCAATACACCTGGCCTTACAAACGAGCCAGTGGGGCCCGTTCAGCTCCGGGCTCATCGCCTGCGGCTCACGGCTTGCGAGCATGCCCAATCCGTGCGATAACTCGGAAAACACCCGGCCACACTGTGCCGGAAACGACGCACTCTGGGAAGCCGCTATGCAAAGCGAGGTCCCAAGATCCCCTGCGGCCGGACACTTCCCGCCCCCCAAAGAAAAGAGCGCCAATCAGACGGCCGGAGACCGTGGACTCGCGGAGCAGACTGCCACAATCGCCATAACAAGACCGATTGCGGGCGTTTTTGTTTTCTCTCTTTGACCAGCCAGGCTGCGCCCCACCCGAAGGCAAGGAAGCACAAAAATTGCATGGAACTCATTCATGCTCCTCTCCACGGAAATCTTTAGTAAAAGGCGAAAGATTTGTACGAGATGAAGAGAAACCAGTGTGCGTGGCTGCACAGCTGCAGGAGCCCAGGCCGCCTTCAAAGCCTCTGCGCTGCCGGTCGTGGTTGGCAATGCACCTGGCCTTACAAACTAGCCAGTGGGGCCCGTTCAGCTCCGGGCTCATCGCCTGCGGCTCACGGCTTGCGAGCGTGACCAATCCGTGCGATAACTCGGAAAACACCCGGCCACACTGTGCCGGAAACGACGCACTCTGGGAAGCCGCTATGCAAAGCGAGGTCCCAAGATCCCCTGCGGCCGGACACTTCCCAACCCCCAAAGAAAAGAGCGCCAATCAGACGGCCGGAGACCGAGGACTCGCGGAGCAGACTGCCACAATCGCCATAACAAGACCGATTGCGAGCGTTTTTGTTTTCTCTCTTTGACCAGCCAGGCTGCTCCCCACCCGAAGGCAGGGAAGCACAAAAATTGCATGGAACTCGTTCATGCTCGTCTCCACGGAAATCTTTAGTAAAAGGCGAAAGATTTGTACGAGATGAAGAGAAACCAGAGTGCGTGGCTGCACAGCTGCAGGAGCCCAGGCCGCCTTCAAAGCCTCTGCGCTGCCGGTCGTGGTTGGCAATGCACCTGGCCTTACAAACTAGCCAGTGGGGCCCGTTCAGCTCCGGGCTCATCGCCTGCGGCTCACGGCTTGCGAGCGTGCCCAATCCGTGCGATAACTCGGAAAACACCCGGCCACACTGTGCCGGAAACGACGCACTCTGGGAAGCCGCTATGCAAAGCGAGGTCCCAAGATCCCCTGCGGCCGGACACTTCCCGCCCCCCAAAGAAAAGAGCGCCAATCAGACGGCCGGAGACCGTGGACTCGCGGAGCAGACTGCCACAATCGCCATAACAAGACTGATTGCGGGCGTTTTTGTTTTCTCTCTTTGACCAGCCAGGTTGCGCCCCACCCGAAGGCAGGGAAGCACAAAAATTGCATGGAACGCATTCATGCTCCTCTCCACGGAAATCTTTAGTAAAAGGCGAAAGATTTGTACGAGATGAAGAGAAACCAGAGTGCGCGGCTGCACAGCTGCAGGAGCCCAGGCCGCCTTCAAAGCCTCTGCCCTGCCGGTCGTGGTTGGCAATACACCTGGCCTTACAAACGAGCCAGTGGGGCCCGTTCAGCTCCGGGCTCATCGCCTGCGGCTCACGGCTTGCGAGCGTGACCAATCCGTGCGATAACTCGGAAAACACCCGGCCACACTGTGCCGGAAACGACGCACTCTGGGAAGCCGCTATGCAAAGCGAGGTCCCAAGATCCCCTGCGGCCGGACACTTCCCAACCCCCAAAGAAAAGAGCGCCAATCAGACGGATGGAGACCGAGGACTCGCGGAGCAGACTGCCACAATCGCCATAACAAGACCGATTGCGGGCGTTTTTGTTTTCTCTCTTCGACCAGCCAGGCTGCGCCCCACCCGAAGGCAGGGAAGCACAAAAATTGCATGGAACTCATTCATGCTCCTCTCCACGGAAATCTTTAGTAAAAGGCAAAAGATTTGTACAAGATGAAGAGAAACCAGAGTGCGTGGTTGCACAGCTGCAGGAGCCCAGGCCGCCTTCAAAGCCTCTGCGCTGCCGGTCGTGGTTGGCAATGCACCTGGCCTTACAAACTAGCCAGTGGGGCCCGTTCAGCTCCGGGCTCATCGCCTGCGGCTCACGGCTTGCGAGCGTGACCAATCCGTGCGATAACTCGGAAAACACCCGGCCACACTGTGCCGGAAACGACGCACTCTGGGAAGCTGCTATGCAGGCAAGGTCCCAAGATCCCCTGCGGCCGGACACTTCCCGCCCCCCAAAGAAAAGAACGCCAATCAGACGGCCGGACCCAACAACCTTGGCGTTATTAGCACCACGCTCTAACCAACTGAGCTAACTGGCCTCGCAACAGTGCCCCTCTCAGTGCTGCAAAAAATCGAACTCAGGGAATTTCTTTTGTCCTCTTTTGAATAGAAAGCCGTGTAATTCAGTGTACGGGCTTTCTTGTGCACTTTCATGGTTCTTGTAACCAAAATCCTACACTGGCCTGAAATGCCCCCCATTTCACAGCATTTTTCAGCTGATTTAAAATGTACCTAAAGGAGAAGCATTTTTGAAGACCATCAATTACCAAGAGCTTTTGTCAAAGGTTTTGGTGGTCATTTTTAATGAACACAGAGCGCTGTGACCTCGGTTTTACATCTCATCCAAAAGACAGCGCCCTCTTACAACACAGCATCTCCGTCACTATACTGGGGCATTGGGACCCGCACAGACCTCAGGGTGAGCGCCCCCCCGCCGGCACCATTAACACCGCTTCCAGCTGGAAGCTTTGTTTTTCCCTGTAGCTCACCCTCATCCGGGTACTGACCTAGCTCACACCCGCTTAGCTTCAGTGGGTTTTCAGTTGCGAGTTGCAAAAGCCACTGCATTGGCTGGGAATCAAAACCAAGCCTCCCGCGTGGCAGGCGAGAATTCTAACACTGAACCACCAATGCTCAATGCCTGTACCTTCAAAAAAGACGGAGGACATTCACACCTGGCTTAACCAGTACTGCACCGTCCACCATGGAACTGAGGTTAGATATGTTGACGGTATAAAAGCAGGAGCAAGGAAATTCGAGGTTCGCTTGCTACCGGACAATATAAATGGAGGCTTAAGGCACCTGCCCTCTACAATCTGGCTGGGCGCCTGCAATGGCTATGTTTTTTATGTGGGACAACCAAAGGTGTGTTGGCGCTGTGGGACACCTGGCATCGCCCTGCACTGTGAAATGCTGCAAGACCTGTGGCAAACAGGGACATTTAGCCTCTGACTGTTCAATGCTGCCAAAGTGCAATTTACTTGGCTTGGAAGGACACGTTTTTATAAACTGCCCTCATGCCTACGCCAATAAACTCAAAATGAGAAAGGATGAGGCAGTGCTTGTTTCAGCCAAACCGGCCCGAAAAGCCAAAGCAAACAACAAGTCAAACAAAGAACCCTTGTTTGATAAAGTCTCAGCCTCCAGCCAGGATCTGCCCTGCTGTGGTTCCGGGGCCGGTGGAAGAGAAATCCACTACGCCCCCACAACAGACTGCACCAGACAAGCACGAGGGTTTGAAAACCCCCGAGAACAGCGAGGACCCCTCCCCCACTCCTGCTCCTCAGAACGAGGGCCAGTGTGGGGCCCCCCGGTGGAGCGGGTCCAGCGACGATACCCAGGATTCAGCGGAGCTGCTTTTCTCAGACTCTGCAAGTGCTACAGATGCCCTCCTCTCCTCCATCCAGTCCATCACAGAGGATCTGCAGCAAATGGTTGGTGAGGGGGAAGAGGAGACTGGTGCATCGGCTGCACCCCTTTCCCCTCAGTGCTCCCAGGAGCTGGACTTGAGGAAAAGGAAAAATGACTCTGTTTTCTCCCCGAGCGAGGAGGAAGGAGAGCATGGCGATGGGAACAGCTGGAACCCCTCCACCCCTCCCTCTACCCCCTTCCTTGAAATGGACTCCGTGAATGCTTTTACTGCTGCCACCCTGATGAAGGCTCATTCAGAGGATGGCTGGCAGGAAATTGGTAAGAAGAAAAAGAAAAAGAAGAAGGGACCAGGTGAGACAGAAGAGAAATGTGTTTTGTAAAGACTGGTTCCACTTTCTTATGTAATATGGCTCTAAACATAATATCTCTTAACACCAGAGGTATCAATGACAGAGTTAAATGCCAGTCTGTCTTTGATTACCTCCAGCAGAGAGAGGGAGATGTGTTGATGTTGCAGGAGTGTGCTTTAGCCTATCAAGAGAGGTATAAAAGCTTTGAAGATAGGTGGGATAAAGGGCTTTCTGTTTGGTCAGGGGACAATAACAACAGAGCCTCTGGCGTGGCCATTCTTTTCAAAGGATGGGCATTCAAATTGAAAAGTATTCAGAGGGTCATAGATGGCAGGTTGCTGTGTGTGGATGTGGAATGGGGGACCATTAACCTGCGGATATTCAATGTGTATTGCCCTACTGACGTGGGAGGAAGGGTGGAGCTACTCAAGGCACTCTCTCACCTATTGTTATGTAGCACAGACGTGATAGTGGGAGGGGATTTTAATTGTATCTTAGAGCACACAGACAGGCAGTCTAGCTCTCTGATAAAATTGGATTCCAGGTCACTGGCCCTGCAAAACTTAGTTCAAGACTTTAAACTCTCAGACACATATAGATGTATATATCCCACAACAGCAGGATATACATGGTCAGGGAGGAATAGCAGCTCCAGAATTGACTATTGCTTTGTCTCAGAGAGAGTGAAAGTTGTTGGGGTCACTCTTCAGCCTGTCTTCTTCTCAGATCATCAGGCTTTAGGTCGTAGAGTGGAACTCCAGGGCTTTGGCCCAGGCATCTGGAAACTCAACACAAAGCTGCTAGAGAACGAGGGGGTAGTCTCCCGCTACAAGGAGAAACTATCACAGTGGCTGTCCTTGCAGTGTCTGTACGGGTCAGTAGGAGAGTGGTGGGAGGAGGTGAAGATGAGGACAAAGGCCTTTTTCATGGCTGAGGGAAGGAAGGCTGCTGCCAGACGGAGAGGAGTGCTAGCCAGGAAACAGAGGCAGCTGCAGCGTCTCTACACGATGATGCACAGTGGCTTCGATGTGCTCGAGGATATCACCCTTTTAAAAAAGGACATCCGGAGCATAGCCGAAGAAAGTAGTCGAGTGCAGTTCTTGGAAGAAAATGAGAAGTGTTCTCGCCTCTTTTTCAGGAAAGTGGAAGGCTCCAAGTCTGTCATGGAAAGTGTAGTTGATGAGGAGGGACGAGAGAGAACAGAGCCGAGTGCAATCCTCTCCTGCACCGAGGCCTTCTACTCAAGAATGTACAGCTCTACAGAGGTAAAGGATGAAGAAATTCATTTTTTTACCTCAAAGCTAGAAAACGTTTTGAGTGAAGAAGATAAGGAAGTACTTGAGAGGGATTTGACAGTAGAAGAGCTGAGACAGGCTATGGAGAGCTTACAGAAGGGGAAAACTCCGGGTGCTGACGGGCTCCCTAAAGAATTTTATTGCACCTTTTGGGATCTGCTTCAGGATCCGCTGCTGCTCCTATTCGAGGAAAGCTATAAGACAGAATTGCTGCCTGACTCCTTAAGAGAAGGCACTATCTCTCTCTTGTTTAAGAAAGGAGCAAAGAATGACATAAAGAACTGGAGACCCCTCAGCCTGTTAGGCGTGGACACTAAGATCCTGTCCAAAGCCCTTTTCCTGCGCCTACAAAATGTAGTGGCCTCACTGGTAGGGAAAGAACAGACTTGTGGGATAGCAGGATGCCTGATGAGCGACAACCTGGCCTTGTTGAGGGATGTCTGTCTGTACTCAGAGGATCGCTCCCTCCCTCTGTGCATTTCAGGTGTAGACCTAGAAAAGGCCTTTGACCGCCTAAACCGGCAGTACTTAACTTCGGTACTTGAGCACATGAAGTTTGGCCCCATCATGAGAAAGTGGATTAACCTGCTGTACACAGGTAGCAACAGCAGAGTAATGGTTAATGGCAATAGATCACGCCCCTTTGAAGTCTGTTGTGAGGCAGGGCTGGCCATTATCCCCCTTGTTATTCGTTTTGGCTATGGAGCCCTTAGCCTGTGCCTTGCGCCAGGATCAGGCCATTAATGGGATACCAGTACCTGGAAGTGGGGGAGGAGAGGTAAAGACATCTCTATACATGGATGACGTCACCCTGCTCCTCTCTGACAATGCCTCAATTAGTAGAGCTCTGCAGTGCTGTGATCGGTTCTCTTTGGCTTCCTCTGCAAAAATTAACAAATCAAAGAGCGAGATTTTTTATCAGAACTGGAGGGAGCCAAAAGAAGGACATGATCTCAGGCTGCAAGAGAAGAGAATTAAGGTCCTGGGGGTGTATTTTGGAGAAGAGATGGGAACAGTAAATTGGCAGAACAAATTGCCAATCTTAAACAAAAAACTGATGCAATGGAAGAACCGAGACCTCACCATGACAGGGAAGGTGCTGGTCATCAAAGCCAAGCTCTTGCCTGTCTTGAATTTTCTGGCTTCTACCTTCCCAATCCCACACCGTGTTGCGGCGGTGCTGAGGAGATTGATGTTTCAATTTCTATGGGGTGTGAAGCAGGAAAGACTCAGAAGGGAAATAATGTACAGGCCGCTACCCTCAGGGGGGAAGTCTGTCCCAGATATTGCTACGAAGCTGCTGTGCATTTTCCTGGCCTCTGTGCTGAGAGGCTTTGCAACAGCACCTGCAGCGCGTACCTGGACTTATTTTTCCAGGCTCTGGGTAGGTAGGGAGGTGTTCAGAGTGTGGGGTGTCAGACCCAAGCTGGATGTCCCACTCTCTGACACATGCCCTGCAATTTATGGGACAGTTAAAAGTTTTCTAAGATCTCACACAATTGGCCATATTCCCCTCCGAGATGTCAGCGTCCAAAAACTGGAAGATTTCTTTGCACCCCAGAACAATAGGCAGACCCCTGTGGGCATTTTAACATCAGCCCAAACAAGGAAGGTGTGGAAACACACATCCTCTAAGTTTCTGTGCAACATTCACAGAGATTTAGCCTGGAGTGTCGTCCACCAGTGCTTACCGGTACGAACTTCCTTGTACCGTATGGTCCTCACACCCAGCCCTCGCTGCGTTAGGGTGGGCTGCAGCGAGGAGGAGACTGTGACCCATCTCCTGTGGTCCTGCTTTTTTGCTAAGGCCTTCTGGGCACAGTTTGAAGATTGGTTGCAGGCTCTCTCGCCCCAATTTACCCTGACCGCTGCTTTCGTCATATACGGCATCTCTCCTGTCAAACTTCCTCCTGACGTGTTTGACAGGATCTGGGCCGTGGTGAACAGTGGGAAAGACGCCCTGTGGAGAGTGAGGAACATGGGGCTGTTCAAAGGCATCAAGATCCCAGTCAAGGCTGCAGGTAGCCTGGCCCTGTTCATCACCCGAGAGAACTATTACCTCAGAGATCTGTGGAGAGAAGGGAGGGAGGAAGCAGAAAATCTGTGGGAAATAGAGGGCATAGGTCAATATCTCAAGAAACTGTGAAAAACACTATCATGTTTAAGTAAAGAATGTGATTTGCTTCAGAAAAAAGAAATTGTTGCTATGTAACTCGTACCGTGTCAAAATGTAATAAGATGTGATCATATATACTGTTTTAAGTATGTATATTAATGTAAAGCATTTGTGATGCCCTGTATTTTATTGTGAAAAGGAAATAAAAGTTCTTAAAAATCGAAATCGCTGGAGGAAACAGTCCATCTGGCCATGAAACTCATTTGAACGTCTAGCTACAGCAACTAACAATATCATGATTTATTCAGGATGTGTGGAATCAGCACGTCCCGGAGACAGCTTCCGAAATCGTGAGCATTCTCTGGTGGTGTCCTGCAGGGCACCTGTGGGCGTGCATTGGTGGTATAGTGTTGAGCATAGCTGCCTTCCAAGCAGTTGACCCGGGTTCGATTCCTGGCCAACGCAGTGGCAATTGGTTTCAAATGCTGTCATGAGCCTTGGATTATGACTAGCAAAGCGAAGCCTTTTGAAAGAGCTAAAGCACTGCAAAACGGAATTGAAGGAGAATCTTACAGGGGATTCTGAGCGGTGTCTGCATACACGCAGTCCGATACGGGTGCTGAAAGCTTGAGCTACTCTCAATGTCATGCTGCCTTTCCCCGGAGTAAATCTGTTACATTGAAGGAATGCTTCTCGCAGGTTCAAAAGGGACCCTTGTTAATTGGAGAAATCAATGATTTCTAATGAATTCTGTATGTGTTAAAATACAGCTATACACAGAAAACATGCAGGACACTGCCCATGATGTTTCCCGAGCCGAAACACAGTGCGTTTTTCCAAGACATCTGACAAAGCTCGCCCACTGAAAACTGCAGCAGATCGTGTAAAGACCTTCAACTTTGTAACTACTGCACGCACAGGAAGCACAATAAATTCCTCTTTTCAAACTGTCAAAGGTTTGCTTTGCAAACGCTGCAGGACATCGCACAATCTCTTTTGAACGGGGACAAACGATTTCTTATGGGGCGCAGTAAGTACAGACGTTTAAAAAGCTCCACTCATGCCGACGATGCAGCATGAAGAAGCGCAACCTAACGTTTGACAGACAAAAGCCGGGCGCCGCTACGAGCAATATGAAATCAAACTGACAGCACACGGCGTTTCGCGCTGACTCAAAAGTGATCTCGACAGACGCTGTTCTCTGCATAACGCTGAAAGAGATAAAGAGCGTTTCTGTTGAGACGTAACAAGCTCGTTTCTTTCTACCATGATGTCACCATGACAAAATCTGTCTTTAAACACCTTGCTCAGTCTCTGACGAGACTGTCAAAAATTGCTTTCGCCGATTGTATTGCAAACCAGCGGAAGCGGGGTATTGGGAAAAGTTTTCAACTAGCAACAATCGTGCGTGCTAATTAGAACAACAGCAACGCTGAGCTCTCAGCACCGTACTGAGCCCAGGTGTTATTCTAAAGCTGTCAGGTGCAGTTCATTTATATGAAGGAAATCTCTTACTGGGTACGATTACAATGCAGTAAGTAGCACAGGCTACTTGGGGAATAGCCCGATGTGTTTTAAAACGACCCGAGCCAGGTAGGAGTCGAACCTACAATCTCCTAATCCGTAGTCAGATGCATTATGCATTGCGCCACTGTCCCTGGTGTGACACTACAGGACTGTAACCCAGTGATCTCAGCCCTGCAACTAGTAAAATATTACCCCCGGTCCATTCTTTTCCAAAAGTGAGAAACACCTGTTTTCTACATTTTGTCTGTTTTAAAACCATATCTCTTTAAACCAAACCAAGAGTTTGTCTTTTGCACTGATATTCTGATTCATTTCGATTTCAAAGAAAAAAAAGCATTACCTTCCAAAGCATCATAAAATTGTCCCTTCTTCCAGACTCTACTTCTCTCTTGTAGTAGTACAGTAGACCTTTCCAGGTGAGCAGATCACAGAGTCCGAAATGAGCTTCCTCCATCAAGCAAAGTACCTGAACATGACTCTGTCTTCATAAAAGCGCCCCTGTAATAAAGAAATTAAATCCGAAATCAAGAGGGCAGTTGCCTACTGAAGTTCAAGAAGTCATCAATTTTAACCTAGCAACACATTAAAGGCTGCATCTATACAAGTACGATTCTAGAAATGCTCACCAGATTACGTTTTAAGAAGGAACTGCGCCTCAGGTTCCGCCGAGATCTTAACTCGGATGGCAGGATTCAGAGTCCGGAGTGCGGACTGATGGCGCACGGAGGGTCCACATACTGTGGATCCCTCAGTGATCTTCCGCGTATTCAAACCGCCAGCATGTGACTCCCCTGTCCCCGTGACCTCATTGCTCTGCTCTCTCCTCTGTGCAGCCGAGCCCGACTCATGGTAAAGTGGAAAAAAATATGCCCTCAACGTGAGATTTACTCTGGACGAGGATAGATGTTACCTTTTTATCGTTGAATAGGATGTATGTGATGTGGCGACTAGGTTCAATTTTGTATCCTCTTTAAAAGATTAAGGACTGGGGTGAGCGTGATTTACCACCCTTTCAGCTAAGGACCCGACATGCGCACCGTTTAAGCTGCATAGACTCGGTCGATTAACTCTTCTCCATTAGCAGGGTTAAGGTTAAAGAAAAAAAACATTGCTGACTTCTTTTTTTTTTGCCAGCCGCTAGCGCTGATTAGCAAGGTTTGTATTTCATGTTTTGCAAGTTGCATCCATTTTAAGAAAAACAAGTCGCGTTAAAGACAGGAAATGAATACTTGCATTTAATTAAGTCTAGCCGTAGGCGGTTGTCCATAATGACCAGTACTGTTCGAGAAGACAGAACAAAGAAGGCACCGCTGGGATTCGGACCCAGGATCTCCTGTTTACTAGACAGGCGCTTTAACCAACTAAGCCACGGCGCCCCAGGAGTGTTGTCCTTTTGCAGCCACTTGGACACACCTTTAGAAAAACATTTTGTTAACAGGCATTCTGCCTCAGCCTAAACACCTATAGCTTGCAAAGTGCATGCTATTAGACAGGCACCTCTGCAAGACCTTAAGAGTCTCTTAAACTAGTGATAGTAAGTTGTTCCCAACGGGTGATGTTCGGCTTTCAAATCATCTCTCCGTGGAAGCGCCGAGATGCAGCTGTTTAAGGCTTAGAAGCAGCTGACTGTTTCACTACCTAGCTGATCACTGTCAGTCAGGGAGCTCAGAGGTGAAAAGCCTGTCTGAGAGACAATTCGCCGTCGATCAGTTCAATATGTTCCGTACCAGCTCGGCGCACCTGAGATCATCTTGGTAGCCGTGTAGCTCATATAGGTGAGAGCGTGTGTGTGTACCACCGTGATTGGATGCCGGCCCTTCTCAGGTCACAGTAAACCTTCTGCTCAAAAAAAGTGAGGTTTTATTTAATCTCTGACCAAGGGAAACGTTTCATTTTTTCAAAGAAATGTTTGTTAAAAAATAAAGTCATAGTTCAATGGGATTCAATCATAGACCGTGTGATATGGAAGTCAGGAACCTAACCCACAGCACCACCAGCACAGTCACGTGCTGAGTGCTGAAAAAGCACTACAGAAACATTATCGACAGACAATGTACAGCGTGTACTATTCTTGTGTTGCGGTACATGAATATAATTATATCGTTATTAATTTCTAATTTATAACTTTATTAACTTTATAAATTAACTTTATAAATTTATTAACGTTATTAATTAATTTCACGACGCACAGACAGGGCGCGGGGAGCCGCCGCCTGCAAACACAGCTCCAGGCAGGACTCCACTCCGCAGGAGCCGCAGAGCAGAGGAGATGGGGGCAGCTTAGCTCCTGTGCAGAGACCTGAGCTGCTGTTGCTGCAGACACTGTCTTTTCTGCACTCGGGGTAGGAGTGAATGTTGAGTTGCCCTTAGAAATGAAGCAGAGCACTTCAACGGCACGGGTGTGTGTGTGTGCGCCCTGGTGATTCTGGGAGACAGATTGAACCTGGGCTAAAAGAGAGGGGGCTTAGCCCTCTTCCATTTGCTAGTTCAAAGTTGTACAACCCATTTGTATCTGCTAGGCGGCGCAGTCGTCGTGCACAAAGAACGCTTTGAAAAGCGTCAAAGGCAAGTCATTCCGAGTTGGTCGTTTGTGTTTTCCGTTCAGACGCGAAATGCTGAAATGATCTCTCGGCTCCTCGGTTGTCATTTCTGCTCCTTAAAGGAATCACAGCACCCGTCGGCTTCCAGCACGGTGGTTCGGGACACAATGCCGGGGGTCGGAGAGAGCGATGTCTTCCTCGTTAGTATAGGACCTGTCACCTGTCCCCACCTGTCACGCAGGAGACCGGGGTACATCAGGACGCGCATTGAAGTGAAAGCAGGATGCGCTGCGACATGCACTGTGCAGATCCCGCCACACTAAGGGGTGAGTGGGTCTGTTCGATCACAGCGCTAGGCGAATCCCCAATCCCCTTTTGTGCGTGGCGACAAAAGAAGTCTGTTTCCGCCCGGTTTCGAACCGGGGACCTTTCGCATGTGAGGCAAACGTGATAACCACTACACTACGGAAACGGTGGTAAGATATGCCCAGCGGCCCAGTGTTGAGCTTCGCCATTGCGATTCAGCTGCTTCCAGTGCCTTTATTGGAGTGCGCTGATGGACCGTGCTCTCTCTCCAGAGACCAGCACGCCTGTCATGGACGGAGCAGGAAAGGCGCTGCCACATTCTACAGCCCTCTCCACGCAATCGACGAAATCTGGCTACTGAAGTGGAGAAAATCGCCTCTCCAGAAAGTGCAAATATCATCTTGGAGAGTATAAATCCTATTGCCGAAGGTCAGCTCTGTCTACCAGAGTGACCCTCCCACCTCCTGCAGCGATGGTCAGCTCGTCTCACACGCGAGAAGTTTTGGCTGGAAACAAGCGCCCCCTCTTCTCGCACGTTTTGCACGTTCGAGAAGGATCTTCTTCACATTCGCCCATGCAGTTCCCAGTCTTGTGGACGAGGACAAAAAGAACACACAAGGGCTCATCCAGGAGTTGAACCCAGGACCTCCCGCACCCTAAGCGAGACTCATACCCCTAAACCAATGAGCCACGGCAGCACTTTCCATTTTATTCTGTCAGCGAGCTTGAGGACGGGGGAGAGGCGTCATTCGCTCGTCCAGTCAGACCTTCATCAATAAGTCAAGAAAGCTGCAATTACACGACTGCCTTGCAGACGAAGGGCAGTGAACTGCACCCGGTAAGAGGGGAACAAGCGGCACTAGGTGACACCGAGGCATAACCCCAGCGAGGGGGGTTAGCTTGCATGGTACAGCGCTCGCTTTGCATGCGAGAGATAACGGGATCATTTCCCACGTCCTCCAGGTGTGTGCTTAGAGCTTGATGTGCCGAAAGGTGTCCTTTAGCCTGTGGTCACGCCTTGCATGGAGAGCGTCATGCAGCTGTCAATCATTTTGCAGCCACGCCCCCTCTTCATCTTCTCTCTGCCTTAAGCGTCTCCGCCACTCTCTCTTGACATTTCATGTCAGCATGTCAGAAGTCCGAGTGACGTTTTTAATGGCTGAGTGAGGGCACGATGCTGAAGCAGAGAGGCCACTTCAGCCAGAGAGACTTGTGCTAGGTGAGATCTGAAAAACGGACTCGCAACAGAAACAGACCAAAAAAGTATCGGTGAGATCAAAAGGCAAATGCAACATCCAGCAGAGGGCGTCTAAAGATTAGGGAACGGGCGACTGAAATCCATATGAGGCAAACTTTCCAGCTGTGTACTGCAGCTGGCCTCGTTGGTGTAGTTGGTAGCGCGTCAGTCTCATTGTCTGAAGGTCCTGAGTTTGATCCTCACACGGGGCAGGGCTGCTTCCTCTCTTGCTCTTTTCAAACACTTGCGGCAACTGTTCGCTCATAACCACGTCTGGAATGCGTGACCTTTACACGGGGGAGAAGCAACGCCGCATCCCTTTTCTAAAGAACATTCACATTCAGAAATAAGTCAAGAAATTTGCCATTACTTTAGCTCGCGCTGCTGTCAGCCTGCCCATGTTGCCAAAGAAAGATTCACTCGGCGTCAACATGACAGAACAGCGATCACTTGAAAACACTGTTCCACACTCCGTAAGCAAGAACTTCAGTGTTTGCAGTCACCCGATATGCCGATAGTCAAAGGAGTACAAAACATGAAGCGTCAAAAGACAAGATGAGTTGATGGAAAGAGCCTTGAATTGATGAGCACAAAAGTTCAGCTCGTACAATAGGCAACGAAGGTCCCGGCGTCATCATCGCACTTGAAAGGACTGCCTTGCAGACTAAGGGTAGTGGGAGGTTGCTGTTTTCAGATGGAGGCATTGGGATGGTGGGCCGAGATCTATTCTTCTTAAGGAATTCTTCATCGTGAAAGATCGGTCCACAGGTCATCCAAAGAACTTACAAATTTTTTGGACTCAGGGAATCACGTGCTTCCGGAAGGGAGTGAAGTGCTCAAACACATGACATGCCCCCTTGATCTCACATGCACAATTCTGCTGCAACATGCACAGCTACCGTCCACACCAGGCAGTGGGGCTTCAGCAGAATTTGCTACGCCACCTGCAATAACATATCCAGCTGCACACATATACATGGCCCCTCTGTCCTTTTCAGGATCTCAAAAAAAAGCATAGCATGGTTTTCCTGCAACCTGATTGACCGCATCTCCCTCAGAATGTGCCCCGTTGCATTCATTGCTGAAGCAGGACGGAGGCTAACGGACATGCCAGAACAGTTAGGCTCAGCGATCTCTCCAAAATATTGTGGTTGTAGTGGAAGAAATATGGTTTAAATTGTACCTTGGTATTTCAAACTCTCTCTAGAATGTTATCCTTTTCTATTTTATTTTGACAGGAACTGGCTAATGACACTAGATGAAAAGAGAAGAAAGAAAACACAACGTTTCGGCCGTGGAGCCTTCTTCAGGTGTGAGGGCTCCACGGCTGAAATGTTGTGTTTTCTTTCTTCTCTTTTAAGCATGGAATAGACCTATTACTTGTTCCTTTGCAGCCTACGCATGCTGACACAGCTCCCCACCTGAACTGCTTATGATGCCTGGTAGTTTGTGGTACTTGGGTATTGTCTTATGTTTGCTCAAACTGCATATGTGTGATTGCATATTTTTGGGTATTTTCATATGTCAATATTTAATTCACTGACATTCCTGTATGCTTGGAAGAAAGGTAGATTGGATTTGGCACAGGACGCCTGCCCATATTTGTTGATCATTGTTGGGCTGGAAAAACAACGATAAAAAGTGTATGAAAAAAGCTCTCTCCAATATTTCCCTTCTCTTCGCCATGGTTACACTGCCTGTTCTTTCCGTCTTTTGTCCTTCTACAAAGATTCCAGGGCTCTTTTTCCACCATAATATCAGAAGCCAAAAAATAACCATCTAATGTGTAAACAGCATTTGTAATGTTGGTAGCTGGAAGAGGTTAAGTATGTTTGCAAGACCTAGTTGATTACACCAGACTTACTTTGTTGTTGTCAGTTTTTTTTTTCTCTTTTAAAGGCTGTAGGTGGGGTGTGATGGACTGTACCACTATCATAGAAGATTTTTTCAGGACACATCGCAGTTCCATAGTAGAATTTATCAATAGTAGAATTCCATAGGACATTATTTACCAACATATTACCCAGTGTGAGACTCTGCCAGTAAAGCTCAGAGCATTGAGTTCTCCACTGATAAAGATGGCTGTCTGAAGTCATGAAATCCACTGCTGGGATGCCTGAGAGACAGTAATTGAATCTTGGCTGGAATTAGGCTTTCTATTAGTGTTGATCTTTGGGAATTATGTGGTAAAAAGGGAAAACTCCTTTACTTTAGTCACTTTGAATGTTCAAATGTACAGAACCTGCAAAACTAAGCAATGAAAAAAATCCATCACCACTCTCATGATAGCATAACTCATAGTCTCTGCTGTTGTGTAACAATACACACTTTCAATTTTCTTATCGCCTGTCTCCAGAGAGAATCTTGTTAGTGCTGATGACCTTGAATTAGACCTTGTTGACTCTGTAAAACAATCTTCCTCTGCTTAGAATTTCACTCAGATTGATTATGTTCTCAGATTATTCCTGGCAGGACTGAGTTTCCAGGAAATGAAAAGTGAAAGAAAAAGTACAGAAGATCAGCCCTTGAATATACAACATTGTGCAGTGAGATTGTTAAATGTATTAGCTGCTATCCCGTGCTAGAGCCTGTCGTGGTAAGCAGTGGATGACAGGATCTAGCATAGATACTAATGAAACACTGTTAATGAAAGATAAAACACTTGAGTCTTATTTTAGTTTTCCATTTCCCTTTCATTTGTGATGTACTGTACAACAGGCCACAGAACATGCACAAAAACAGATATGCACACATTCACACCAGGCAATGACAGTCTGCCCAGTCAGAATCTGAGCTGAGGTATCAGAATTCTGAATTCCCTGAATTCTGTCATGGATCATCCACAATAAGGGCAATGTTTGAACACGAGGATCCCCAGGAGAGAGCCTAGTAACACAAATCTTGGAGCAAAAGCAGATGATTAACTTCATAGTTTGTGTGGTTGAGCCAAAGTTGAGCATGAGGATATGTGAGTCACCATTCTTAGAAATGGATCCAACTTCAGACAGGCGTCAAAAGTAAGAGTATACAGTGCTGGGGCAATGACACTTCAATGATCAGAAGGATAACAAGAGTTTTAATGCATTGAAATTGATTTTCTGGTGATGCACACTGTCATGGAACTATTAATTTTTTAAGGATCACTTACTGACGTCAGACAGCTGCCAATTCTCCAGACTGGAAGGATGAACAGTTTATCCCCCTAGGTACCATATTTCCATATTTCGAAGCATTGGAATAATACATGTCATACAGCAACATAAAAACAGGAAGACAAGTATCACAGCCCCTATAATCGGTGTTAGTAACTTAAAAGAAAAACATTCCCCCTGGCCCAAACAGTGATTCTAACCAGGAGAGAAAAGCCAGTGTATCTTTTATGCCTCTCTCTTTATTCACCTTGTCTTTTAGTTCTTTCAAATGCTGAATAGCGAGCGTAATATTTCCGTAATCATCGTCATTAGCTGGAATATATGTACAACAGGAGTCTCCTACTAAAGCATAGACTCCTCCAGATGCTGCATTTTGAAGGTCCAGCACGAACCTGTTCTGAAGTACCATTAATCTAACTCCCCTTAATTCTTGTTTGATAGCGTCTAAGCCTTCTAACGTGATATTAATAAAAGAGTACATTTCATAAAAAGTCGCATGGGTGAGGCTGTAGAATGAGGCATTAAAGCACATATATAACAAGATGCATTAAATTTCTTTAACTTTACAGCATGATTTATAAATTTATACCACAAATTACTCATATCCCCCTCATTATCAGTTTCATTCAGCCAGTTTGTATACAAAGAGGCTTCGTGTTTAGATTCTTCCTCTTTTGGGGTGGTGACAGGCTTCTACATAAAAAGGAAAAAGGCTGTGCACATCAGTCCCACGCAGGTTATCCCCATCTGTCCTTGTGGAGACATCACTCCTGCGCTTTGCTCAGTTCGTTTGTGACCTTTTTACAGTGGGAAGCATGAATCCAGGGCACCATTTCTGTGACCTTCACAGCAGTGGCAGTGGTCAGCAGCACCTGGTACAGCCCCCTCCACCTGAGTGAACACCATTTCTTTTTCCTGAAGTCTTTCACCAGAATCCAGTCTCCTTATTCACTCATTAGTTCTTACAGCACAGGTAAATCCCTGTGGGCTGGAGCCCAGCATAATCTTAGGCTTTTTTGGTCAACATTGGTCAACAGATTGGTCAACAACTGGGTAATAACTCTTAGAAAAATCTACACATTGTTCCCCTGCCTCAGCTGTGACGTTTTGCAGAACAATTCTAGCTGAAGTTGTAAAATTTCTCTTTGTTCCGTTCCTGCAAAACATCTTATTATGAGCAAACAAACCACAATAATCATTTCCATCTAGGGGAATCACTCCCAAGGGTAACCCCCCTTAAAGCTATATTGTTCTACCCATCAGGTTCTGCCACTAGATAAGAGAACCTTTCCCATGAAATCATTTTTTGACCTTCATGATCCCTTCAGGGTGTACAATTAGCACAGAAGCAGCAGCTTTAGTCCACATGTTTTTCAAACAGGATATTAACGATATGATCATAACGAATAATACCAGACCCACAAATATGTATTGAACCAGAGACCCTCTCCATGTTCCTAGCACAGACTGTAGCCATGTACCAATGCCCCAATCATCTGGATTATAATTATGATATATATTTTTCTTCATCATAGATGTGCTTTGCTAAGTCCTAGCAACCTACAATACTACAATAGAGAATTAGCAAATTCAACAATCCATTCCTCCAGCTAAATTCATCCCTCCAGGAAGTTTCATTGATTGGCCCGTGATGATATCAAACAGGCTGTTACACAGTTCTGTTTGATCCAGCCCGCATCCCATGGCGTTCCTTCAGTCTGATGTCTAGTCGATCTTTCAGAGATCTGTTCCTTCATTCCACTGTTCCAGCAGACTGAGGGTGATCTCAGTCCATCTCACTCCGAACAATGCAGCCACAGCCTGACACACCTTCCCTGTGAAGTGTGTTCCTTGATCATAATACAAGGGGCAGGGCAGTGCCCACCGAGGGCTTATCTCTGTTATCAAGTGTTTGGTAGACACAGAGGCAGTGGCAGCAACCCACCAGGAAAACAGATTATAAGAGCCCAGGTTTCCCTTTACAATTTTCAATTTCCCAGGTTTGAAAGGTTCCTCAGTAGCAGGCCTTTTGAGCTGTTGCACCCGCACCTGAACTGTAGTTGAGTTCCTTTGATAAACATTACATCCAGATACCACATAAGTGGTTACGGCTTCAAACCCGGTTCTCACCCAGTTTTGGGTAACCGGCACACCATTTGACTCCCACCTGGGTGTCCAACAGAGTGCATTTGTCGGGCTATAAAGGGCATTAGGCTGTGAGGGCATGCAGGGCGTCTGGTGTGCTGTCAGCTCCACACCCCATCATCATGCAGCCCCACAATCTTTTCTAACCATGTCCATTTCTCTGCTTCACAGAGGTCTCAGACTACTGTTCTACAAGTATTGCTCACCTGACAGTTGCATCTGCAAAGTTGTTCCCTCGAGTTACTGGAAACATTTCTTTATTATGTGATTTACACATTACCACAGCTACTTCAGTCAGTAGCTGCAAAGCTTCTAACAGTTCAGAGATAAACCCAGCATTCTTAACTGGAGTCCCTGCTGTGTTGAGAAAATCCCTATTCCTCCACCACCATCCAAAATTGTGGCATGCACCAAATGTATATATAGAGTCTATATACATATGCAGCCATTCAAAACAAGCGGGGTACGCTGCGGTATAACACGGTGGGCGTGTCGCAGTATACCGCATCATACCGGACGCAAATTAGATTATGTTAATAGTATCCGGAATCACCTTGTAAAATCGCCAGGTGGAGCTAATAAAGGTTAACCTCTCCTGTACAGCATTTGAGCTGTCACCAGAAAACGTCAGTTTTGAATCCTGATCACTGCTGAGGGACAATCTTTATTCAATTAAGAATTTAAGGTGTATACTCTTTAGACTTTAAATTTAAACAGTGTATTACAGCATGTTAATCATTAAACATTAAAAAGGCGGTATATTTTATAAAAGCAAGATTGTTCTGTTGGACAAAAGTACACAACCTACCACCTTTATCATAAATATTTTAATTATGCAGGAATATTTTATGCATCAAAGTCTTTACTGAAGATATTACTAAGAGTATTAATAATGAATGACCTTGGACAAGCTGTAAGCTCAAAGTATTACCCTGGTCCACATTCTTTGTAACCGTCTTTGTAAACGAAAATAGTTTATTTTTTCATTGACAAAAAGTAACACCACAGCATTTAGTTGATCCGATCACGCATTCATTTCTAATCATACAATGTAATTCTTGAGAATCTCCGATTCACCATGCCTTTCACATGCTCATAAACGATTTTAATTTAGGAATATAAACATATTAATGTATGTAAACTGTACTGTATATTGCTGGTCTTGGTAGTTTAAAGAAAAAATACACACCAGTATTCCATTTCTCCCTAAACATTTTAAGCATCAAAGTCTTACATGTTGTTATTTGGGAAACATTTTTACGTGCTCCTTCTGACCATATTAGGATTATATACTTTGTGAAAAGTGATAGTATTTAACCTTTTCTGTGAATTCGCTTGTTATCTAACAAATGCATACTTTTAGAATTTGATTAACAGGGAATATAATATGGAATTGCGTATCTAAACAACTTAATAATGATATAATTATAATAATGTACTGTCTGGCGGAATAAACTGAAGAGGTTAGTTAATGCGACACGGAATTATTAAGAATTATCACCTCTTTTTACACTTGAGAACAAATGAGAACATTCCACTCAGTGGGATGTTATCTCAAGCACCTGCTAATTCGTTTTACACCACTGGACGACAGGAGAATGTGACTGTACTGTATCTGTACAGAATGTATCTTTCAATCAATACAGTAATTGATTAAAATCGCAATCGTGCGTTTAATTAAATGCCTTTTTTGATTCACAATCTGAAAATGAAAACAGCGGTAAAGTCACCTTGAATTTAAAAAAAACGATTTTGGCACGCCTGTAGCATTTTCACGAAACCTCCTAAAGTTATGAGAACACTTGCTTTGTGTATAAAGTACATTGTGAATGTTTTCACAGCCTTCACTTTGTTGTTTTTATGCCATTTTTTTGACCACACACAAATATTCCTATGTCCGTATCTTCGCAAGGGAATCAGTGCGAATTTTAATACTAATTAAATGACCACGGGCACTTTCCACCCCCGCTACATTCTCAGAGTAGAACAGACTAACCTTCTAATGAAAGACGGTCCACCTCCCACGGACAGGAAAAGTGCCCACAGGCACTTAAACTTAATATGGTCAGTAACAGTAAAGAGTAACATGGTCAGAATGTTTAGGGAGAAAGTGGAATACTGGTCTGTATTTTATCTTTAAACTACCAATACTAGCCATATACAGTCTGTAATGTAGGGATTTCTATATGTCTTTATTTAGTGGTTACATTAGTGAAAAGGCTAAACTTTTAGCTTCACGCGTACGTATGGTGTACATGTTTGTTTTGGGTTTTGCTTGTTCACATATCTCCCCTTTTTATAAAACAACGTGGTTGAAAACTGTTCCAGAGACACTGTTGTTTCATCAGTTAAAAGTACATCATGAAATGCCTCTCCCTGTTCAATCTACTGTTAAAAAGAAAAGGAGCATAAAGCGTCTGATGGTCATAAACGATATTCATTTAGGAACAGCATCAGAGATATGTTTTTAACTGCACTGCATCGGAGAGAATACCATAGTGTGTTTTTTTTTTTTACTCCCTGGCGGAAATTGGCTTCCATAAGAATCAATATGGCTCAGAGATTAAATAAAACTTCACTCGCACCAAACAAATGTATATTTCTAATCACAACATGATCGAATTTAAGTCATTTTAATAACAATGAATAGTCACCTATGCGTTACAATATAAACATTTATATTGATTTAAATCGCGTTTAAATCGCCGTTATTTAAAACCCATAAATAAAGCTGATACTGTTTAGACTTTTAATTATTTAAAACTGTATTACAGCAGCACAATGCACAATGCAACGTAAATCGCTATCTTTGTCTTCTGTGTAATAATGTTCACCTCTCTGTCCAGCAAATTAACAATAGTAATAATAATGAACTTTATTGTATATGGCGCCTTTAAAGGTGGCTCCTCAAAGCACTTTACAGGTTAAAAACAATAACAACAATACTGTTTGACTGGGCAAACGATTTTTTTTTTAAGAACTACAAAATGAGATATAATGATGTGTTCCGGTTTAGACATAAACGAAGAGCATAACACGTGGGCGGCGTAGCGGTCGGCTCTGGCTTTCCCATCTACTGTATACCGATACGCTGCATACAACCCCCCTCTCTGCGGGAGTTCTGGCTGTGGCGAATTAAACCGGTTTCACAAGTATTTTCAAAGTAGAAGGGGGCGAGATTTCCAGCAAAAGACACCTCCCCCCCTCAAAAACCAAGGAAGTACAGTACTTACTAGTTAAGAAAGCTAGACTCCTCAATGAAATCGCTTTAACATGCTAATGCTTTGGTGTAACAGTCCGGGCGTGGCCAGCTTCTAATGTCAACCTGACTATGGCGAAAGGAACCCTCCTTTCATTGGAAGACTATGAACATATTCTAGCCATAAATGAATTAATAGCAAACATGGTTTACATAAAATACATTTTTCCAAGAAAGTTTAGCCTTTGTTACTAATGAAACCACAAAATAAAGACATAAATATAGAAATCTTAATATTTTTAAAATACATGACTTTGCTAAAATTTATTTGAAAATAAAAACGATTACAAACGCCAGCGGATAGAGAGAACAGGGGAGGGATGTTGGTTTTGCATAAGGGGTGGGGCTATAGAAATGAGGTCTATTTGAGAATGTGGAGTTACATGTTCTGGCTGTTGGTGAATTATCGTTGTTGAGTATGGCGTGTTGAGGTATTGATTTTGTGTAATGCTTTATGTTGAAAATTTAGGTGGATTTTGTTTATAATAACGAGGATAAACTGGGATGGGAGGAGGATTTGGTTTTGCATAAGGGGCGGGAATATGATAATTTGAGGAATTTGAGAGAGATTCACAGAGATTCCCTCTGCTGTGACCCAGGGAACCTGCAGTCAGGTAACATTATTTCTCACAACTACCAGGTAGTGAGTGAGATTGACCTGATTGTTCCTGCCTCAACGGCAGGGTTGCCAATACACCCAGTCCCCCAGAAGGGACAGGGAATGAAAGCCAAGCCGGTTTTCTTACAGCCACCAGCTCAGTTTGTCAGTCTGAGTCTGACCAACAGTGGTTCAGCCAGACTGGAGCTGGATGGGCAAGCCACCCGACTGTTAGTGCAGAACATGGAAAAGGGGGGTGTCAGAATCCCCGCCTGCACTGACATGGGCCTGGTGGGTGATGGTGAGTTCGAAGACAGTGAACTAGCTATCCCAGTGCTGGGGCAGCTCCCTGAACCCCTAGAGAGGGAAGGGGGGAGCGAGCAGGTGTCCTACACCCACGTCCAGCGAACGATTGTAAACATGCCGATAGAGGGATTCCTCAATCAGGAAGTGTGCAGGGTGGACCTGAACAGTGAGAATGGAGTAACAATCCCAGATCCCTCAGGTGCTCCAGATAACCACTAAGCCAAGGGTCAGGCATGCTCCACCGCTGCACCACCCCCTGCAGGGTTCCTAGAGCACAGGCATGAACAAATCGAAAAAGCAGATGTCCTGGAAATGGAGGAGCAGCATCAGCAGCTGCGTCAGATCTCCTCAGATTTCCAGGATGTTGGTGCCCAAGATGCCACATGGCATACTGAGAAAGAGACCATGTACATGCTGCGCCAGCTTAGAAAGGGGACAGTCACTCAGAAGGAGATGACTGGGATCAGCCACCCGAAAAGACTTTTGGGAGGACTGATTGCTGCCGCCACTGTTGTGTGTTTGCTATTTCTGGTAGGTTTGTGTGCTACTGGCACTCTCACCCTGACTGCCCCAAGAAGGCAGGTGTCAGAGGTGCCAGAGGGTAGTGACAGACTGTATCAACAGCAGCAAAAGTTGGAAAGCTTAGGGAAAACCCTACAGGCAACTTCCTATGCAACAGGGTTGAATCTTATCCCCCACCTAGTGGACATGATTGTTGGTGTTATACAGTGGGTTTATGCTTGTGTGCAACAGGCCAGAATGTTGACACAAGACCTGTTAAGGGAGCTTAGTGCCACTGTAGCCAGTCTAGCCATAGCACAAATCCTAACCCACTTGATTTCACTCTTCTCAGTAGAGGAGTATGTGACATTAAACCCATTGCTCATAGCTCACCCAGAAGGCAATCCAAGATTGAATTCGGTTCCAAATCTTGAGATGGGTATGGCTACCAAAGCTATCCATTGGCTGTGTCTAACTGATCCACCAATGAAGGGTGTAAAGCTACTAACGAGCAGAGGGAGGTTAATGAACCCCATGAAGAGCAGGTGGGAAGTAAATGGCTGGTCAGCACACCACATTTAACTGTCACTATAACTTGTGACAGGCATGATACAGCTACCACAATGCAGCTACCTAACCAACAGTTTCCTGCAAGTTCCCAAGGAGGCCATAGTACAGCATGGTAACTTAACACTGTACGGTGTGCAACCAGACAACATAAGACCAAACTTGAGGTCGTGGATGCCTTCAGGTGCCACACTATTGAATTGGATAGAAATCCAAGAAACAGTAAGCCCTGAAGATGTACAGGTAGTTAGTTTGCTTTAATGGAACAAACCTCCAAACCACCCTGGCAGGTGCCCAACACAGGTGTCATGGTTCATCAGGGGGGCTGGGAACAGGAACCGGTGTTATTGTAACACTGGTGCTGGGAAGCTGGATCATGACTGATAATGTACTCTGAATGCTGTACTCTTACATCAAGATGTACTCCGGGTAGCACGAATGAGTCAAAGGTAGCATTTCAAAAGAAAGGAAGTTACCTCTTCCCCAAATATCTGCCTACAGAGGTATCAGATACTGACAGTGAACTTCCTGATTTGTAATGCCTAGACTGAGATGATGTCTCCTACCTTGTTTATACATACTCCAGATGTTATTCATCCTGTTTGTTCCCAATGCTGGTTCCGGTATGAATTCTCGAGGAGTAATGTGGACATTTAAGGTTAATGTTCTAATGACAAGGGACATCACTTAACTCTGTTTTGTTTTGAAGGCAACAACGCCTCAGGACCTCGTGACCTTCAAAAAGGGGGGATATGTAGAGGCAATGCTTGTTAATAAGACAGAATTAAGTGTTGCTGTGCTTTCCCAAATGAGGCCCCATCTCTCTCTTCATCTCTGTGGCTGCACCACAGAGAAACTATTCATGCAGGCTGATTTAAAGATGTTTTCTTTTGATAAGGGACAGCTCCCAAATGGGGATGCACTTAGCTGAGCCTGGCTATCATGATCAATGGTCATCCATTGGCGCCTATCTGTCTAGGGAGTGCCAGATGGACATCTGGATTGCATTCCTAGGTGTCAGGAGTAAGTGACTCATATCTCACCTTGATCAACCAGTCAGGGATTGGTAGGGCCATGTAACCCATGTGGGACTCTGATGCCCATTAAACTTTCAGCCAATGACAAGCTGAAGTTCCTCCAGGTAAAAACAGGCAACAGAGAGCCTGGAGAAGGAGAACTAGTAGGACTATTCCAGTAGGAGAATTCTAAGGAGAATTCCAGGGGTGCAAGACAAATCCATGGCAGGACGGCCCAGGAGCAGAAGGCTCCCAAGGGCAGGACATTCTCACAGCGCGCCTCTTGACCATCCTGAGACTCAGCCCGGACAACCACGGAACGGCCAGTGCGTCTGAGTGCCAGTACTTTCCTCTGTTCTAAAAGTCGAGAGCGGAGGTTGCCACGAGTAACCAGAGGATCCACCCGAGGTTAGCATCAGCAGCAAACCTTGTGAACAGGTCAGAACTGTGGACAGCTGAATCACTATTCAGAACAAGCGCTTCATCAGGAACGAATCGGTCCTCTTCCTGACCTGCTGGGACCCACAGTCATCTTTTCTCCTGTGCACAAACTTTGCTAGTTAAAGCCAACACTAACTAGCCGGTCAGTGAGCATCAGCAGCGCACCGTCGCAAGCAGCACAGCACAGCCTGGCACCTAGCCAGAGAGTGCGGATTGGACAGCAACAGCCTGCAACTGTTCCTTTGTGCCCACAGGAGATCTGAATCCCGAGAGATTGGATGAGTATTCAACTTCACTGCATTACAGCTCGAGAATTCCATTGTTATCCCAACCAGTTGATATCAGTTTAATTCCTAAGAGTTATGTACTTGTTTTGAGTATCTAATGTAGAAGTTGTAATCAAGTTCAATTATGAAACGGTCTAGATGAATGATATACTGAACGTATGTCCTCTTGATATATGTAACTCTTTGTAACTGAATGAATATATACCTTTTGTATTCTGATAACCCTCTCGATAAGATCTGTTAGGTTTACATGCATATTCTATGTATTAATAAATGTATCCTCGTGTATTAGTACCTGTGTGTGTGCGTTGTTTGAGTTATATCGCATAGTTGGATTCTAAAGCCATTAAAATAATTATTTTTGTGACTTACACAAAAATAATTTTTGGCTACAATTAATAATTGTCCCCGTAAATGTCCAAACTCTACAGAACTGGTGCCTCGTGAGAGCACACTACACCAGCTTCCGCGGGCTTGCAATACAATCGGCGAAAGCGAAAGCGAGAGCAAGGTGTTTAAAGACAGATTTTGTCGTGGTGACATCATGGTAGAAAGAAACGAACTTGTTACGTCTCAACAGAAACGCTCTTTAGCTCTTTCGGCTTTATGCAGAGAACAGCGTCTGTCGAGATCACTTTTGAGTCAGCGGGAAACGCCCTGTGCTGTCAGTTTGATTTCATATTGCTCGTAGCGGCGCCCGGCTTTTGTCTGTCAAACGTTAGGTTGTGCTCCTTCATGCTGCATCGTCGGCATGAGTGGAGCTTTTTAAACGTCTGTACTTACTGCGCCCCATAAGAAATCGTTTGTCCCCGTTCAAAAGAGATTGTGCGATGTCCTGCAGGGTTCGCAAAGCAAACCTTTGACAGTTTGAAAAGAGGAATTTATTCTGCTTCCTGTGCGTGCAGTAGTTACAAAGTTGAACGTCTTTACACGATCTGCTGCAGTTTTCAGTGGGCGGGCTTTGTCAGATGGCTTGGAAAAACGCACTGTGTTTCGGCTCGGGAAACATCATGAGCAGCTATACTGTGTATAGCTGACTTTTAACGCATACAGAATTCATTAGAAATCATTGATTTCTCCAATTAACAAGGGTCCCTTAAAGGATGAGTCAAAGTAACGTTTAATCAGATTAGTTTCCTTAGAGCTGGTTCAGAGTTTGCTCAAGAGTGTACCTTTCACAGATGCGCAAAGAAGAATGTTGGGGGTGCACGCTTCAAGGCGCCTTACAGCTATAGGGAGCGATTCGAGATGATTCGTGGCGTGTGCTCGTTCCCATATACCGTACGCCCCGGGGTGCAGTGCTAAGATGACGTACAATACCGCTTGGGCACGTAACGGCGTTATATGCAAGTGCGGGACGTGAGGGTTTTCGTTTGTTCGTTTTGTTTTGCTCTGCTTTGCTTTGTTTTGCTTTCCATCGCGTTGGTAAGAGCGTAAATAAAAAGGCGATTCCTGCGTCTACCACTAATGTAAGAGCTATTTCAAGTGCGACGTGGTGCGGCTTTTCAAATGCTTGTGGGCATTTCTCTGTTGTTGATTCTTTTTTTGTGTGTAACAAAGTGGCATTTTCATGTCCGGACGGGGAGACTTTATCATTCCGACATGAAGCCACCCTTAAGTCCTCTGAGGCGTGTCTGTCTGCAAGGCTTGTATTTTGGAAATGTTTTTTTGAAACGGAGAACGACTTTGAAATAGGCTTCCGCCGGCGCCTCGCGATCCAGGTAAGATTGTATCAAAAACGCAGCCGCGGCGGGGCTTTCTGTAGTCGTGGCCGAGTGGTTAAGGCGATGGACTAGAAATCAATTGGGGTCTCCCCGCGCAGGTTCGAATCCTGCCGACTACGTTGTCCACCTCCTGTCGTTGTGTTCCGGCGCAAGCAAAGAAACGTGCCTCTTTGCTGTTCCTGGTGGTTTTAAAACGCCAAATCGCTTGTACCCGCTGCCTTAGAAATAAATTCTTCAGCGTCTGCGAATGGCATTTTGCAGCTGGAAGCAGATGTCGACGCTTTTTGCACAGAGCACCAAAAAAGCGTCTTTTTTGAAGGCCCAGGCACTGAGCATTGGTGGTTCAGTGGTCGAATTCTTGCCTGCCCCGCTGGAGGCTCGGGTTCGATTCCCGGCCAATGCAGTGGCTTTTGCAGCGAGCGGCTCCATCACTTGCATCCCCTTGCAACTCGCAACTGAAAACCCACTGAAGCTAAGCAGGTGTGAGCCAGGTCAGTACCCGGATGAGGGTGAGCTACAGGGAAAAACAAAGCTTCCAGCTGGAAGCGGTGTTAATGGTGCCGGCGGGGGGGCGCTCACCCTGAGGTCTGTGCGGGTCCTAATGCCCCAGTATAGTGACGGATATGCTGTGTTGTAAAAGGGCGCTGTCTTTTGGATGAGATGTAAAACCGAGGTCACAGCGCTCTGTGGTCATTAAAAATGACCACCAAAACCTTTGACAAAAGCTCTTGGTAATTGATGGTCTTCAATAATGCTTCTCCTTTAGGTACATTTTAAATCAGCTGAAAAATGCTGTGAAATGGGGGGGCACTTCAGGCCAGTGTAGGATTTGGGTTACAAGAACCATGAAACTGCACGAGAAAGCCCGTACACTGAATTAAACGGCTTTCTATTCAAAGGAGGGCAAAAGAAATTCCCTGAGTTTGATTTTTTGCAGCACAGAGAGGAGCACTGTCGTGAGGCCGGTTAGCTCAGTTGGTTAGAGCGTGGTGCTAATAACGCCTAATCGTACGGGCCAGGTCCTTTTCTCCTTTCTTACCAAAGCTGTTAGGTTCCTTTCCGTGGTGAGATGGGTTGTCATGCAACACTGCCACATAGTGCCGACAGACAAGAGTGTTGCGGGAGAAGAGAAAAGTGTTTGAAGATTTAAGAGTGTCTTAGGTGGAGCCAAAATCAAGTGTCACAAATGAAAGTGGTTGGATTTCCAATGTTTAATATGGTAAAAATAAGCAGAAGTTATCTGCCGGTCCGGCACAGTCTGCCATGCTTTTGTCATATACTGTAAAGTGGTGTCGAACTGGGTGTCGAACTGGAGCCTCACCATTTGCATATGTGAGGCTCCAGTTATACATCGAGTGTCACATTAAATGACAAAAATGAAGAGAGTTAAAGCAGCTGGAGAGGTTTTCTTACAACTTTTGAGCTGACACAGTTTTGGAAAATGTTTCCTTCACGCTGCACTGTACAATATAGGCAGCCAAGAGTCTCCAAAACAAAACAGAATTGACAGATAGGAGAAAATTCCCACTCGTCCTGAAGTTCCCAAAATCCAGCACTGAGCGTAAACAAAGTGTCTAAGTAGCGTGGGAACACTAACCCTAGCTGGAGTTTGAGCAAACCAGCACTGAGCGTAAAAAGATGAGTCAAAGTAACGTCTAATCGGATTAGTTTCCTTAGAGCTGGTTCAGAGTTTGCTCAAGAGTTTACCTTTCACAGATGCGCAAAGAAGAATGTTGGGGGTGCACGCTTCAAGGCACCTTACAGCTGTAGAGACTGATTCGAGACGATTCATGGCGTGTGCTCGTTCCCATATACCGTACGCCCCGGGGTGCAGTGCTAGGATGACGTACAATACCGCTTGGGCACGTAACGGCGTTACAGATGCAGCCATTCAAAATGGGTGAGGTATTTCGCGGCATACCCCGGTGGGCGTGTCACAGTATCACGCGGTATCACGCATTTCACGTGTGTCACGTGACTAACTATCCGGCGTCGCCTTGTAAAACCGCCAGGGGGAGCTTAACCTCTCATGTACAGCATTTGAGCCTTTAATTTTGAACTGTGTATTACAGCATGTTAATCATCAGTCATTAAAATGTTGGTATATATTATGAAAGCAAGATTGCTCAGTTGGACAGAAGTACACAACCTACCTTTATCAGAAATATTTATGCATCAAAGCCTTTACTGAAGATATTACTAATAGTATTAATAATGGATGACTTTGGACAAGCTGTATACTCAAAGTATAATTTCTTTAGCACATTTGTACAAGCACTTGGAATCTGTCCAAGCCATACTTTGTCAGGCATTTTGTTTTACTTCAACGGGGCATAAAAACTTCCTTGCTTTTAACAGGGCATTTCATAATTTCTAGCTACGAAAATGATTTAAAATGCGACACCTATCATTCAACTAGAGCTTAAAATATCACAAGGAAAAATACACACCGGTATTCCATTTCTCCCTAAACATTGTAAGCTTCGAAGTCTTTAACTAACGTGATACCGGAGTCAACAAGCATACTTTTAGAATTTGATTAAAAGGGAATATAATATGGAATCGCGTATCTAAAGAATTTAATAACGGTATGATTATATCCGTGTACTGCGGCAGGACTGTGTAAGGCTGTTTCGCCTACTTGAACATGCAAGCTGTCTTGTAGCCTACTGGTCTAGGTGCGTGACTTCCAACTGGTAGGTTGTGTGTTCGAATCCAGCTGGTGCTGGACTTTTATTTTAACAAACATTTCTTCGAAAAAATAGGTAAGCGATATTATGGACAATCAATTGACTTTTATATTTCAAAATATCGCAACATGATCGATATTTGCGATATTTTGAATATATCTTCCCTTCTGACAGTGGTTCCTGCTTCTATTGTGTGTGTGTGTGCAACAGTAAATTTTTATAGAGAAATGGAGGCGGGACAGTATGCGTTACAATATAAACATTTATATTGATTTAAATCGTGTTCTGATTTAAATCGCAAACGCGTGTTTAATTATGTGTTTTTTAATCATGATCAGGCTAATGCATTTCTACATTTTCTGTATGAACCAGCTTAGAGGTTCATACAGAAAGACAGCTTGTGTTTAAATTGAGTGTAAGGTAATTTATGCTTCTAAAGTCATGGTCAGTATTGTTGTACTGTGCTGTACTGTGTCACATTATTTTATAGCGTTTTTATTGCGTTATTAAATCCGGTGGCGCTGTGTTAGTTTCCTGACTCACATTATTTAAACTGCGACACTGATCATTCATCTCTAAATAAACTTTATTTTATATAGCATTTTAAGCGAATAGGTAATTAGATTGCTCATAAACCTAATCACTTTTTCTTCATAAACACAGCGTGATTGCTCTCTGAAAATGCTTTTCCTTTATTTTTAAAGTAGACTCAGATTTCAACTATAGATCGTATTATTATAAACTTTCTTGGAAAAATGTATTTTATGTAAACCATGTTTGCTATTAATTCATTTAGGGCTAAAATACGTTCATTGTCTTCTAATCGAGTCGAGTTGACATTGGAAGCCTGCCACACCCGGACCGTTAACGCATTAGCACGTCAAAGCCCATTGAGCCAGTATTGGCTTTAGTATCCCCCCCTTCTCCCCTCAATTCAATTCAATTCAAGGTGTTTTATTTACATGACAGATGGGTACAAGCAGTGTTGGGTACTGTATGTATATTGTAACGCTTACGGCAGACAGGCACTGTGTAGGAGCCGACGCACCAGAGCAGCGCCTGCAATTTTTATATTTATAACTTAGTTTTTAAAATTAGTCAAGCAATACGAAGCATCTCCTTTTACTTAGTGCCTGAGCATACTGCAACGCGTGTGAAGCCCATAAACGATATTAATTTTGGAACTTAAACATACAGTATATGGCTGGTCTCGGTACTTTAAAGAAAACATACACACCAGTATTCCATTTCTCCCTAAACATTTTAAGCATCGAAGTCTTTAACTAACGCGATACCGGAGTCAACAAGCATACTTTTAGAATTTGATTAAAAGGGAATATAATATGGAATCGCGTATCTACAGAATTTAAAGACCAGACAATCGCAAACTCGTTTTCAATAAAATTATTTTATTCATTCAGCAGTTTGTGAGAGGGACATCCAGCAGGGAGAGACACACACACCGGTTTTCATTGACAACATTGTTTTTTTTTCAATTCCTCTTGTCTAACAGGAATGTTTTGTTTGTGGACAGACTGTTAGACAAGAGGAAAAGACTGCCTCCTCCTACGAAGCATTTCGTTGATCCGATCACGAATTCTTTTCCAGTCGTACGCAGCAAGGGTTGAGAATCTCCGATTCACCATCGTACTAATGGTTTCCCGGAGATTGGGTTAAAAAAAACAAAAAACATACTAACAACTGTGCCATCCTACTCCTTAGTTAATACATTTTATTATTCATAAACAGTTAACATTGTTAGCAAAATATTTTGAATTATATTTAACCCTATTTTTTCTTTAGTTTTGTATTTAACTTATTATATGATAGTCAGACTTAATGTATATTTGAACAATGAAAATATATTTTTACAAGATTTTACATTAAGCACTTAAAATTAATATGGTTAATAATAGTAAACTGTAACATGCTGTAACAAGATCGGTTACAAGAAGAAAATGCTTTCAGAGAAAATGTTTCAACCAAACTTATTCCCACACACCCCGCCCCCACTACCATTAGAATATACACAAACATTTTAGCGTTTCATTCTGAGCAGAAGACTCTCACACCTGAAGAGTGCTGGCTGTGACGAATTAAACCGGTTTTACAGGTTTCAATCACAGACCATGTGACATGGGACTCAGTAAACTACAGTAACACCGTATTTGATAACGCTTTAAAAACGCTATAAAATAATGTGACTTGGCACAGAACAAGTTTACAACACAGTACAAAGATAAATGCTGACCATGACTTTAGAAGCATAAATTGCCTTACACTCAATTTAAACACAAGCTGTCTTTAGCCCTCTAAGCTGGTTCATACAGAAATGTAGAGATCTAGGCTCAGAACACACAGCTTCATTAGCGAATACATATGCAGGACAACTGGAGAAGACGTTTTACAGAGGGTGGATTTTTAGAAACATCCCATCAGACATCCCATCATATTCACAACGTGAAATCTAGAAAATAATATTACGTAACCAAAATCCGCAATATGGAAACAGAACCTGTGTAATTGTTGATAGATGATGTACTCGTAACATTTTTTCAAGACGAACTACAACATTTAAAAAATGACTTGTATGTACTTGATATCTCTAATCAATCCACGGGTCCCAGCACAAAACGAAAGTAAAACGCATACCGTTTCTCGCTTCTTATTGCTCAAAAGTAATTTGACCGTATGAAATGCATAATATAAACCTAGAAACATATACGTGAGCAGTACTTAAGCACTGTAGTATCGGTGTTAAGACATACCTCTCAAATACTGTAAATCAAGTTAAAAATATCTCAAGACCGATTCTGGTCGTAATGAAACCATGCAAGGGAGTTTTTATGTCCGTTGCAGTTCTTTTGCAACATGAATATAATTATATCGTTATTAATTTCTTGAGATACGCGATTCCATATTATATTCCCTTTTAATCAAATTCTAAAAGTATGCTTGTTGACTCCGGTATCACGTTAGTTAAAGACTTCGAAGCTTACAATGTTTAGGGAGAAATGGAATACCGGTGTGTATTTTTTTCTTTAAAGTACCGAGACCAGCCATATACTGTATGTTTATGTTAAGATTTCCCTTCAGTGGTAAAATTAGATATGAATATTCAATACTTAAACGGGCACAGTTAAGACATTAAATATACATGTACATATTGTATACAGTACAGTTTGCATACGGTAATATGTTTATGTTACGCGATTAAAAAATAAATAAATAAAACTGGAAGGTCCAGCACCACCATTATGTTTATATGGTTGTTTTTTGTTGGTTGGTTGTTATTATGGTTATTAATAATTCGATCTATAGTTGTAATCTGAGCCTAAATAAAAAGAAAAAGCAAGTGATTAGGTTTATGAGCAATCTAATTACTTATTCGTTTAAAACGCTATATAAAATAAAGTTTATTATTAATTTGCTGGACAGAGCGGTGAACATTATTATGCATAAGACAAAGATAACGATCCTGATCAGTTTAGAAATCTGTGTACGCTGTAAGGTTTTTACTTCTTAAACTTTTAAAATACACGTTTAGAATTGAAAGAAATTCTCTTCCTGGTATAGCAAACCAGCACGTCTTTTTTCTCCAATCAGAGGGGTGTCAGATGGTGTCAGCCAATCACCATTCTGCGTTGGGTAGCAACGGGTGACTGTTCTCAGGCGGAAGATGTAAACAGCTTAATGTTCGTGTTAAATATTTTTTTTTAATTAAAATTCATTCTATACAGCAATCGCATTTTTGGGTACCGTTTCATAAAACTTTCATGCTTAAAATGTTTAGGGAGAAATGGAAGACTGGTGTGTATTTTTTCTTTAAACTACCAAGACCAGCCATACACAGTACAGTTTACATACATACAGTAATGTTTTAAATTAATATCGTTTATGACCTTCAGATGCGTTATGCTCCTCTTCTTTTTATGCTCAGCTACTAAAATTTCCCTTTAGTGGTAAAATCCATATAAATATTCAAAACTAAGCGGATTAAAATGTGCACAGTAAAGACATTAAATGATTCAATCTTTGCACTACCAACCAATGCACCACGAGTGCCCCTGTCGGTCATTTTGGCCAGCCAATCACTTGCCCTGCGGTATGCTCCGGTAGCCCGCGGTGGCTTGTGGGTAGGTTACCGTACCGCGGGTTTTTACCGCGCATTTTGAATGGCTGCATCTGTATATGCAAGTGCGGGACGTGAGGGTTTTCGTTTGTTCGTTTTGTTTTGCTCTGCTTTGCTTTGTTTTGCTTTCCATCGCGTTGGTAAGAGCGTAAATAAAAAGGCGATTCCTGCGTCTACCACTAAGGTAAGAGCTATTTCAAGTGCGGCGTGGTGCGGCTTTTCAAATGCTCAACAGGATGACTTCGCATGCACGCGTGCTTTCATGCAGTCGTGTGTGCAACCATGTCTGCTTACGTGCAAACGGGCGTGGTTTCATGTATGCAAAAAACTTTCCTGGGCTCTTCTGAAGCACATAAAATTATTTGGAGATATACATTTGTCTTGTTTTCCTCTTAGGCTCTAGAATTGATAACTTTTTTTTCATTTTCATTTTTCATAATTTTCTAGAAAGTGGTTGCAAGCCCGATATCATGCAAAGAAACTTCAGGATTCGGGGATCAGTCAATGGATTTTCTTCAAAGTTGGATTTTTGCACTCTGTGGACCAAGAGATGTTGTTCTATAATGTTTTTTTTTTTTCAAATTTAAAAATATCATTTTTTCATGGAGCTTTGAATGGGATGGATTCACCCTCCTTTAGCCAGGACAGAGCTCCAGGAGCCTGCGTAGGATTCTAGCTTTCTCCCCTTGCAGGCACCTGGCACAGAAGACAATATTTTTTTCCTTAAAATCTTTTTTTTTGTGTTCCTTGTTGTTCCAAACTTAATTTTAATCACTTTTAATTAGAGATTTTATTAAAAATAGTGCAATAAATGACTAATTTCACAAAAATTAATGTAATATAAAACGGATGTTTTCAACTTTATTGTAGTGTTTTAGAAACTAATATGTCTTCAAAAATGGTTGTTTTTCACTCCTATGAATGAAAACTGTTGTTATATGATGTTTTTTTTTTCAAATTTTAAATGATCATTTTTTCATGGAGCTTTGAAGGGGATGGATTCACCCTCCTTTAGCCAGGACAGAGCTCCAGGAGCCTGGGTAGGATTCTAGCTTTCTCCCCTTGCAGGCACCTGGCACAGAAGACATCATTTTTTTCCTTAAAATCTTTTTTTTTTTGTGTTCCTTGTTGCTCCAAACTTAATTCTATTCACTTTTAATTAGAGATTATATTAAAAATAGTGCAATAAATGACTAATTTCACTAAAAATACTAAAAGTAATATAAAACGGATGTTTTTAACTTTATTGTAGTGTTTTAGAAACTAATATGTCTTCAAAAATGGTTATTTTTCACTCCTAGGAATGAAAGCTGTTGTTATATGATGTTTATTTTCAAATTTTGAAAAAGCAAAGGATTCTAGCTTTCTCCCCTTGCAGGCATCGGACACAGAGAACCTCATGGTTTTCCTAAAAATCATTTTTTATGTTCCCTGGTGTTCCAAACTTAGTTTTAATCAATTTTAATTTGTTATGTTACAAACAGGGTAATAAAGTCTTAATTGGACTATAACTAATGTCATATTGTCTGCTACAAAACTGATATTTTCAGCTCTATTGTAGAGATTCTAGAATCAACTAATAAAGAATTGAAATAAAAAAAGGGCATAAGAAGACATTACCAACAACGACCACATGATGGAGATATTGTCTAGACATTACCAACAACGACCACAAGATGGAGATATTGTCTAGACATTACCAACAACGACCACAAGATGGAGATATTTTCCAAAGAGGCAAGAGGGGCAAAGCTGCGATAAGGTAAAATCATTTTTTGAAAGAGATTGTTGTCAGAATGCACATCCGTATCCCAAACAGAATCTCTAGTAAAATATGATCATTTGTGAAACAGGCAAATGAGTGTCAGCTACAATATGATTGCTACATATCTGCATTTGTTGGTATTTAAGGAGTAAGAGTGCAGGTTTAAACCTGCGATCCAGTGTGTTGAAGAATTTCACAACACTACCTCTAGCACATATGGAAATAAATCCTCATAATGATTATTGCCCTGGGCATGTACCAAAAAAGCAGTGAGCATATATATATATATATCACTGGGTTGAAGCTAGAAACACAGAATAACTGCAAACACATCCTAAATACAGTGTTCCAGCACCTTTGACCTCATCCAGAACGTATCATTTCTTGAAAGGGATTGCTGTCCGAATGCACATCTGAATCCCAAACAGAATCTCTAGTAAAATACGATCATTTGTGAAACAGGCAAATGACTGTCTCAGGGGCCCATTTCTCATTGTCAGACACATGTATGCAATGCTTTCACTGTGCATTGAGCAATAGGGATCAAAAACACCGCAGGTAAGGTTAGAAGTCATGTTCTATGATCATTTCTTTCAGCATTAGGGACTAAATATACTAAACGTATGATGCTAAAATGTTATTTTTACATATATTAATGTAATAAATGATTGCTTATGCTTTATAAACAAATCTAATTATAATAAAAGCTTAAGTTTTGTATTTATCTTGTACCATAGAACATGATTTTCTTTGTATTTCAAGCCCACAAAGTGTCCAAATGATGCACCTTTGACCTCATCCAGAACGTATCATTTCTTGAAAGGGATTGCTGTCCGAATGCACATCTGAATCCCAAACAGAATCTCTAGTAAAATACGATCATTTGTGAAACAGGCAAATGACTGTCTCAGGGGCCCATTTCTCATTGTCAGACACATGTATGCAATGCTTTCACTGTGCATTGAGCAATAGGGATCAAAAACAGAATGGAAACAGACATGGAAACCAACGAGGATGGGATTTGAACCCATGCGTGCAAAGCACAATGGATTAGCAATCCATCGCCTTAACCACTCGGCCACCTCGTTAACAAAACTGGGCTGTCCCAACTGGGTTGGCGCGCTCCAGATGATCTTTTTCTTTTTTTTCCCTCGTACTCGAGGGTCATTTTCCTGTTCCACATGCGATTTCAACATTTTCCTTGGGAGATGTCAAGCCAGCAAGCCACTGCTGTGGTTCAGTGGCCAGCGTGGAGTTCAGTGGCCCTGTTGTACACAGAAAGCACATTGAGCTCCTTGGACATGAAAAGTTCCAGATAAAAGCCATTTGTCATCCTTTCTCTTGGTGTCGATGTTGCTATTGTATGTAAAGGTGGCAACTTGCTCAGCGAGCAGGCGGAGCACACACCGAATGCAGATGTGTCTGAGTGGTGTGTCCAAGTGGCTGCAAAAGGACAGCACTCCCGGGGCGCTGTGGCTTAGTTGGTTAAAGCGCCTGCCTAGTAAACAGGAGGCCCTGGGTCTGAATCCCAGTGGATAACCGCCTACGGCTAGACTTAATTAAATGCAAGTATTCATTTCCTGTCTTTAACACGACTTGTTTTTCTTAAAATGGATGCAACTTGCAAAACATGAAATACAAACCTTGCTAATCAGCGCTAGCAGCTGGCAAAAAAAAAGAAGTCAGCAATGTTTTTTTTCTTTAACCTTAACCCTGCTAATGGAGAAGAGTTAAACGACCGAGTCTATGCAGCTTAAACGGTGCGCACGTCGGGTTCTTAGCTGAAAGGGTGGTAAATCACGCTCACCCCAGTCCTTAATCTTTTAAAGAGGATACAAAATTGAACCTAGTCGCCACATCACATACATCCTGTTCAATGATAAAAAGGTAACATCTATCCTCGCTCCAGAGTAAATCTCACGTTGAGGGCATATTTTTTTTCACTTTACCGTGAATCGGGCTCGGCTGCACAGAGGAGAGAGCAGAGCAATGAGGTCACGGGGACAGGGGAGTCACACGCTGGCTGTTTGAACACGCGGAAGATCACTGAGGGATCCACAGTATATGGACCCTCCGTGCGCAATCAGTCCGCACTCCGGACTCTGAAACCTGCCATCCGAGTTAAGATCTCGGCAGAACCTGAAGCGCAGTTCCTTCTTAAAACGTAATCTGGTGAGCATTTCTAGAATCGTACTTGTATAGATGCAGCCTTTAATGTGTTGCTAGGTTAAAATTGATGACTTCTTGTATTTCAGTAGGCAACTGCCCTCTTGATTTTGGATTTAATTTCTTTATTACAGTGGCGCTTTTATGAAGCCAAGGGACCAGGGAGCTGCCCCAGTACTGGGATGGCCAGTTCGAAATCATAGAAACTATTGTCAATTCCAGTCCCATGTCAGTGCGAGCAGGGATTTTGACATCTTGTTTTGCTATGTTCTGCACCAACAGGCAGGTGGCTCGGCCATTCCGTTCCAGTTTGGGGGTACAACAGACTGCTAGGTTCAGTCTGATAAACTGAGCTGATGGTTGGAAGAAAACCATCTCAGCGTCCATTCTCTGTCCCTTCTTTAGGACAAGGCGTACCGGAAACCCTGCTGTTGACGCAGGAACGATCAGGTCCGATTCGTTTACTACCTGGCAGGCCTGAGGAATCGTCTGACCTGACCGAATGTTCTCGGGGTCACCGCTTAGAGAGTGGGCATCTGGGTCCACCCGTTTCCACAGCACACTGTTTACTGTGTCCAGCTGGGCGCCCAGTCGAACCAATAGGTCTGCACCAATGCAGACCGAATGGGTCAGCTGAGGTGCTACCTGGAAGTAGTGAGCAAACTTCCTTTTTCCGATGGAGATGGAAGCTACACAGCTTCCTTTGCTCCAAATGGACCTATGAGGTGGGGGTGCCCACCACAGAACCTGTGACTGCGTCACCAGGGTCACCTGACAGCTTCGCGACAGGTCCTCGAACAGACCTTCACTGATTATGGACTTCTCAGAGCTGAGGCTAAGAATTACATCATCAACCTGCACTTCTGCCACCTGGACCCCCTCCCACCACCATGGGGTGGTAGTCCTGGACCCCCTGAGGTACCAGGGTGCACAGAAAGGACTCCCATTCATTACCGGACAGGGAGATCCACTCTTCTTCAGGGATGAAAAGGGGGTGTGCTTTACCTGGCGGGTCAAGCAGCTGCTCGGAGCACTGCTCCTGTAGTTGGGAGACCGTGGGAGTGCTGGCCTGGGCAGGACTTCCCTGTAGTTTTGGAAAGCAAGAAGAGACATTTATTCTCGTCCAGAGGAACCAGGAGGAACCTACAACTCAGCTATAGTGTTCAGTGGGCACTGTGTGATCACAGTATAACCACTGAATCCCCCTTTTTGCTGTGCAACAGGCTTAGGGTTTTTGACCTGAGCCCACAATTTTCCACGCTGGCAGTCCACCAGAGGCTCCAGCCTGTCAAGCAGGTCTTGGCCAATGAGTAGTGGCTCTCTTTTTAACCTAGAGATGTAAACAGGATGCACCATGTTCATTGGCCCGAACCTAAGTGCCACCCACACTCGGTGTGTGATCCTGGCATGATCCTGGGTATAGCTGGAAATATCTATCTTACACGGTTCTACCTTAAGTCTGATGCCTTTTCCTTTCGCTACTCGTTTGAGCTCGCTGAGTAGATCGGCTGACATCAAACTAATTTCAGCCCCAGTGTCAATCAGTGCTTCTCTATCTAAGACGTTTTCAAGAAAAACCTTGATATAAATACGCCTTGCTTTGCCTTTCTGGCTGAGATTCCCTAAGAATTGTTGGAAGCCTGCCTTTTCTTTGACTTCAGGGGCGGGGTCAGCGCCCAACTCAGAGTCACAGCCTTCTTCCAGGCAGGAACCCTCCCACCCAATCAGATAGACTGAGGGAGGGGCTTGGGACGGATCCCCGCCTCCTCCAGTGAGAAGGGGCGTGGTCCCCCTAAGCTCATTCACACTTCTGGCATTCGGTGCGGAAGGTTTACCCTGTCCTGATCTCTCAGGCAGGGCTTGTTCAAGCCTGGCCAGGCGGGCTGCAGTCGACTCCCTGCGTCCAGTCTTATGATAGACTCTGCCTGAGCCCTTGCCTTCCCCGTAGCGCTCACGGCGGCTCTGACGCTTAGTGCGGTCCTGCCTGCCTATTTTGTGCCGGGGCTTAGCGAGCTCAGGAACCTCAGCTGCCTCGAGCTGAGGCGAGTCGTCAACCCTGCTGGCTTTAGTGGCAAACACGGCCGTTTTAGCAGGTTTTCGCTCTGAGGAAGCAGAGACTTCAGCTCCCCAGGCTTTTTGAGCCAACCTTCTAATGTCAGCCATTTTCATCGCTGTGTGTGCATCACAATCATTTTCCTGACTGAGGGATGCAGATTAGCAATGAATAAACCTTTGAAATTCACGTTCTCTTCGCAACCCTCTTCATTCCGCCCTGCAAAATAAGTGCGCCTAAGCCTCTGATAATAGTCGCGAGGGGCTTCAGCTTTTTCGTGCTTAATATGGTGCACAGCAGCCACGGCAGCTATGGGATCGATAAAAGCCGAAAATTCTCCGATCATTGCCTGACACAGCTCCTCAAAGCTATTACAGACTTCCGGTCCTTGTCTAGACATCCACTCGTGGATCGCTCGGCTGGTAGTTTTCCTTACTTACATAGCCTTTTCCTGTTCGGACGCTTCGGGCATAAACTGCAAAGTATATCTCAGCTCATCGATGTAGGTCTCCACATTATTCCCTGACACTGACGGGTCAAACCTTTCTACATCTTTGGCTAACTGCCTCAGGGAGTGGAGGTTAATTTTTACGGTTTCTCCGCGGGCAGGGAGACGGCCGTGATCAGGAGCAGGGGGTCTATGCCTGAACTGACTCGCCCTTGCGTTTCGCGCAGGACTCGGCGATCTCCCCCATGCCGATCCGACCACAGACCCTGGCCGGGAGAAACCTCCTCCCGGCGCGCTGGGTGAGCGCTCCGGGCTGCTAGGTGGGCTGGCATGCAAGTGGGATCTAGTCTATTTTGCTTCCAGTACGGCAGCATCTGACTCCTTTTGCCTTTCCTGGCTGAGCTCATTTAAACTCTCAATTTCTTTTTCTTTTTCTTTCGAGCTCCCTTCCAGGTCTCTCCTAGCTACCTCAGCCGCAGTTTCTCTAGCAGACAAGTCATCTAATTTACCTAAAACTTCCCTGAGTCAGTCTTCACTTTCCTCATTTTTCACTCTCTTTTCTCTGATTATATCCAACAACTCGACTCGCTCCACCTTATATCTTTCTAGCGTTCCCTGAAGCTTTTGAAACTTTGTCAGCTCGGACAAAGACAGTTCCAGCTGTTTAGCTAGATTTAAGGTGAAACTCGATAGGACCAGAACTGCGTTCACAGACACTCCTGTGTTAAGCTGGTTCGCTACCTTAGCTACTAAATCTACTTGCAGCTTCTCAATATCATCAAAGTTCAACTTTTCGATACCACTCCAGTAACCAGGATTGTCGTCGCTAGAAATAGTACTTATAAGCGACTCCACTTCAGACATTTTAGCAGCCATTGTCATTACGTCAGAGAAACTTTAAGAGTATTACTTTTTTTTTTCTTTTTCCAAAATACAGTATGGAATCTAGACACCCGAGCAGATGGATTTCCAATCAGCACACGTTACACTAAACGCTAGAAAACAGGGGGATTTCTTTACGCAGTTATCAGCACACCCGGTATTCGCGTATAGAAGCCGCGGTGCTGTGCTGAACTTCAGTTATTCTGTGCGACTGATTCTCATTTCATTCTAAACTCACCCACCCAGGGACGCCATTAAATGTAATGGTTTGATGGGTTTACTGAGACAATTATTAATTGTAGCAGTAATCACAAGGTTGTTCGTTGGGGCTTTTAGAAAATCAATCGTCAGAACAACTAACAACGCACACACAGGGGTTCAATAGACTAGATACATTTATTAATATAAATTGTGCACCAAACATATACTAGTCTGCCTGGATACGAGTGGCAGACCTTACTGTGAGGGTTATCAATATACAAGGTATATAATCCCGAAGAGATGCAAACACAAAGAGATACACAACAGAGAATATATGTCAATATATATCGTTCGGTTACCAAATCGCTAATCAGTGTTATTACCCACTGTTACTCTAAACTCGGAAGTAAATACATTACTCATGAATTAAATTGATAACAACTTGTGTTGAGGTACAATTAAATTCTCGAGACGCAATGTAGAACATGGGGTTTACTTATCCACTGTGTATGGATTTGGAATTTCCCGGCACGAACACCAAACCAGCTGACAGGCTCTGTTGCAGCCTCTGTTCCAGCGGTTGTCCAATGGGCGTTGTCCCGGCGTCCTCTGGCTACCGGCCAACCAGTCAAGGTGCAGCTCGGAGTAGGACGGGCGGAGGAATCTGACTGCGGCGCGCAGGGCAGTCGTTGCTCCGAGGGGATCTACCAGCAGTCCGGCTGGCTGGTAGAAAGTCTCTATGCACAGAGTGTGACCGCGAGTCCTCACAAGTCACTCTTGTGCCTGGGAAGAAGCTGGTTCGTTCCCGGTCCAGCACTGCTTCTGAATAAGCTATTCAGGTTGTCGACGAGGGTCCAACTGTAGGGTCCAACTGTCCAACACAAACACAATCTGTGGCGTTTAGCGTGACAGTCTTGCAGGCATCGTGCTGTCTCACTGCAATACTATACCGCTGGAGGAAACAGTCCATCTGGCCATGAAACTCATTTGAACGTCTAGCTACAGCAACTAACAATATCATGATTTATTCAGGATGTGTGGAATCAGCACGTCCCGGAGACAGCTTCCGAAATCGTGAGCATTCTCTGGTGGTGTCCTGCAGGGCACCTGTGGGCGTGCGTTGGTGGTATAGTGGTGAGCATACCTGCCTTCCAAGCAGTTAACCCGGGTTCGATTCCCGGCCAACGCAGTGGCGATTGGTTTCAAATGCTGTCATGAGCCTTGGATTGTGACTAGCAAAGCGCAGCCTTTTGAAAAACGGAATGCAAAACAGAATTGAAGGAGAATCTTACAGGGGATTCTGAGCGGTGTCTGCATACACGCAGTCCGATACGGGTGCTGAAAGCTTGAGCTACTCTCAATGTCATGCTGCCTTTCCCCGGAGTAAATCTGTTACATTGAAAGAATGCTTCTGGCAGGTTCAAAAAGGGACCCTTGTTAATTGGAGAAATCAATGATTTCGAATGAATTCTGTATGCGTTAAAAGACAGCTATACACAGAAAACATGCAGGACACTGCTCATGATGTTTCCCGAGCCGAAACACAGTGCGTTTTTCCAAGCCATCTGACAAAGCCCGCCCACTGAAAACTGCAGCAGATCGTGTAAAGACGTTCAACTTTGTAACTACTGCACGCACAGGAAGCAGAATAAATTCCTCTTTTCCGGTTTTATTTATGCGAACCATAAATAAACCAAATAAACCAAGTTGCAAGAGGCCCGCACCCACAGCACAAATTGCGCAGCCTAGGCCACCTCCTGCACGCCACCGCCTCCTGCTGGGCCCACTCTTTCGCACACTCACACGCCACACTAACACTCAAAAGTGTGCGCAAAACAAGAAAACGAGCGCACCGTTTCCTACACATCTGCAGTCACCGTTGCGCATTCGCAGCATGTCCCGGGATGCAATTCGGCCTCATTTGCATAACTCCAGACCGGCAGATCGCCACGCAAGCTCGCGACGTGCGCCTGCCACACACCGAACAAACCTTTTCAGCAATTTCCAAAAAACGGGCCTGCTCGCCTGCCCACAAGGCTCCATCTCTTACCTGCTCTCCAGAGCCTGCTGCCTTCTGTGCTTTTCTCTCGGCACCGCTGCAGCGCACACAACTCCTGCAGCGGGAGGGGGGGAGAAAGTTCCCGCGCTCCGCCGCAGGGAAGGCTTGCTCCGTGCGCACACGTCCTTTCGATGCCAGTCCAACAAGTGCTCCGCATTAGCTGCGTCGGGGCTCCGGGGTGTCGCACCTCACCTCACCTCACCTCGCACTGCCCCCTCCTTGAATGTCTGCCGCTGGGCATGCCCCACTCTCCTCCGCCTTATCTTATCGCGTGTGAGCACCGACAATGGCCACAATGCCGGGGAATGGCACCTGTAAATTAATTCTCTTCTCTTGCAGCCTGAGATCATGTCCTTCTTTTGGCTCCCTCCAGTTCTGATAAAAAATCTCACTCTTAGATTTGTTAATTTTTGCGGATGAAGCCAAAGAGAAACGATCACAGCACTGCAGAGCTCTGCTAATTGAGGCATTGTCAGAGAGGAGCAGGGTCATCCATGTATAGAGATGTCTTTACCTCTCCTCCCCCACTTCCAGGCACTGGTATCCCATTAATGGCCTGATCCTGGCGCAAGGCACAGGCTAAGGGCTCCATAGCCAAAACGAATAACAAGGGGGATAATGGGCAGGCCTGCCTCACCTCTGAACAGACTTCAAAGGGGTGTGATCTATTGCCATTAACCATTACTCTGCTGTTGCTACCTGTGTACAGCAGGTTAATCCACTTTCTCATGATGGGGCAAAAATTCATGTGCTCAAGTACCAATGTTAAGTACTGCCGGTTTAGGCGGTCAAAGGCCTTTTCTAGGTCTACACCTAAAATGCACAGAGGGAGGGAGCGATCCTCTGAGTACAGACAGACATCCCTCAACAAGGCCAGGTTGTCGCTCATCAGGCGTCCTGCTATCCCACAAGTCTGTTCTTTCCCTACCAGTGAGGCCACTACATTTTGTAGGCGCAGGAAAAGGGCTTTGGACAGGATCTTAGTGTCCACGCCTAACAGGCTGAGGGGTCTCCAGTTCTTTATGTCATTCTTTGCTCCTTTCTTAAACAAGAGAGAGATAGTGCCTTCTCTTAAGGAGTCAGGCAGCAATTCTGTCTTATAGCTTCCCTCGAATAGGAGCAGTAGCGGATCCTGAAGCAGATCCCAAAAGGTGCAATAAAATTCTTTAGGGAGCCCGTCAGCACCCGGAGTTTTCCTCTTCTGTAAGCTCTCCATAGCCTGTCTCAGCTCTTCTATTGTCAAATCCCTCTCAAGTACTTCCCTATCTTCTTCACTCAAAACGTTTTCTAGCTTTGAGGTAAAAAAATGAATTTCTTCATCCTTTACCTCTGTAGAGCTGTACAGTCTTGAGTAGAAGGCCTTGGTGCAGGAGAGGATAGCACTCGGCTCTGTTCTCTCTCGTCCCTCCTCATCAACTACACTTTCCATGACAGACTTGGAGCCTACCACTTTCCTGAAAAAGAAGCGAGTACACTTCTCATTTTCTTCCAAGAACTGCACTCTGCTTCTTAACAGCACTCCTCGACTACTTTCTTCGGCTATGCTCCGGATGTCCTTTTTTAAAAGGGTGATATCCTCGAGCACAGCGAAGCCACTGTGCAGCATCGTGTAGAGACGCTGCAGCTGCCTCTGTTTCCTGGCTAGCACTCCTCTCCGTCTGGCAGCAGCCTTCCTTCCCTCAGCCATGAAAAAGGCCTTTGTCCTCATCTTCACCTCCTCCCACCACTCTCCTACTGACCCGTACAGACACTGCAAGGACAGCCACTGTGATAGTTTCTCCTTGTAGCAGGATACTACCCCCTCGTTCTCTAGCAGCTTAGTGTTGAGTTTCCAGAGGCCTGGGCCAAAGACAGTCCCGCCCTTGAGTTCCACTCTACACCCTAAAGCCTGATGATCTGAGAAGAAGACAGGCTGAAGAGTGACCCCAACAACTTTCACTCTCTCTGAGACAAAGCAATAGTCAATTCTGGAGCTGCTATTCCTCCCTGACCATTTATATCCTGCTGTTGTGGGATATATACATCTATATGTGTCTGAGAGTTTAAAGTCTTGAACTAAGTTTTGCAGGGCCAGTGAGCTGGAATCCAATTTTATCAGAGAGCTAGACTGCCTGTCTGTGTGCTCTAAGATACAATTAAAATCCCCTCCCACTATCACGTCTGTGCTACTTAACAATAGGGGAGAGAGTGCCTTGAGTAGCTCCACCCTTCCTCCCACGTCAGTAGGACAATACACATTGATTAGCCGCAGGTTAACGGTCCCCCATTCCACATCCACACAGCAACCTGCCATCTATGACCCTCTGAATACTTTTCAATTTGAAAGCCCATCCTTTGAAAAGAATGGCCACGGCAGAGGCTCTGTTGTTATTGTCCCCTGACCAAACAGAAGGCCCTTTATCCCACCTATCTTCAAAGCTTTTATACCTCTCTTGATAGGCTAAAGCACACTCCTGCAACATCAACACATCTCCCTCTCTCTGCTGGAGGTAATCAAAGACACACTGGCATTTAACTCTGTCATTGATACCTCTGGTGTTAAGAGAAATTATGTTTAGAGCCATATTACATAAGAAAGTGGAACCAGTCTTTACAAAACACATTTCTCTTCGGTCTCACCTGTTACCTTCTCTTTTTCTTTTTCTTCTTACCAATTTCCTGCCAGCCATCCTCTGAATGAGCCTTCATCAGGGTGGCAGCAGTAAAAGCGTTCACGGAGTCCATTTCAAGGAAGGGGGTAGAGGGAGGGGTGGAGGGGTTCCAGCTGTTCCCATCGCCATGCTCTCCTTCCTCCTCGCTCGGGGAGAAAACAGAGTCATTTTTCCTTTTCCTCAAGTCCAGCTCCTGGTAGCACTGAGGGGAAAGGGGTGCAGCCGATGCACCAGTCTCCTCTTCCCCCTCACCCACCAGCTATTGCAGATCCTCCGTGACGGACTGGATGGAGGAGAGGAGGGCATCTGTAGCACTTGCAGAGTCTGAGAAAAGCAGCTCCGCTGAATCCTGGGTATCGTCGCTGGACCCGCTCCACCGGTGGGGGCCCCACAATGGCCCTCGTTCTGAGGAGCAGGAGTGGGGGAGGGGTCCTCGCTGTTCTCTGGGGTTTTCAAACCCTCGTGCTTGTCTGGTGCAGTCTGCGGTTGTGGGAGCGTAGTGGATTTCTCTTCCACCGGCCCCGGAGCCACAGCAGGACTGATCCTGGCTGGAGGCTGAGACTCTTTGTTCAACAAGGGTTCTTTGTTTGACTTGTTGTTTGCTTTGGCTTTTCGGGCCGGTTTGGCTGAAACAAGCACTGCCTCATCCTTTCTCATTTTGAGTTTATTGGCGTAGGCTTGAGGGCAGTTCTTAAAAACGTGTCCTTCCGAGCCACATAAATTGCACTTTGGCAGCATTGAACAGTCAGAGGCTAAATGTCCCTGTTTGCCACAGGTCTTGCAGCATTTCACAGTGCAGGACGATGCCAGGTGTCCCACAGCACCACAGCGCCGACGCACCTTTGGTTGTCCCACATAAAAAACATAGCCATTGCAGGCGCCCAGCCGGATTGTAGAGGGCAGGTGCCTTAAGCCTCCATTTACATTGTCCGGTAGCAAGCGAACCTCGAATTTCCTTGCTCCTGTTTTTATACCGTCAACATCTCTAACCTCAGTTCCATGGTGGACTGTGCAGTACTGCTTAAGCCAGGTGTGAATGTCCTCCGTCTTTGCCATTTCCGAGAACATAACAACATGCACCGTTTTCCTCTCTCTCTGTGTCAGAGGCTGCAAGTTGATCTTCTCAAGGGCAGGAACTTTCCCTCTTTTTGCCTCAAACACATCCACACATTGTTCAAACAGAGAATAGGTAGCAAAAACAACCTCAAATGCCTGGGAGAGCGAAGATGAAATCCAAGTGCCGAGGTTCAAAGCCAAGTTCCTTCTGTAACACTTTTCTGCCTAACTGCATACGATCCATGAAGAGGTCATCCAAAAGCTCAAAACGTACAGCATTCTTGCGGGATCCAAAGGTTGCCATCTCAAACTGCAAAACAAACACTGCTTCCAGAAAACAAGAAAACAATCCAACTACACCAACTACAGGCTGATCAAGGTATCTCCCCTGCCAGGTAAGCCGAGAGCCGCAGGCGATGAGCCCGGAGCTGAACGGGCCCCACTGGCTCGTTTGTAAGGCCAGGTGCATTGCCAACCACGACCGGCAGGGCAGAGGGCTTGAAGGCGGCCTGGGCTCCTGCAGCTGTCCAGCCACGCACTCTGGTTTCTCTTCATCTCGTACAAATCTTTTGCCTTTTACTAAAGATTTCCATGGAGAGGAGCATGAATGAGTTCCATACAATTTTTGTGCTACCCTGCCTTCGGGTGGGGCGCAGCTGGGCTGGTCAAAGAGAGAAAACAAAACCGCTCACAATCGCTCTTACAATGCAGTAAGTAGCACAGGCTACTTAGGGAGTAGGCTGATGTGTTTAAAAACAACCAGCACCAGGCAGGAGTCGAACCTCCAAACTCCTAATCCATAGTCAGACACATTATCCATTGCACCACTGACCCTGGTGTGACATTGCAGGACTGTAACCCAGTGAGCTTAGCACTGCAACTAGTAAAATATTACCCCCGGTCCATTCTTTTCCAAAAGTGAGAAACACCTGTTTTCTACATTTTGTCTGTTTTAAAATCATATCTCTTTAAACCAAACCAAGAGTTTGTCTTTTGCACTGATATTCTGATTCATTTCGATTTCCAAAGCATCATAAAATTGTCCCTTCCTCCAGACTCTACTTCTCTCTTGTAGTAGTACAGCAGACCTTTCCAGGTGAGCAGATCACAGAGTCCGAAATGAGCTTCCTCCATCAAGCAAAGTACCTGAACATGACTCTGTCATCATAAAAGCGCCCCTGTAATAAAGAAATTAAATCCGAAATCAAGAGGGCAGTTGCCTACTGAAGTTCAAGAAGTCATAAATTTTAACCTAGCAACACATTAAAGGCTGCATCTATACAAGTACGATTCTAGAAATGCTCACCAGATTACGTTTTAAGAAAGAACTGCGCCTCAGGTTCCGCCGAGATCTTAACTCGGATGGCAGGATTCAGAGTCTGGAGTGTGGAATGATGGCGCACGGAGGGTCCACATACTGTGGATCCCTCAGTGATCTTCCGCGTGTTCAAACCGCCAGCGTGTGACTCCCCTGTCCCCGTGACCTCATTGCTCTGCTCTCGCCTCTGTGCAGCTGTGCCCGACTCATGGTAAAGTGGAAAAAAATATGCCCTCAACGTGAGATTTACACTGGAGTGAGGATAGTTGTTACCTTCTTATCGTTGAAACGGATGTATGTGATATGGCGACTAGGTTCTTCTCCATTAGCAGGCTTAAGGTTAAAGAAAAAAACATTGCTGACTTCTTTTTTTTTTGCCAGCCGCGAGCGCTGATTAGCGAGGGTTGTATTTCATATTTTGCAAGTTGCATCCATTTTAAGAAAAACAAGTCGTTCAAGACAGGAAATGAATACTTGCATTTAATTAAGTCTAGACGTATGCGGTTGTCCATAATGACCAGTTCTGTTCAAGAACACAGAACAAAAAAAGGCACCACTGGGATTCAGACCCAGGATCTCTTGTTTACTAAACAGGCGCTTTAACCAACTAAGCCACGGCGCCCTGGGAGTGCTGTCTTTTTGCAGCCACTTGGACACAACACTCAAACACATCTGCATTCGGTGTGTGCTCCGCCTGCTCGCTGAGCAAGTTGCCACCTTTACATACAATAGCAACATCGACACCAAGAGAAAGGATGACAAATGGCTTTTATCTGGAACTTTTGATGTCCAAGGAGCTCAATGTGCTTTCTGTGTACAACAGGGCCACTGAACTCCACACTGGCCACTGAACCACAGTAGTGGCTTGCTGGCTTGACATCTCCCAAGGAAAATGTTGAAATCGCATGTGGAACAGGAAAATGACCCTCGAGTATGAGGGAAAAAAAAGAAAAAGATCAACTGGAGTGCGCCAACCCATGTCAGGACAGCCCAGTTTTGTTGACGAGGTGGCCGAGTGGTTAAGGCGATGGACTGCTAATCCATTGTGCTCTGTACACATGGGGTCGAGTCCCATCCTTGTCGCTCTCCTTGTCTGACACTTGTGCCCGTTCGGTGTTGGCCCTCCTGTTCTTTGCTCCGGTACTAGAGCCGTACATTTTCTAGCGGTGGCTGAACATGGTATAGTAGCCTAACGTCGGTATCGAGCAGTGACAGTAACAGTATTTACATGCCGGTGCTGCCAAGTGGCTCTGGGTTGATACCGCGTTTTCACTTACTTGCAACGCAAACGGAGAAAGCGATTTTTGACAGTCTCTCGAGAGACTGCACTAGGTGTTTAGGGATAGACTTTGTCAGTTCCCCCTGGGATGATGGCCTCTCAAATAGTTTGTGATTCCTCTAGACGTTTATACAGTAGAAGCCTGCTTCGTGGCTTAAATCCAAGCTAATGTAACGAGTTAGAGGTCTGATGCAGAACTGCGAATTCAATGAACGGGAACAGTACAGTACATTGCACTGTATGTGTGAGGAAAGCTGCCCCCTTCTGTCCTTGTCGACCGAACAGAGGACTGTAAAGGATACCGCCAAGAAACTTTAGGATGCTGGTTGGAATACAGCTCCAAAGAAGCCCCTTTGGGTGTTATGTCATCAAAAAGTAAGAACAGCGACTCTCCCTTTGATCAAATGCGCAACAGAGCTGTTTTCCGTGGAGCAGGTTTCAGACCCGTAGACCTGTTTTATTTGTAGGGCAGGGCGCATTCCCAAATGCGAATCTCCTGTTTTAGAAATGCTTTGGGCGGCGTGAAGTGAAAATAAGAAATGGACTCCAGATGCACATGGAAGCAATCAAGTGTTTCATCCGAGCTGTTTCAAAGACTGCTCAAGAGCTTTCCTTTCACAGAGGCACAACGATTAATGATGGGGGTGCACCCTTCAATGCGCCTTACGACTCTAGGGAGTGATTGAGACGATTCGTAGCGTGTGCTAATTTCCCTCTATTCCCCGTGTTGCAGTGGTAGGATGACGTAAATTCCTGCTTCGACACGTAATGGCATTATAATCAAGTGCAAGAGCTGAGGGCTTTAGTTTTGTTTCGTTTTCCATGGCGTTTGTAAGCACGCAAATCAAAGGCAATTCCTGTGTCTAACAGGAATGTAAATGCTTTTGAAAGTGCAGTGTGGTGCAGCTTGTAAAATCCTTATCCACATTTGTGGTTTGTTGCTGTTTTTTTTGTCTGCCAAAACTGCATTTTGACATCCGGACGGGGAGACTTTATCATTTGAACGTGAAGCCAGCCTTAAACCCTCTGAGGCGTGTCTGTCTGCCGGCACGTATTTTGTCAAAGGTATTTATTTTTTTTTAACGGAGAGCGACTTTGAAAAGGTTTCCGCAGCCACGTCGCACTCCGTGTTAGATTAAAGGAGGAATGCGGCGATGGCGAACTCGCTGTAGTCGTGGCCGAGTGGTTAAGGCGATGGACTCGAAATCCGTTGGGGACTCCCCGCGCAGGTTTGAATCCTGCCGACTATGGCGTCTGCCGCACGTCTCCTTATGCCTGCGCGGCAAAGGCGAAGTGCCGCTTCTCCTTTCCTGGTACTATAAAAACGCTAAATCGCTTGGCCCCGCTGCCATGGAAATGAGTTCTTCAGATAACCACACATCTTGCGTTCGCACCTCTGGTGTTGTACTTATGCCTTTGAAAACCTAATGAATAAAACTGAAAGAACCGACACAATATATAGGTGCTCGTAAAGCACGCATTAAAGAACTGTTAACAGCAAGGGTTTCAGTGGGTTAACTGAGGAGAAGGCGTGATCGCTAATTGTTGACATTGTATTTGGTGTTAGAAACATTCTTACTGTGCATGACGTGGAACAAATGTAGCCACAGAAATTGCATCACGCTTTCATGTATGCTATTGCAGACACCAACGTTGCCTAGATAGAAAACCGAAATAGCCGTGGGTTTGCTTGCTGGTCTGAAGGATCTCTCTTCGAATCTCTATCATTTGTCAATGGAAGTAAAAGGCGCTGCAATCTCATACGTTCAGAATTAAACCCGCAGCTGTTGTTCGACTTTATTTCTTGACTAATTACAACTTAGTGTCGCAAGAGCAGTTACATAAACTTGTCTGGTATATTTGAACACAAATGCCGTTCTTCAATTAAAACTAACAGTACATTGTCAGGGACATTCAGTTCTATACAAACAAGAGACAGACAAGAGAATATTTCTACCTTTCATGTGGACTACGTGTTGACTTAATGATCGGAATAATTGAAAAGTTCGGGTTCATAGCCGATGCAGTGCGTGCTAATTAGAACAACAGCAACGCTGAGCTCTTAGCACCGTACTGAGCCCAGGTGATTTCCTAAAGCTGTCAGGTGCAGTTCATTTACATGAAGGAAATCTCTTACTGAGTACGATTACAATGCAGTAAGTAGCACAGACTACTTAGGGGAGTAGCCCGATGCGTTTAAAAACGACCCGAGCCAGGCAGGAGTCAAACTTACAATCTCCTGATTCGTAGTCAAACGCGTTATCTATTGCGCCACTGGCCGTCGTGTGACATTGCAGGACTGCAACCCGGTGAGCTCAGCACTGCAACTAGTAAACTATTACCCCCGGTCCATTCTTTTCCAAAAGTGAGAAACACCTGTTTTCTACATTTTGTCTGTTTTAAAACCATATTTCTTTAAACCAAACCAAGAGTTTGTCTTTTGCACTGATATTCTGATTCATTTCGATTTCAAAGAAAAAAAAACCTACCTTCCAAAGCATTATAAAATTGTCCCTTCTTCCAGACTCTACTTCTCTCTTTTAGTAGTACAGCAGACCTTTCCAGGTGAGCAGATCACAGAGTCCGAAATGAGCTTCCTCCATCAAGCAAAGTACCTGAACATGACTCTGTCTTCATAAAAGCGCCCCTGTAATAAAGAAATTGAATCTGAAATCAAGAGGGCAGTTACCTACTGAAATACAAGAAGTCATCAATTTTAACCTAGCAACACATTAAAGGCTGCATCTATACAAGTACGATTCTAGAAATGCTCACCAGATTACGTTTTAAGAAGGAACTGCGCCTCAGGTTCCGCCGAGATCTTAACTCGGATGGCAGGATTCAGAGTCCGGAGTGCGGACTGATGGCGCACGGAGGGTCCATATACTGTGGATCCCTCAGTGATCTTCCGCGTATTCAAACCGCCAGCATGTGACTCCCCTGTCCCCGTGACCTCATTGCTCTGCTCTCTCCTCTGTGCAGCTGAGCCCGATTCACGGTAAAGTGAAAAAAAAGATGCCCTCAACGTGAGATTTACTCTGGAGCAAGGATAGATGTTACCTTTTTATCATTGAACAGGATGTATGTGATGTGGCGACTAGGTTCAATTTTGTATCCTCTTTAAAAGATTAAGAACTGGGGTGAGCGTGATTTACCACCCTTTCAGCTAAGGACCCGACGTGCGCACCGTTTAAGCTGCATAGACTCGGTTGTTTAACTCTTCTCCATTAGCAGGGTTAAGGTTAAAGAAAAAAAACATTGCTGACTTCTTTTTTTTTTGCCAGCCGCTAGCACTGATTAGCAAGGTTTGTATTTCATGTTTTGCAAGTTGCATCCATTTTAAGAAAAACAAGTCGTGTTAAAGACAGGAAATGAATACTTGCATTTAATTAGGTCTAGCTGTAGGCGGTTGTCCATAATGACCAGTTCTGTTCGAGAACACAGAACAAAAAAGGCACTGCTGGGATTCGTACCCAGGATCTCCTGTTTACTAGACAGGCGCTTTAACCAACTAAGCCACGGCGCCCTGGGAGTGCTGTCGTTTTGCAGCCACTTGGACACACCACTCAGACACATCTGCATTCGGTGTGTGCTCCGCCTGTTCGCTGAGCAAGTTGCCACCTTTACATACAATAGCAACATCGACACCAAGAGAAAGGATGACAAATGGCTTTTATCTGGAACTTTTCATGTCCAAGGAGCTCAATGTGCATTCTGTGTACAACAGGGCCACTGAACTCCACAATGGCCACTGAACCAGTGGCTTGCTGGCTTGACATCTCCCAAGGAAAATGTTGAAATCGCATGTGGAACAGGAAAATGACCCTCGAGTACGAGGGAAAAAAAAGAAAAAGATCATCTGGAGCGCTGCAACCCATGTCTGGACAGCCCAGTTTCCTAGACGAGGTGGCCGAGTGGTTAAGGCGATGGACTGCTAATCCATTGTACTCTGCACGCATGGGTTCGAGTCCCATTCTCGTCACTCTCCATGTGTGCCCGTGTGCCTTTGGCCCTCCTGTTGTTTGCTCCAGTACTAGAGCCGTACATTTCCTAGCGGTGGCTGAACATGGTATAGTAGGCTAACGTCAGTATCGAGCAGTGACAGTAACAGTATTTACGTGCCGCTGCTGCCAAGTGGCTCTGGTTTGAGACCGCGTTTTCACTTACTTGCAACGCAAACGGAGAAAGCGATTTTTGACAGTCTCTCGAGAGATTGCGCTAGGTGTTTAGGGATAGACTTTGTCAGTTCCCCTGGGATGATGGCCTCTCAAATAGTTTGTGATTTCTCTAGACGTTTATAGACTAGAAGCCTGCTTCATGGCTTAAATCCAAGCTAAGGAAACGAGTTAGAGGTCTGATGCAGAACTGCGAATTCAATGAACGGGAACACTACAGTACATTGCACTGTGTGTGTGAGGAAAGCTGCCCCCTTCTGTCCCTTGTCGACCGAACAGAGGACTGTAAAGGATACCGCCAAGAAACTTTAGGATGCTGGTTGGAATCCAGCTCCAAAGAAGCCCCTTTGGGTGTTATGTCATCAAAAAGTAAGAACAGCGAATCTCCCTTTGATCAAAAGCGCAACAGAACTGTTTTCCGTGGAGCAGGTTTCAGACCCGTAGACCTGTTTTATTCGTAGGGCAGGGCGCATTCCCAAACACGAATCTCCTGTTTTAGAAATGCTTTGGGCGGCGTGAAGTGAAAATAAGAAATGGGCTCCAGATGCACATGGAAGCAATCAAGTGTTTCATCCGAGCTGTTTCAAAGACTGCTCAAGAGCTTTCCTTTCACAGAGGCGCAACGATTAATGATCGGTGTGCACCCTTCAATGCGCCTTACGACTCTAGGGAGTGATTGAGACATACGTAGCGTGTGCTCATTTCCCTCTATTCCCCGTATTGCAGTGGTAGGATGACATAAATTCCTGCTTCGACACGTAACGGCATTATAATCAAGTGCAGGAGCTGAGGGCTTTAGTTTTGTTTCGTTTTCCATGGCGTTCGTAAGCGCGCAAATCAAAGGCAATTCCTGCGTCTAACAGGAATGTAAATGCTTTGGAAAGTGCAGTGTGGTGCAGCTTGTAAAATCCTTGTCCACATTTGTGGTTTGTTGATGTTTTTTCTGTCTGCCAAAGTTCCATTTTGACATCCGGACGGGGAGACTTTATCATTTGAACGTGAAGCCAGCCTTAAACCCTCTGAGGCATGTCTGTCTGCCGGCACGTATTTTGTCAAAGGTATTTATTTTTTTTTTAACGGAGAGCGACTTTGAAAAAGTTTCTGCAGCCACCTCGCACTCTGTGTTAGATTATAGGAGGAATGCGGCGGGGGTGAGCTTGCTGTAGTCGTGGCCGTGTGTTTAAGGCGATGGACTTGAAATCCGTTGCGAACTCCCTGCACAGGTTTGAATCCTGCCGACTATGGCGTCTGCCACACGTATCCTTGTGCCTCCCCGGCAAAGGCGAAGTGCCGTTTCTCCATTCCTGGTACTATAAATACGCTGAATCACTTGGCCCTGCTGCCATGGAAATGAGTTCTTCAGATAACCACACATCTTACGTTCGCGCCTCTGGTGCTCTACTTATGCCTTTGAAAACCTTATGAATAAAGCTGAAAGAACTGACACATTATGTAGGTGTTCTTAAAGCACGCAGTAAAGAACTGTTAACAGCAAGGGTTTCAGTGGGTTAACTGAGGAGAAGGCGTGATCGCTAATTGTTGACTTTTTATTTGGTGTTAGAAACACTCTTACTGTGCATGACGTGCAACAAATGTAGCCACAGAAATTGCATCACGCTTTCATGTATGCTATTGCAGACACCAACGTTGCCTAGATAGAAAACCGAAATAGCCGTGGGTTTGCTTGCTGGTCTGAAGGATCTCTCTTCGAATTGCTATCATTTGTCAATGGAAGTAAAAGGCACTGCACAGAGAGGACCACTGTCGTGAGGCCGGTTAGCTCAGTTGGTTAGAGCATGGTGCTAATAACGTCAAAGTCGTGGGTTCGAGCCCCTTACTGGCCAGGTCCTTTTCTCCTCTCTTACCAAAGCTGTTAGGTTCCTTTCCGTGGTGAGATGGGTTGTCATGCAACGCTGCCACATAGTGCCGACAGACAATTAAATGACAAAAATGAAGAGAGTTAAAGCAGCTGGAGAGGTTCTCTTACAACTTTTGAGCTGACACAGTTTTGGAAAATGTTTCCTTCACGCTGCACTGTACCATATAGGCAGCCAAGTGTCTCCAAAACAAAACAGAATTGACAGTCATATAATGTCCATTAACCCCGGTTTTAAACGCAGCATCATGTCTGCCATCATAAGAATATGAGTCCAATATTTTAGAATATAGTCAGAATGAATTCTAACCTTACCTGTGGTGTCTTTGATCCCTTTTGCTCAATGCATGGTGTACGTACTGCATACATGTGTCTTGAGAATGAGGAATGGGCCCCTGAGACAGTCATTTGCCTGTTTCACAAATGATCGTATATTACTAGAGATTCTGTTTGGGATTCAGATGTGCATTCAGACAGCAATCCCTTTCAAGAAATGATACGTTCTGGATGAGGTCAAAGGTGCTGGAACACTGTATTTAGGATGTGTTTGCAGTGATTGTGTGTCTCCTGCTTCAACGCAGTGATATATAGATGTGCTCCTGTAATTTATTGGTACAAGCCCAGGGCAGTAAGCAGTCTGAGGATTTATTTCCAGACGGCATAGAACAGTGAAGCAGTGAAGTAGTGCAACACACTGGATCATTATATTATTAGAATCTATTCTACTTAAATTATTACATTATACACAACTTGAGTTCATTTTAAAAATTAAAAGGTAATGAAAGGAATGCATTTTCATGAGAAAGATAATACCGATTTTTCATGTGATAATCTTCCTTATATCATGTCGTGCATCATTTGGACACTTTGTGGGCTTGAAATACAAAGAAAATCATGTTCTATGGTACAAGACAAATACAAAACTTAAGTTTTTATTTTAATTAGATTTGTTTATTAAGCATAAGCAATCATTTATTACATTAATATATGTGAAAATGACATTTTAGCACCATAATATTACATACAGGTCTCTAGCTTCAACACAGTGATATATGCTCAGTGATTTATTGGTACATGCCCAGGGCAATAATCAGAATTAGTATTTATTTCCATACGGGCTACAGGTAGTGTTGTGAAATACTTCAACACACTGGATCGCAGATTTAGACCCCCTGCACTCTTACTCCTTAAAAACCAAAGAAATGAAGATATGTAGCAATCACATTGTAACAGGGGTGACAGTGACTTAATGCTTATACTAGTGGACTTCTGGTACCTTTAGGGTACGGTGTTCCCTGAAGGGCTCTCAAACCCCGCATTTCAGATGCCTAGCTGTATCGCTGATGTGTTGCACCTCAGAATCACTTTTAAACCTTACCTCTGGTATCTTTAATCCCTATTGCTCAACGCATGGTGAAAGTATTGCATAAATGTGTCTGAAAATGAGCAATGGGCACCTGAGAAACTCATTTGCCTGTTTCACAAATGATCATATTTGACTAGAGATTCTGTTTGGGATTCAGTTGTGCATTCTGACAGCAATCTCTTTCAAAAAATGATTTTACCTTATCGCAGCTTTGCCCTTCTTGCCTCTTTGGACAATATCTCCATCTTGTGGTCGTTGTTGGTAATGTCTAGACAATATCTCCATCTTGTGGTCGTTGTTGGTAATGTTTTCTTATGCCCTTTTTTATTTCAATTCTCTATTAGTTGATTCTAGAATCTCTACAATAGAGTTGAAAACATCAGTTTTATAGCAGACAATATGACATTATTTATAGTCCAATTAGAAATTTATTACCCTGTTTTTAACATAATAACAAATTAAAATTGATTAAAACTAAGTTTGGAACACCAGGGAACATAAAAAATGATTTTTAGGAAAACCATGAGGTTCTCTGTGTCCGATGCCTGAAAGGGGAGAAAGCTAGAATCCTTTGATTTTTCAAAATTTGAAAATAAACATTATATAACAACAGCTTTCATTCCTAGGAGTGAAAAACAACCATTTTTGAAGACATATTAGTTTCTAAAACACTACAATAAAGTTAAAAACATCCATTTTATATCACATTATTTTTTGTGAAATAATTAAATTGGCTTATTTCTCTCGCATTAAATTGGCTACAAATGCAAGAATTCAACCAGATATTCTTGTAAAATGTATAGTGTTGCATTGCAGTTAGTTAATGTAGTTAGTCCATAGTCAGCAATCTAAACTTTATTGGTAAGCTTTAATGATTGATGTTGTACCAGTAACCTTTAGAAATACTATAGTACTTCACAAATGCTTTGTGTGTTTGGAAATCTTTTGAGTAAAAGCCTTATAAAAATAGGTTTAGTTTTTACAGGATATCACAAAGAAGTAGGATGGTATAATTCTTATAATTGCTTAGTGATTGTATTTGGAAGATTATGCACTAAACAGACTTCAGGGATGCCAGTGGATCATTGTGCTATTTGGAATTATTCCAAAAATCAAGTGACCTATTTGCTGAAGTATTTTTAGTATTATTTATTTAGTATTAATAAAGAATAGATTTATTAAAGTCATGCGATGTGCAAGCGGGATATGTAAAATAATTGAAAATAAAGTTTTTTATTATTGTTATAGAGAAACATGATCAGATTTTCCCTGGTTCAGAAAAAAGACGATTAAAATCTGTAATCTTTCCACTTGTATGTCATCAGACATTAACGAGTACAACCCCCCTCTCTGCCGGAGTGCTGGCTGTGACGAATTAAACCAATTTCACAGGTATTTTCAAAGTAGGAAGTACAGTGTTAACTAGTAGATGGCCTCCTCAATGAAATCGCTTCAACATGCTAATGCGTTGGTGTAACAGTCCGGGCGTGGCAAGCTTCCAATGTCAACTCGACTCGATTGGAAGACAATGAACGTATTTTAGCCCTAAATGAATTAATAGCAAACATGGTTTACATAAAAGACATTTTTCCAAGAAAGTTCATAATAATACGATCTATAGTTGAAATCTGAGCCTAAATATAAAGAAAAAACCATTTTCAGAGAGCAATCACGCTGTGTTTATGTAGAAAAAGCGATTAGGTTTATGAGCAATCTAATTACCTATTCGCTTAAAACGCTATATAAAATAAAGTTTATTTAAAGATGAATGATAAGTGTCGCAGTTTAAATAATTTTCATAGTAGGGCTAGGATAGATTCCAAGTGCATTTTTGCAATTTACGTTGCATTGTCCAATGTGATGTTGTAATACAGTTTAGAATACAGTAAGTCTAAACTGTATCAGCTTTATTTATGGGTTGCAATTTAGAAAAAGTCAAAAACCGCACTCAAAATGCAATTTAGAGCTTTCTGGCAAGAGGAGACACCCAAATTATAATGTAACATGCCACTGTTTGTGCATGAACAAAGTTATACTGCAATTTTCCTTAGATACGCGATTAAAAAAAATATTTTTTTTGAATCCCCGGCCGAACACATTCCATAAGAATCAGCGCTTTTATACAGTATATCGCCTTTAAACACATATATTTAAACACGCGTTTACGATTTAAATCAAAACGCAATTCAAATCAATATAAATGTTTATTTTGTAACGCATAGGTGACTATTCATTGTTATTAAAAAGACGTAAATTCGATCATGTTGTGATATTTAGAAATATAAATTTGTTTTGATGCGAGTGAGGTTTTATTTAATCTCTGACCAAGGGAAATGTTTCATTTTTTCAAAGAAATGTTTGTTAAAAATTAAAGTCATAGTTCCATGAGATTCAACCACAGACCATGTGACATAGGAGTCAGGAACCTAACCCACAGCACCACCAGCGCAGACACATGCTGAGGGCTGAAAAAGCACTACAGAAACATTATCGACTATAAAATAATGTAATTAGGCACAGAAGAAGTTTACAGCACAGTACAATAATAAATGCTGACCATGACTTTAGAAGCATAAATTACCTTACACTCAATTTAAACACAAGCTGTCTTTAGCCCTCTAAGCTGGTTCATACAGAAATGTAGAGAACCAGGCTCCGAAAAACACAGCTTCATTAGCGAATACATATGCAGAACAACTAGAGAAGATGTTTTACAGAGGATGGATTTTTAGAAACATCCCATCAGTGACATCACTGAAGTCAACTCCTAGGTAACTGTCGTGTGGATAGTTTCACAAGAATCAGACAAAGGTTTAAGCATCGCTTATTTTAGATAAAACTGCAAAAAAACAACAACAACCCATAATGTACTTCTTTGCGGCTCTGTTTGCCCAAATCATATATTCACAACGTGAAATTAGAAAATAATATTACGTAACCAAAAACCGCAATATGGAAACAGAACCTGTGTAATTGTTGACAGATGATGTACTCGTAACATTTTTACAAGACGAACTACAACATTTAAAAAATGACTTGTATGTACTTGATATCTCTAATCAATCCACTGCACTGCATTAAAACAAAACGAAAACTAAAACGCCCTGGGCATACCGTTTCGCGCTTCTTATCAGTTGCTCAAAAGCAATTTGACCGTATGAAATGCATAATATAAACCTAGAAACATATACGTGAGGAGTATTTACGTAGTATCGGTGTCAAGACATACCTCTCAAATACTGTAAATCAAGTTAAAAATATCTCAAGACCGATTCTGGTCATAATGAAACCATGTTTCGTGTATGTTTTCTTTAAAGTACCGAGACCAGCCATATACTGTATGTTTATGTTCCAAAATTAATATCGTTTATGGCCTTCACACGTGTTCCAGTATGCTCCTATTCTTTTTATGCTCAGGCACTAAGATTTCCCTTCAGTGGTAAAATTCCATATAAATATTCAATACTTAAACGGGCACAGTTAAGACATTAAATATACATATACATATACATATACAAACTGTATACAGTACAGTTTGCATACGGTAATATGTTTATGTTCCTAAATCAACCTCTTTTATGAGCATGTGAAAGGCATGGTGAATCGATTCTCAAAAATTACTGTACTTTGCATGATTGGAAAAAAATGCGTGATTGCGAAATGCTGTGGTGTTACTTTTACAAAGACGGGCAATGAAAAAAATAATGTGGACCAGGGCAATACTTTGAGTTTACAGCTTGTCCAAGTTCATTTATTATTAATACTATTAGTAATATCTTCATTAAAGACTTTGATGGCTACAGCTCAAACATGAGAAGTTGAGCTTTATTAGCTCCACCTTGCGGAAATTCCGGATACTATTATTTTGCTAGCGGTATTTACCGGTAACTCGCGGTATTTACCGGTAACTTGTGGTAGACTGCGTACAGCGTACGCCCGCGCATTTTGAATGGCTGCATCTGTAGCAATCATATTGTAGCAGACACTCAATTGCCTGTTTCACAAATGATCATATTTTACTAGAGATTCTGTTTGGGATACGGATGTGCATTCTGACAGCAATCTCTTACAAAAAATGATTTTACCTTATCGCGGCTTTGCCCTTCTTGCCTCTTTGGACAATATCTCCATCTTGTGGTCGTTGTTGGTAATGTCTTCTTATAGATAGATACTTTATTGATCCCGTGAGGGAAATTGCAGTGCAACAGCAGCTTAACACACACAACACAGCCACAGTGTAACAATTATATAATAATAGTACAATACTGTATATATACTGTATATATATATGAAACAGAAATAGAAACAGAAACAGGAATCGCTTACTACCTGGAGAATCTCTGTAGGAATATCTAGCATTTATCAATGGAAATAAAAGCTGCTTTAATACAGTGCATGTTCAAACTCAAACCCTCAGCTGCTGTTCTTGTTTGTTTTGGGACAAATTGCAACTGAGCATCGCATGAGCCGTTACGTACCCTTATCTGTTAGGGAATTTCAAGGGAGGAGTTAGGTCAGAATGGGTAGGCTGCAAAACAACAAGTAAAGATTTATTCCGAGATGAAACGTTGTGGCGGTTTTCTTATCTTTTCAACATGGACTAAACTTTTACGTGTTCCTTATATGCTATATATGTATATATTAGCACCAATGTCGTTCTTAAAAACTAACATGAAATTGTCAGGGACATTCACCTATATACAAAGACGAGACAGACAAAGTAATAATTCTATATTAACGTGGCCTACATATTGACGCAATGATCGAACTAACTGACGTGTTCTGATTCAGATCCCCTGCAGTTCATGCCAATTAGAACAATAGCAATGCTGAGTCCTCCCCACCCTACTGAGCACAAATTCAGCTGCTCTCCAGTTCTGTTCTGCATGTTTTTTCATTGCAATTGAGCTCGGAGCTGGAGATGATCTCCATACAGTTCTGTGTTAACTAGCCCGCACTTGCGTGCTAATTTACGGGTTGTGGCAGATGCTTTTCTATAGTTCATATACATGACGGCAACCTGTTACCGAGGAACCTGAGAGGTTTAAAAGCCTCACGAACCAGGCAGGACTCGAACCTACAATCTTCTGATCCGAAGTCAGACGCGTAATCCATTACCCCACTGGCCCATAGAACATGTGTTTGCATTCCACCACAGAGAGCTCTACACTGCTACCAGTAGTACACTTCCCCATCTAAATTTTCACAGCAAGAAACTTGTGTTTCCTACTATTTTTATCAGGTTTAAAATATCATCTCCTTAAAACAGAAAAAGTGTTGGTGTGTCATGCTGAAATTCTGATTGATTTTGAATTCAAAGAAAAAAGGTTTTCTTCCAAAACACCGTGAAATTGTCACATCTTGCAGACAATAGGTGTATTCCATGTTGAAAAGAGAAGAAAGAAAACCATGGAGCCTTTTACAGGTGTGAGGCTTCTTCAGGTGTGAGAAGACCTCACGGCCGAAACGCTGTGTTTCCGTTCTTCTCTTTTCAGCATGCAATAAACCTATTACTTGTTCCTTTGCAGCCGAGGCATGCTGACGTAGCTACCCAGCTGAACATCTTGCAGACTCTACAGTACTTCTCTCCTGTAGAAGTAAAGCAGGGCTTGCTGGGTGAGCTTTTGCTCCGGTAAATTAGGTCACGTGTCATGTTAAATCACTTCTTCTAAACACAACATTTGCTGGTGCTAGCTTTCCCCATGAAAAGAGACATTTCCCTTACAGTACATGACATATCGTTTTTATTCTATCAATAAGTATAGAAATAAAACAAAAGAAAAAATGTTGTCGCCAAAGAATGCACAGCTCTGTCGCCTTGGGGAGGTGTCAAGGGCATTGAGCTCCTTGGACATGAGAAGTGCCCGATAAATGCCATTTCTCATCATTTCTCTTGGCGTCAGTTCTGCTATTAAATGGGACGGAGGCAACGGGCTCAGAGAGCAGATTAAGTGCACACCGAACGCAGATGTGTCCAAGTGTCTGTAAAAGCACGGTGCTCTGCTGGCGCTGTTCCCTAGTGGCTTAAAGTGCCTGCCTAGTAAGCAGGCGATCCTGGGTCTGAATACCAGCGGTGCCTCTCTCCGTGTCTTGTTGTGCCGCATATCTCATTTCAGACAAACATGTACAGCTTGGTTCAGTTTAATGCAAGAATTCATTTCCTTTCTGGAATAACTTGTTTTTGAAGAAATCCATACAGCTTGTGAAAGATGAAATCCATTTCTTGGTTGTCAGTGGAAAAAGATTGCCGGCTGCAAGAAGTGCAAGTGATTGTTTTCTTTGACCATAAACCTGCAAATGTAGGGCGCACAAAAGACTGTCAGACTCTGTGGTGCTGAAAAGTTGGTGGTTCAAGCCCCTCCAGTATGCGTGTCTCAGTTTTTCCAATGTAAACATCATCACCATTGCTAAAGAAGATGGCGCAGAAGGCTCCACAGCTGAAACGTTGTGCTTCTTTTCTTCTCTTTTCAGCATGGAGTAAACCTTTGCTTTATCCTTTGCAGCCTAAGCATGCTGACGCAGCTACCTTTCTCTTAACACGCCTCAATCATTATTCACCAAAACGATCAGCAGAATAAGTCGCCTTTGTGGTGATGTCACTCCTCTGCTTCACAAATGTCCTTAGTGACGGGCCATTTCTTTCTGCCATTTTTCCGGAGCGGTTATTGATTGCTCCATCATTTCCCTCTTACTTTCCATCACTAGATTGAAAAAAAAAACAGAAACAGGCTGACAGGACGACAATCAAATTGCAAAAACTCATCAAAGCACTCGATAGAGTATTTGAATCCACAAGTAGCTACGAGCAACTTTGTCCTGGCTTGCATGAAAGTCGGAAAATGTCAAAAAGAAAAAGATGGTGGCTTTTTCATATTCGTTCTTTTATTTTTAGTTCGTTGCTTCTTCTGTCCATTGTCCTCCTGCCTGGCTCTTAACCTGTGACTGTTTGAACGCACACAGTAGACTTTCATGCAGGGGATTTGTCCTGAGCCTCTGTGAAAGACCCACCCACCCCCATAAATAACTGCTCTAGAAACACATGAATGCAAAACTAAACCACAGCTTAAAGAGGAGCTTGTCATGACCGCCAGGCAGTTAAGACCAACTCTTAAGCAATCTAAACAGCACCAGCAGCGGGTGATTATTAACAAACGCCGCCGCATGAGTTAACCCACCTGCACACACTCCACCGTGCGGTACGCAGTGCTATTTTTACCATCTTTACCTGCTTCCCGCTGGTATTGAGTCTACTCCTTGAGAGCTCTACCTGGCGTTTTTTCCATTACCTCGTTTATTCTGGATATTGGACTCCCCTTCTGCCTTTTCGACTTTGGACCTCGCCTCTCACCTCGGACTGTTTGCCACCAGTGTTCTCCCTGGATTACGACTTACCTTACGCCTCTTGACCAAGAAACAAAGCAAAGCAGAGCAAAACAAAATGAACAAACGAAAACCCTCACGTCCCGCACTTGCATATAACGCCGTTACGTGCCCAAGCGGTATTTTACGTCATCCTAGCACTGCACCCCGGGGCGTACGGTATATGGGAACGAGCACACGGCATGAATCGTCTCGAATCACTCCCTACAGCTGTAAGGCACCTTGAAGCATGCACCCCCAACATTCTTCTTTGCGCATCTGTGAAAGGTAAACTCTTGAGCAAACTCTGAACCAGCTCTAAGGAAACTAATCCGATTAGACGTTACTTTGACTCATCTTTTAAGGGACCCTTGTTAATTGGAGAAATCAATGATTTCGAATGAATTCTGTATGCGTTAAAAGACAGCTATACACAGAAAACATGCAGGACACTTCTCATGATGTTTCCCGAGCCGAAACACAGTGCGTTTTTCCAAGCCATCTGACAAAGCCCGCCCACTGAAAACTGCAGCAAATCGTGTAAAGACGTTCAACTTTGTAACTACTGCACGCACAGGAAGCAGAATAAATTCCTCTTTTCAAACTGTCAAAGGTTTGCTTTGCGAACACTGCAGGGCATCGCACAATCTCTTTTGAACGGGGACAAACGATTTCTTATGGGGCACAGTAAGTACAGACGTTTAAAAAGCTCCACTCATGCCGACGATGCAGCATGAAGAAGCGCAACCTAACGTTTGCATTCCTAGCAAATTCCTTTTATTTTTTGATAAATAAAGACAGTCTTGTTTAACAAACAACACACACAACATTTTACATTGTCAATTCAATTCAAATCAATGTATTTCTATATAGCGCCTTTCACAACAAGGTTGTCCCAAGGCACTTAACAATGCAAGTTGTTAAGAGCCTTGTGTCTAATATGCCGCCTAGGTAACGTGCTGTCTCTTTGAGGCAAATGTTTAAATCCTCTGAGTTAAGTGCTGAAGTTATAGTAGTCCTATCAGTATTGTTGCCTCCGATCAACAGATCCTCAGTTTTCTCAGAGTTGAGTAACAAAAAGTTTTCACACATCCAAGTATTTCCTTCCTTAATGCATTTAACTAAACTGATAATAGAAGAGTTGTCGTTTGGTGTAAACAAAATGTTTATTTGAGTGTCATCAGCATATGAATGAAAGTTCATATTATTTTTTCATATTATCCTACCTATCAGCAGCATGTAGAGAGAGAGAGCAATATTGGTCCCAGCACTGATCTTCTGGTACCCCAAATTGAACTGGTGACATTGATGAAGCAGTACAATTATTAGATATTTGAACATAATGAAAACGATGAGTAAAATGTGAAGTAAACCACTGAAGGACGGTTCCAGATAAGCCAACCTCAAACTCAAGCCTGTGTAACAAAACAGAGAGGTCAACCGTGTCAAAGGCAGCTCTAAGATCTAAAAGCACAAGCACTGTTGCATTCCCCGCATCAGTAGCTAAGAGAATATCATTTACGACTCTTGTTAATGCAGTTTCAGAAACCAGACTGAAATTTCTCAAGTATATTATTTGAATCCAGATACGATTGACGTTGGGCAACAACTATTCTCCCAAGACTTTTAGATTGAAATGGGACCTTTGAGACAGGCCTGTAGTTGTTAAGAACTTGTGGATCCAAATTTGACTTCTTAAGGAGCGGTCTAACAACCGCTACCTTAAATTGATCAGGTACAACGCCTGACGCAAGCGATGCATTCATCATACTAATTATAGGTCCTGCCAGTCCTTCGAGGGAATCTTTGACTAGCTGAGTGGGGATGGGATCTAGCGAACAGGTGGTTGACTTTGTCTTACGTCTGTGTCCATGAATCCACCATAAGAAGAAATCTGAACAGGAGTGGTGATCATGCGAGGTCACCATGGAGGAAACCACTGCTCTCCCCCCAAAAAAAAACACCACTGCCCCTCTCAAGTTTGTTAAAGACCACATGGATGTTCCACAGCAACTCCTGGAACAATGTTCTGTGGACAGACGTGACAAAAGTTGAACTTGTTGGTAAATGTGCACAGCGTTATGTTTTGAGATAACAAAACACTGCATACCAACTCCAAAACCTCATCCCACCTGGGAAGCATGGCGGAGGCTGTACGGCTTGCAATCATCGAGGGACCGATGAATTCCAAGATGTATCAGGAAATTCTACAGCAGAATGTCAGGGTGTCTGCCTGTGATCTAAAACTTGAAAGACGCTGGGTCATGCAGCATTACAAAAACAAAGGATTACATCAACAACAGAGTGGCTGAAACAGAAGAAATTCCGTATTTTGGGATGGCCAAGTAAGAGTCCTGACCCCAATCCCATTGAAGTGCTGTGGCGTGATCTGAAGCAGGTCGTTCAGCGCAAGACATCCCAAAAATATACATGAACTGAAACAGTTTTGCATAGAGGAATAGGCCAAAATACCTCCTAACCGCTGCTCAGGTCTGACCAGCCGCTACAGAAAGTGGGGGTTGAGGTTTTTGTCATAAAGGAGGTTCCACTAGCTCCTTAATATAAGGGTTCACGTACTTTTTCCATCAATGACCTTGATTGTTTAAACCATTTGGTCAATAAAGAAACAGCAATGTCAAATGTTGGGCGTGTGTTGTTTGTGAAATCAGACTCTCTTTATTAATTATTATGACTTAGATAAAGATAAGATCACATGTTAGGAGCCATTCATGCAGAAATCCACATCATTCCGAAGGGCTGTTTACAAAAGTTTTTCTCCCAACTGTATGTGAGAGAAAAGCAGAGACGCTCACTGAGTAAGGTGGGGTTGCAGCTTTGCAAATCACAAGGACATTTGTACGCTCAAAATGGGACAGGAGCACCCCAGATGGGACTCGAACCCACAATCCCTGGCTTAGAAGGCCAGTGCCTTATCCATTAGGCCACTGGGACACACTGGGTTGGGTCGATCACGCTGATGAAGAGCCAGTTTTTTTTTTTCCTTTGCTTTTTCAAAGGGATCCCCAAAATTAGGAAAGTTAGGCAGCAGAAGGTTTACTGTGACCTGAGAAGGACCGGCATCCAATCACGGTGGTGCACACACACACGCTCTCACTCATCTGAGCTACACGGCTACCAAGATGATCTCAGGTGCGCCGAGCTGGTACGGAACATATTGAACTGATTGACGGCGAATTGTTTCTCAGACAGGCTTTTCACCTCTGAGCTCCCTGACTGACAGTAATCCGCTAGGTAGTGAAACAGTCAGCTGCTTCTAAGCCTTAAACAGCTGCATCTCGGCGCTTCCACAGAGAGATGATTTGAAAGCCAAACATCGCCCATTGGGAACACCTTACTATCACTAGTTTAAGAGACTCTTAAGGTCTTGCAGAGGTGCCTGTCTAATAGCATGCGCTTTGCAAGCTATAGGTGTTTGGACTAAGGCAGAATGCCTGTTAACAAAATGTTTTTCTAAAGGGGCCTCGCACTCTTTTCCAAGCAATGGTCACCATCCCCACCGAGTGTCACAATGTAGTCATGTCATAGGACATCACCTGTTAGTCTCCATTTGTCTGCCACCAACACTTTAGGTTACGGGGTCACAACCGCACCCCGGAGACCAGAGGAGCCGTTGGCGTTCTGGCGGCGCAGATTGGGCTGAAGGTGGGGCGCTTGAATCTCGCTGTTGGAGGCCGTCTGAAACTGACCCAAGCCTTTCCCTTGAATTAAATGTAAATAAGAAATGAACCCCAGATGCACATGGAATCAATCACGTGTTTCCTTTGAGCCGTTTCAGAGACTGCTCCAGAGTTTACCTTGCACAGATGCGCAAAGATTAATGATGGGGGTGCACGCTTCCAGGCGTCTTACTACTGTAGGGAGTGATTGAGACAATTCGTAGCTTGTGCTCATTTCCCTCTATTCCCCGTGTTACAGTGGTAGGATGACGTAAATTCCTGCTTCGACACGTAACGCGACTATAATCAAGTGCAGGAGCTGAGGGCTTTAGTTTTGTTTCGTTTTCCATGGCGTTCGTAAGCGCGCAAATCAAAGGCAATTCCTGCGTCTAACACGAATGTAAATGCTTTTGAAAGTGCAGTGTGGTGCAGCTTGTAAAATCCTTGTCCACATTTTTGGTTTGTTGATGTTTTTTTCTGTCTGCCAAAGTTGCGTTTTGACATCCGGACTGGGGGACTTTATCATTTGAACGTGAAGCCAGCCTTAAACCCTCTGAGGCGTGTCTGTCTGCCGGCACGAATCTTGTGAAAGGTATTTTTTTTTTAACGGAGAGCAACTTTAAAAAGGTTTCCGCAGCCACCTCGCAGTCCGTGTTTGATTATAGGAGGAATACGGCGGCGGCGAATTCGCATTTGTCGTGCTCGAGTGGTTAAGGCGATGGGCTCGAAATGCGTTGGGGCTTCCCCGCGCAGGTTCGAAACCTGCCGACTCCGGCGTCTGCCGCACGTCGCCTTGTGCCTGCACGGCAGAGGCGAAGTGCCGCTTCTCCTTTCCTGGTACTATAACAACGCGAAATCGCTTGGACCCGCTGCCATTGAAATCAATTCTTCAGATAACCACACATTTTGCGTTCGCACCTCTGGTGCTCTACTTATACCTTTGAAAACCTAATGAATAAAGCTGAAAGAACCGACACGATATGTAGGTGCTGGTAAAGCACGCAGTAAAGAACTGTTAACAGCAAGGGTTTCAGTGGGTTAACTGAGGAGAAGGCGTGATCGCTAATTGTTGACTTTTTATTTGGTGTTAGAAACACTCTTACTGTGCATGACGTGCAACAAATGTAGCCACAGAAATTGCATCACGCTTTCATGTATGCTATTGCAGACACCAACGTTGCCTAGATAGAAAACCGAAATAGCCGTGGGTTTGCTTGCTGGTCTGAAGGATCTCTCTTCGAATCTCTATCATTTGTCAATGGAAGTAAAAGGCGCTGCAATCTCATACGTTCAGAATCAAACCCGCAGCTGTTGTTCGACTTTATTTCTTGACTAATTACAACTGAGTGTCGCATGAGCAGTTACATAAACTTGTCTGGTATATTTGAACACAAATGCCGTTCTTCAATTAAAACTAACAGAACATTGTCAGGGACATTCAGTTCTATACAAACAAGAGACAGACAAGAGAATATTTCTACCGTTCATGTGGACTACGTGTTGACTTACTGATCGGAATAATTGAAAGGTTCGGGCTCATAGCCGATGCAGTGCGTGCTAATTAGAACAGCAACGCTGAGCTCTCAGCACCGTACTGAGCCCAGGTGTTTTTCTAAAGCTGTCAGGTGCAGTTCATTTACATGAAGGAAATCTCTTACCGGGTACGATTACAATGCAGTAAGTAGCACAGACTACTTAGGGAGTAGCCAGATGCGTTTAAAAACGACCCGAGCCAGGCAGGAGTCGAACCTGCAATCTCCTGATCCGTAGTCAGACGCGTTATCCATTGCGCCACTGGCCCCGGTGTGACACTGCAGGACTGTAACCCAGTGAGATCAGCACTGCAACTAGTAAAATATTACCCCCGGTCCATTCTTTACCAAAAGTGAGAAAGACCTGTTTTCTACATTTTGTCTGTTTTAAAACCATATCTCAAACCAAACCAAGAGTCTGTCTTTTGCACTGATATTCTGATTCATTTCGATTTCAAAGAAAAAAAAAACATTATCTTCCAAAGCATCATAAAATTGTCCCTTCTTCCAGACTACTTCTCTCTTGTAGTAGTACAGCAGACCTTTCCAGGTGAGCAGATCACAGAGTCCGAAATATGCTTCCTCCATCAAGAAAAGTACCTGAACATGACTCTGTCTTCATAAAAGCGCCCCTGTAATAAAGAAATTAAATCCGAAATCAAGAGGGCAGTTGCCTACTGAAGTTCAAGAAGTCATCAATTTTAACCTAGCAACACATTAAAGGCTGCATCTATACAAGTACGATTCTAGAAATGCTCACCAGATTACGTTTTAAGAAGGAACTGCGCCTCAGGTTCCGCCGAGATCTTAACTTGGATGGCAGGATTCAGAGTCCGGAGTGCGGACTGATGGCGCACGGAGGGTCCACATACTGTGGATCCCTCAGTTTTCTTCCGCGTGTTTAAACCGCCAGCGTGTGACTCCCCTGTCCCCGTGACCTCATTGCTCTGCTCTCGCCTCTGTGCAGCTGAGCCCGACTCATGGTAAAGTGGAAAAAAGTATGCCCTCAACGTGGGATTTACTCTGGATCGAGGATAGATGTCACTTTTTTATCATTGAACAGGATGTATGTGATGTGGCGACTAGTTTCAATTTTGTATCCTCTTTAAAAGATTAAGGACTGGGGTGAGCGTGATTTACCACCCTTTCAGCTAAGAACCCGACATGCGGACCGTTTAAGCTGCATAGACTCGGTTGTTTAACTCATCTCCGTTAGCAGGGTTAAGGTTAAAGAAAAAAAACATTGCTGACTTCTTTTTTTTTTTGCCAGCCGCCAGCGCTGATTAGCAAGGTTTGTATTTCATGTTTTGCAAGTTGCATCCATTTTAAGAAAAACAAGTCGCGTTAAAGACAGGAAATGAATACTTGCAAGTCTAGCCGTAGGCGGTTGTCTGTAAGGACCAGTTCTGTTTGAGAAAACAGAACAAAGAAGGCACCGCTGGGATTTGAACCCAGGATCTCCTATTTACCAGGCAGGCGCTTTAACCAACTAAGCCCCGGCGCCCCAGGAGCATTATCCTTTTGCAGCCACTTGGACACACCACTCAGACACATCTGCATTCGGTGTGTGCTCCGCCTGCTCGCTGAGCAAGTTGCCACCTTTACATACAATAGCAATATCAACACCAAGAGAAAGGGTGACAAATGGCTTTTATCTGGAACTTTTGATGTCCAAGGAGCTCAATTTGCTTTCTGTGTACAACAGGGCCACTGAACTCCACACTGGCCACTGAACCACAGCAGTGGCTTGCTGGCTTGACATCTCCTAAGGAAAATGTTGAAATTGCATGTGGAACAGGAAAATGACCCTCGAGTACGAGGGAAAAAAAAGAAAAAGATCATCTGGAGCGCGCCAACCCATGTCCGGACAGCCCAGTTTCATTGACAAGGTGGCTGAGTGGTTAAGGCGATGGACTGGTAATCCATTGTGCTCTGCAGACATGGGTTTGAATCCCATTCTCATCGCTCTCCATGTCTTACACGTGGGACGTTGGCCCTCCTGTTGTTTGCTCTGGTGCTAGAGCTGTACATTTTCTAGCGGTGGCTGAACATGGTATAGTGGGCCAACGTCGGTATCGAGCAGTGACAGTAACAGTACTTACTGCGCCCCATAAGAAATCGTTTGTCCCTGTTCAAAAGAGATTGTGCGATGTCCTGCAGCGTTCGGAAAGCAAACCTTTGACAGTTTGAAAAGAGGAATTTATTCTGCTTCCCGTGCCTGCAGTAGTTACAAAGTTGAACGTCTTTACACGATCTGCTGCAGTTTTCAGTGGGTGGGCTTTGTCAAATGGCTTGAAAAAATGCACTGTGTTTCGGCTCGGGAAACATCATTCATGAGCAGTGTCCTGCATGTTTTCTGTGTATAGCTGTCTTTTAACGCATACAGAATTCATTCGAAATCATTGATTTCTCCAATTAACAATGGTCCCTTTTTGAACCTGCGAGAAGCATTCTTTCCATGTAACAGATTTACTCCGGGGAAAGGCAGCATGACATTGAGAGTAGCTCAAGCTTTCAGCACCCGTATCGGACTGCATGTATGCAGACACCGCTCAGAATCCCCTGTAAGATTCTCCTTCAATTCCGTTTTGCAGTGCTTTAGCTCTTTCAAAAGGCTTCGCTTTGCTAGTCACAGTCCAAGGCTCATGACAGCATTTGAAACCAATCCCCACTGCGTTGGCCAGGAAATGAACCATGGAAAGCAGCTATGGTCACCACTATACCACCAACGCATGCCCACAGGTGCCCTGCAGGACACCACCAGAGAATGCTCACGATTTTGGAAGCTGTCTCCGGGACGTGCTGATTCCACACATCCTGAATAAATCATGATATTGTTAGTTGCTGTAGCTAGACGTTCAAATGAGTTTCATGGCCAGATGGACTGTTTCCTCCAGCGGTATAGTATTGCAGTGAGACAGCACAATGCCTGCAAGACTATGTCACGCTAAACGCCACAGATTGTGTTTGTCCGTTCGTGTCAGTCGTCCCGCAGCCACGGGAAGTGGGACACAAACATGCTGCAATGGTTTCAAGACGTTAGGATTTGTTTGTGCAACATCCAAGAAGAGTACTTGTGGCTTGAATGTGAACTGTACGTGCCCGCCCCCTTTCCTCTGTAGTGCATGAGTTCCTCCCGGCATGCCCTTCGTCATTGTTCTGTCATCTTGTATTTAAAGGGTTGTATTTCTGCTGCTGAAAATAAGCAACGGTTTTCTCACAACGCCCTTTGTTCCCAACGGAGCCCTTGTCTGTCATGAAATTCTTCAAAACCTCAAGCTAGAAGAAGAAGAAGACGACAAATATGAAGCGTTATAGCAACGACATGCCATGAGACGATCGATAACGATTTCCATAGGATCCCCGCGGTTGCCTGGCAACCGTCAGCTTTGCGCAGTGGCAGTATCGTAGCCTGTGAGGTTTAGCCGAGGCGCGATTATTGCTAGTTGAAAACTTTTCCCAATACCCCGCTTCCGCCGGTTTGCAATACAATCGGCGAAAGCAATTTTTGACAGTCTCGTCAGAGACTGAGCAAGGTGTTTAAAGACAGATTTTGTCATGGTAACATCATGGTAGAAAGAAACAAGCTTGTTACGTCTCAACAGAAACGCTCTTTAGCTCTTTCAGCGTTATGCAGAGAACAGCGTCTGTCGAGATCACTTTTGAGTCAGCGCGAAACGCCGTGTGCTGTCAGTTTGATTTCATATTGCTCGTAGCGGCGCCCGGCTTTTGTCTGTCAAACGTTAGGTTGCGCTTCTTCATGCTGCATCGTCGGCATGAGTGGAGCTTTTTAAACGTCTGTACTTACTGCGCCCCATAATAAATCGTTTGTCCCCATTCAAAAGAGATTGTGCGATGTCCTGCAGCGTTCGCAAAGCAAACCTTTGACAGTTTGAAAAGAGGAATTTATTCTGCTTCCTGTGCGTGCAGTAGTTACAAAGTTGAACGTCTTTACACGATCTGCTGCAGTTTTCAGTGGGTGGGCTTTGTCAAATGGCTTGGAAAAACGCACTGTGTTTCGGCTCGGGAAACATCATGAGCAGTGTCCTGCATGTTTTCTGTGTATAGCTGTCTTTTAACGCATACAGAATTCATTCGAAATCATTGATTTCTCCAATTAACAAGGGTCCCTTTTTGAACCTGCCAGAAGCATTTTTTCAATGTAACAGATTTACTCCGGGGAAGGGCAGCATGACATTGAGAGTAGCTCAAGCTTTCAGCACCTTTATCTGACTGCATGTATGCAGACACTGCTCAGAATCCCCTGTAAGATTCTCCTTCAATTCCGTTTTGCAGTGCTTTAGCTCTTTCAAAAGGCTTCGCTTTGCTCGTCACAATCCAAGGCTCATGACAGCATTTGAAAACATTCGCAACTGCGTTGGCCGGGAATCGAACCTGGGTTAACTGCTTTGAAGGCAGCTATGCGCAACACTGGCTCGCTCCAGAATAAATCTCACGTCGAGGGCATATTTTTTTCCATTTTACCGTGAGTCGGGCTCAGCTGCACAGAGGAGAGAGCAGAGCAATGAGGTCACGGGGACAGGGGAGTCACACGCTGGCGGTTTGAATATGCGGAAGATCACTGAGGGATCCACAGTATATGGACCCTCCGTGCGCCATCAGTCCGCACTCCGGACTCTGAATCCTGCCATCCGAGTTAAGATCTCGGCGGAACCTGAGGCGCAGTTCCTTCTTAAAACGTCATCTGGTGAGCATTTCTAGAATCGTACTTGTATAGATGCAGCCTTTAATGTGTTGCTAGGTTAAAATTGATGACTTCTTGTATTTCAGTAGGCATCTGCCCTCTTGATTTCGGATTTAATTTCTTTATTACAGGGGCGCTTTTATGAAGACAGAGTCATGTTCAGGTACTTTGCTTGATGGAGGAAGCTCATTTCGGACTCTGCGATCTGCTCACCTGGAAAGGTCTGCTATACTACTACAAGAGAGAAGTAGAGTCTGGAAGAAGGGACAATTTTATGATGCTTTGGAAGATAATGTTTTTTTTTCTTATACTGAAAATGAAAGGTAGTTGTTTCTATATGGACTCAGTCTTTGGAATTTGTATATATATATATTTCAGTGATCCCTCAGCCATTCCTTCTGTATTGTAATTCAATTTCTCTTTTAAAATTCCTTCCCCACTTCTAGGACCTGCAGTTGCTGAACTCCACAATGGCTTCTATTGGAAAGTCTGTGACTGAGACCAAGTAAGTGTTCACTTTTTTATGAAACCATTATTTATTTAGGAGCAATGAGCAATTCTTTTATAAATGCAATAAAATCATTATGCTCAAACTATGAGAGAGAAAATTAAGGATAATTTAAGAAATCAGTCTTAGCTTGTTTCTATACACAGATGGTATTATTTATTTTCAAAGGAAACCCACGAGGATTCCCCTGGTGTGCAAGATGTACCTGAATACTCTTGATCAGCTTCCTGCTCACTTGAAGAGGGCGTGTATGAAGCACGCCACGGCAGAAGAGATCAGGATGGCCTCTCAACAGGCGAGGGAGGACATGATGAATCACCTGAAAAACGGGGTCTTCGTGGATTACCACAGAATAGAGATCGTGTCTGGTGAGGCAAACAGGATAGTGGTTGTAAGACTGCTAGAGTCCTTGGGCCTTTTTGTACATGGGAAGCCTGAAGACACATTGGCAAGGTGAGATATTTTTAATCTGTAAGGCTTCTGTAGTTTCTTTTTGAAATCATTGTTACAACATATTATGTAAAAGCATGTTGAAAAGAATCTACCTGCATTCCAGCGGCCCTGAGCAAGAGGCCGCTGTCCAGGAGGAAGAGATGCCAGAGGCTGCTCTAGAAACTGAAACAGAAGCGGATAAGGAAGGGGAAGATGTGAGCTCTGAAGAACTCTATCAGCAGTAAGACTTTTTATTTTTCAGATGTATCTATTTTTTACTAAAATTCTAATTTGTCTTATAGGTATAAAATGTTTAAACCGGTGTTTTATATCCTTACAAGCCCTGAGTAGTTAAAAAGTATCAGCAGGCCGGAAGAGAGTGGCCCAAGCTGTACTCTATAGAAAGCACTCCCTGGATGCTCCTCTCCTGATTGGATTCAAACAGTACCTTACCAAGGATCTGGGAGTGGCAAATTATTCTCAGGAGGTATTTATTTTTTAAAGGCATTTAAAATTAAGTAATGGTATCTTCATTGTAAATGTTTTTATTTCTTAGCTTAAAATTCACCCATGTGAAATGATGTCAGCCATAAACATCATGACTCTATATTTCCTACCTGAATCTATTCTACTTAAATTATTACATTATACACAATTTGAGTTCATTTTAAAAAGTAAAAGGTAATGAAAGGAATGCATTTTCATAAGAAAGATAATACCGATATGCATGTGATAATCTTCCTTATATCATGTAGTGCATCATTTGGACACTTTGTGGGCTTCAAATACAAAGAAAATCATGTTCTATGGTACAAGATAAATACAAAACTTAAGCTTTTATTTTAATTAGATTTCTTTATAAAGCATAAGCAATCATTTATTACATCGCTTCTTGAATTAAATCTTTTAACAAGAGGTAAGACTTCTGTTACATTTAAACCCATGTTTAGCTGTGTTTTTTAGATTTAACTGAACCAATTTCTGTGTGTGATAATGTCCTTGAATTCTGACAACATCACACTAAATTACATGATATAAAACAGCTAATGTTTCTAGAGATAAAGTTTCTGAGATGCTTCTAATTACTTTTTATTACCAGGGACAGTTTAATTCACCTTGTACAGTACTGTAAGACCAAGATGCTTTTTTTAAAAGTTATTTAACATTTTATAGAACTTTGTCTACTATGGCAACATGATGTGCTTGGTGAAACTTGGAAAAATACTGCTTGGCCACTTATCTTAAGATAAAGATAGGATAAAAGTTTATCTTTTGCACCTACCTGACCCCCAGGGAAGGCCAATGCTTTCTAAGTTGATGGTTCCCTACAGTAGACTGTACTTTAATTTCAAAGGTAATGTATATTGACCCAAATCAGTTTTGGAATCCAATCTACTGACGAGATGGAGCACATCCTTTTTTCAGGATTTTAGCATCATACGTTTGGTATATTTAGTCCCTAATGCTGAAAGAAATGATCATAGAACATTTGGACACTTTGTGGGCTTGAAATACAAAGCAAATCATGTTCTATGGTACAAGATAAATACAAAACTTAAGCTTTTATTTTAATTAGATTTGTTTATAAAGCATAAGCAATCATTTATTACATTAATATATGTGAAAATAACATTTTAGCATCATACGTTTAGTATATTTAGTCCCTAATGCTGAAAGAAATGATCATAGAACATGACATCTAACCTTACCTGCGGTGTTTTTAATCCCTATTGCTCAATGCACAGTGAAAGCATTCCATACATGTGTCTGACAATGAGGAATGGGCCCCTGAGACAGTCATTTGCCTGTTTCACAAATGATCGTATTTTACTAGAGGTTCTGTTTGGGATTCAGATGTGCATTCGGACAGCAATCCCTTTCAAGAAATGATACGTTCTGGATGAGGTCAAAGGTGCTGGAACACTGTATCTAGGATGTGTTTGCAGAGACTGTGTGTCTCCTGCTTCAACGCAGTGATAAACAGATGTGCTCCTTTAATTTATTGGTACATGCCCAGGGCAGTAAGCAGTCTGAGGATTTATTTCCAGATGGCATAGAGCAGTGAAGCAGTGAAGTAGTGCAAAACACTGGATCATTATATTATTAGAATCTATTCTACTTAAATTATTACATTATACTCAATTTGAGTTCATTTTAAAAAGTAAAAGGTAATGAAAGGAATGCATTTTCATAAGAAAGATAATACCGATATGCATGTGATAATCTTCCTTATATCATGTAGTGCCTCATTTGGACACTTTGTGGGCTTGAAATACAAAGAAAATCATGTTCTATGGTACAAGATAAATACAAAACTTAAGCTTTTATTTTAATTAGATTTGTTTCTAAAGCATAAGCAATCATTTATTACATTAATATATGTGAAAATAACATTTTAGCATCATATGTTTAGTATATTTAGTCCCTAATGCCGAAAGAAATGATCATTTGTTTAACATGCACGGGTCTGTCTCAAAGGATGCAGTACTCCTGAAGGGCCTCAAACCCTACATTTCGGATGCCTAGCTGTATCCCTCACATGTGGCACCTCAGAATGACTTCTAACCTTACCTGTGGTGTATTCAGTCCCTATTGCTCAATGCACGGTGTACATACTGCATACATGTGTCTTGAGAATGAGGAATGGGCCCCTGAGACAGTCATTTGCCTGTTTCATAAACAGGGACCTGGACCTAGACCTGGCCCGTACAGGGCTCAAACCCGCGACCTTGGCGTTATTAGCACCACGCTCTAACCAACTGAGCTAACCGGCCTCATGACAGTGCTCCTCTCTGTGCTGCAAAAAATCAAACTCAGGGAATTTCTTTTGTCCTCCTTTGAATAGAAAGCCGTGTAATCAGTGTACGGGCTTTCTCGTGCAGTTTCATGGTTCTTGTAACCCAAATCCTACACTGGCCTGAAGTGCCCCCCCATTTCACAGCATTTTTCAGCTGATTTAAAATGTACCTAAAGGAGAAGCATTATTGAAGACCATCAATTACCAAGAGCTTTTGTCAAAGGTTTTGGTGGTCATTTTGAATGACCACAGAGCGCTGTGACCTCGGTTTTATCCAAAAAGACAGCGCCCTTTTACAACACAGCATCTCCGTCACTATACTGGGGCATTGGGACCCGCACAGACCTCAGGGTGAGCGCCCCCCCGCCGGCACCATTAACACCGCTTCCAGCTGGAAGCTTTGTTTTTCCCTGTAGCTCACCCTCATCTGGATTCTGACCTGGCTCACACCTGCTTAGCTTCAGTGGGTTTTCAGTTGCGAGTTGCAAGGGGATGCAAGTGATGGAGCTGCTCGCTGCAAAAGCCACTGCATTGGCCGGGAATCGAACCCGAGCCTCCCGCGTGGCAGGCGAGAATTCTACCACTGAACCACCAATGCTCAGTGCCTGTCCCTTCAAAAAAGACGCTTTTTTGGTGCTCTGTGCAAAACGCGTCGACATCTGCTTCCAGCTGCAAAATGCCATTTGCGGACGCTGAAGAACTTATTTCCAAGGCAGCGGGTACAAGCGATTGGGCGTTTTAAAACCACCAGGAACAGCAAAGAGGCACGCTTCTTTGCTTGTGCCGAAACACACCGACTGAAGGCGGACAACGTAGTCGGCAAGATTGGAACCTGTGCGGGGAGACCCCAATGGATTTCTAGTCCATCGCCTTAACCACTCAGCCACGACTACAGCAAGCCCCACCGCCGCTGCGTTCTTGCTACAATCTTACCTGGATCGCGAGGCGCCAGCGGAAGCCTATTTCAAAGTCGTTCTCCGTTTCAAAAAAACATTTCCAAAATACAAGCCTTGCAGACAGACACGCCTCAGAGGACTTAAGGGTGGCTTCATGTCGGAATGATAAAGTCTCCCCGTCCGGACATGAAAATGCCACTTTGTTACACACAAAAAAAGAATCAACAACAGAGAAATGCCCACAAGCATTTGAAAAGCCGCACCACGTCGCACTTGAAATAGCTCTTACATTAGTGGTAGACACAGGAATCGCCTTTTTATTTACGCTCTTACCAACGCGATGGAAAGCAAAACAAAGCAAAGCAGAGCAAAACAAAACGAACAAACGAAAACCCTCACGTCCCGCACTTGCATATAACGCCGTTACGTGCCCAAGCGGTATTGTACGTCATCCTAGCACTGCACCCCGGGGCGTAAGGTATATGGGAACGAGCACACGCCACGAATCGTCTCGAATCACTCCCTACAGCTGTAAGGCGCCTTGAAGCCTGCACCCCCAACATTCTTCTTTGCGCATCTGTGAAAGGTAAACTCTTGAGCAAACTCTGAACCAGCTCTAAGGAAACTAATCCGATTAGACGTTACTTTGACTCATCTTTTTACTCTCAGTGCTGGATTGCTCAAACTCCTGCTAGGGTTAGGGTTAGCATTCACACGCTACTTAGACACTTTGTTTACGCTCAGTGCTGGATTTTGGGAACTTCAGGACGAGTGGGAATTTTCTCCTATCTGTCAATTCTGTTTTGTTTTGGAGACTCTTGGCTGCCTATATTGTACAGTGCAGCGTGAAGGAAACATTTTCCAAAACTGTGTCAGCTCAAAAGTTGTAAGAAAACCTCTCCAGCTGCTTTACCTCTCTTCATTTTTGTCATTTAATGTGACAATCGATGTATAACTGGAGCCTCACATATGCAAATGGTGAGGCTCCAGTTCGACACCACTTTACAGTATATGACAAAAGCATGGCAGACTGTGCCGGACCAGCTGGTAACTTCCGCTTATTTTGACCATATTAAACATTGGAAATCTTCCCACTTGCATTTGTGACACTTGATTTTGGCTCCACCTAAGACACTCTTAAATCTTCAAACACTTTTCTCTTCTCCCGCAACACTCTTGTCTGTCGGCACTGTGTGGCAGCGTTGCAGGACAACCCATCTCACCACGGAAAGGAACCTAACAGCTTTGGTAAGAGAGGAGAAAAGGACATGGCCCGTACGGGGCTCGAACCCGCGACCTTGGCGTTATTAGCACCACGCTCTAACCAACTGAGCTAACCGGCCTAATGACAGTGCCCCTCTCTGTGCTGCAAAAAATCGAACTCAGGGAATTTCTTTTGTCCTCCTTTGAATAGAAAGCCGTGTAATTCAGTGTACGGGCTTTCTCATGCAGTTTCATGGTTTCACAGCATTATTCAGCTGATTTTAAATGTACCTAAAGGAGAAACATTATTGAAGACCATCAATTACCAAGAGCTTTTGTCAAAGGTTTTGGTGGTCATTTTTAATGACCACAGAGCACTATGACCTCGGTTTTACATCTCATCCAAAAGACAGCGCCCTTTTACAACAGAGCTTCTCCGTCACTATATTGGGAGATTGGGACCCGCACAGACCTCAGGGTGAGCGCCTCCCCGCTGGCCCCATTAACACCACTTCCAGCTGGAAGCTTTGTTTTTCCCTGTAGCTCACCCTCATCCAGGTACTGACCTGGCTCACACCTGCTTAGCTTCAGTGGGTTTTCAGTTGCGAGTTGCAAAAGTTGGGATGCAAGTGATGGAGCCGTTCGCTGCAAAAGCCACTGGCCAGGAATCGAAACCAAGCCTCCTGCGTGGCAGGCGAGAGTTCTAACAATGAACCACCAATGCTCAATGCCTGTACCTTCAAAAAAGACGCTTTTTTGGTGCTGTGTGCAAAAAGCGTCGACATCTACTTCCAGCTGCAAAATGCCATCCGCGGACGCTGTGAATTTATTTATTTAGACACCGCTCAGAATCCCCTGTAAGATTCTCCTTCAATTCCGTTTTGCAGTGCTTTAGCTCTTTCAAAAGGCTTCGCTTTGCTAGTCACAATCCAAGGCTTGTGACAGCATTTGAAAACACTTGCCACTGCGTTGGCCGGGAATCAAATCCGGGTCAACTGCTTGGAAGGTAGCTATGCTCACCACTATACCACCAACACATGCCCGGGGGAGCCCTCCAGGACACCACCAGAGAATGCTCACGATTTCAGAAGCTGTCTCCGGGACGTGCTGATTCCACACATCCTGAATAAATCATGTTATTGTTAGTTGCTGTAGCTAGACGTTCAAATGAGTTTCATGGCCAGATGGACTGTTTCCTCAAGTGGTATAGTATTGCAGTAAGACAGCACGATGCCTGCAAGACTATGTCACGCTAAACGCCACAGATTGTGTTTGTCCGTTCGTGTCAGTCGTCCTGCAGCCACGGGAAGTGGGACACAAACATGCTGCAATGCTTTCAAGACATTAGGATTTGTTTGTGCAACATCCGAGAAGAGTACTTGTGGCTTGAATGTGACTGAGCAAGGTGTTTAAAGACAGAGACTGAAAACTGTTAAAGGATGAGTCAAAGTAACGTCTAATCGGATTAGTTTCCTTAGAGCTGGTTCAGAGTTTGCTCAAGAGTTTACCTTTCACAGATGCGCAAAGAAGAATGTTGGGGGTGCACGCTTCAAGGCGCCTTACAGCTGTAGGGAGTGATTTCAGACGATTCGTGGCGTGTGCTCATTCCCATATACCGTACGCCCCGGGGTGCAGTGCTAGGATGACGTACAATACCGCTTGGGCACGTAACGGCGTTATATGCAAGTGCGGGACGTGAGGGTTTTGCGTTTGTTCGTTTTGTTTTGCTCTGCTTTGCTTTGTTTTGCTTTCCATCGCGTTGGTAAGAGCGTAAATAAAAAGGCGATTCCTGTGTCGACCACTAATGTAAGAGCTATTTCAAGTGCGCCGTGGTGCGGCTTTTCAAATGCTTAACAGGATGATTTTGCATGCACGCGTGCTTTCATGCAGTCGTGTGTGCAACCATGTCTGCTTACGTGCAAACGGGCGTGGTTTCATGTATGCAAAAAACTTTCCTGGGCTCTTCTGAAGCACATAAAATTATTTGGAGATATACATTTGTCTTATTTTCCTCTTAGGCTCTAGAATTGATAACTTTTTTTTCATTTTTGGCATTTTTCATCATTTTCCAGAAAGTGGTTGCAAGCCCAATATCATGCGAAGAAACTTCAGGATTCGGGGATCAGTCAATGGATTTTCTTCAAAGTTGGATTTTTGCACTCTGTGGACCAAGAGATGTTGTTCTATAATGTTTTTTTTTTTCAAATTTAAAAATATCATTTTTTCATGGAGCTTTGAATGGGATGGATTCACCCTCCTTTAGCCAGGACAGAGCTCCAGGAGCCTGGGTAGGATTCTAGCTTTCTCCCCTTGCAGGCACCTGGCACAGAAGACAATATTTTTTTCCTTAAAATCTTTTTTTTTGTGTTCCTTGTTGTTCCAAACTTAATTTTAATCACTTTTAATTAGAGATTTTATCAAAAATAGTGCAATAAATGACTAATTTCACAAAAATTAATGTAATATAAAACGGATGTTTTCAACTTTATTGTAGTGTTTTAGAAACTAATATGTCTTCAAAAATGGTTGTTTTTCACTCCTATGAATGAAAACTGTTGTTATATGATGTTTTTTTTTTCAAATTTTAAATGATCATTTTTTCATGGAGCTTTGAAGGGGATGGATTCACCCTCCTTTAGCCAGGACAGAGCTCCAGGAGCCTGGGTAGGATTCTAGCTTTCTCCCCTTGCAGGCACCTGGCACAGAAGACATCATTTTTTTCCTTAAAATCTTTTTTTTTGTGTTCCTTGTTGCTCCAAACTTAATTCTATTCACTTTTAATTAGAGATTATATTAAAAATAGTGCAAGAAATGACTAATTTCACTAAAAATACTAAAAGTAATATAAAACTGATGTTTTTAACTTTATTGTAGTGTTTTAGAAACTAAAATGTCTTCAAAAATGGTTATTTTTCACTCCTAGGAATGAAAGCTGTTGTTATATGATGTTTATTTTCAAATTTTGAAAAAGCAAAGAATTCTAGCTTTCTCCCCTTGCAGGCATCGGACACAGAGAACCTCATGGTTTTCCTAAAAATCATTTTTTATGTTCCCTGGTGTTCCAAACTTAGTTTTAATCAATTTTAATTTGTTATGTTACAAACAGGGTAATAAAGTCTTAATTGGACTATAACTAATGTCATATTGTCTGCTACAAAACTGATATTTTCAGCTCTATTGTAGAGATTCTAGAATCAACTAATAAAGAATTGAAATAAAAAAAGGGCATAAGAAGACATTACCAACAACGACCACATGATGGAGATATTGTCTAGACATTACCAACAACGACCACAAGATGGAGATATTGTCTAGACATTACCAACAACGACCACAAGATGGAGATATTTTCCAAAGAGGCAAGAGGGGCAAAGCTGCGATAAGGTAAAATCATTTTTTGAAAGAGATTGTTGTCAGAATGCACATCCGTATCCCAAACAGAATCTCTAGTAAAATATGATCATTTGTGAAACAGGCAAATGAGTGTCAGCTACAATATGATTGCTACATATCTGCATTTGTTGGTATTTAAGGAGTAAGAGTGCAGGTTTAAACCTGCGATCCAGTGTGTTGAAGAATTTCACAACACTACCTCTAGCACATATGGAAATAAATCCTCATAATGATTATTGCCCTGGGCATGTACCAAAAAATCAGTGAGCATATATATATATATCACTGGGTTGAAGCTAGAAACACAGAATAACTGCAAACACATCCTAAATACAGTGTTCCAGCACCTTTGACCTCATCCAGAACGTATCATTTCTTGAAAGGGATTGCTGTCCGAATGCACATCTGAATCCCAAACAGAATCTCTAGTAAAATACGATCATTTGTGAAACAGGCAAATGACTGTCTCAGGGGCCCATTTCTCATTGTCAGACACATGTATGCAATGCTTTCACTGTGCATTGAGCAATAGGGATCAAAAACACCGCAGGTAAGGTTAGAAGTCATGTTCTATGATCATTTCTTTCAGCATTAGGGACTAAATATACTAAACGTATGATGCTAAAATGTTATTTTTACATATATTAATGTAATAAATGATTGCTTATGCTTTATAAACAAATCTAATTATAATAAAAGCTTAAGTTTTGTATTTATCTTGTACCATAGAACATGATTTTCTTTGTATTTCAAGCCCACAAAGTGTCCAAATGATGCACCTTTGACCTCATCCAGAACGTATCATTTCTTGAAAGGGATTGCTGTCCGAATGCACATCTGAATCCCAAACAGAATCTCTAGTAAAATACGATCATTTGTGAAACAGGCAAATGACTGTCTCAGGGGCCCATTTCTCATTGTCAGACACATGTATGCAATGCTTTCACTGTGCATTGAGCAATAGGGATCAAAAACAGAATGGAAACAGACATGGAAACCAACGAGGATGGGATTTGAACCCATGCGTGCAAAGCACAATGGATTAGCAATCCATCGCCTTAACCACTCGGCCACCTCGTTAACAAAACTGGGCTGTCCCAACTGGGTTGGCGCGCTCCAGATGATCTTTTTCTTTTTTTTCCCTCGTACTCGAGGGTCATTTTCCTGTTCCACATGCGATTTCAACATTTTCCTTGGGAGATGTCAAGCCAGCAAGCCACTGCTGTGGTTCAGTGGCCAGCGTGGAGTTCAGTGGCCCTGTTGTACACAGAAAGCACATTGAGCTCCTTGGACATGAAAAGTTCCAGATAAAAGCCATTTGTCATCCTTTCTCTTGGTGTCGATGTTGCTATTGTATGTAAAGGTGGCAACTTGCTCAGCGAGCAGGCAGAGCACACACCGAATGCAGATGTGTCTGAGTGGTGTGTCCAAGTGGCTGCAAAAGGACAGCACTCCCGGGGCGCTGTGGCTTAGTTGGTTAAAGCGCCTGTCTAGTAAACAGGAGGCCCTGGGTCTGAATCCCAGTGGATAACCGCCTACGGCTAGACTTAATTAAATGCAAGTATTCATTTCCTGTCTTTAACACGACTTGTTTTTCTTAAAATGGATGCAACTTGCAAAACATGAAATACAAACCTTGCTAATCAGCGCTAGCAGCTGGCAAAAAAAAAGAAGTCAGCAATGTTTTTTTTCTTTAACCTTAACCCTGCTAATGGAGAAGAGTTAAACGACCGAGTCTATGCAGCTTAAACGGTGCGCACGTCGGGATCTTAGCTGAAAGGGTGGTAAATCACGCTCACCCCAGTCCTTAATCTTTTAAAGAGGATACAAAATTGAACCTAGTCGCCACATCACATACATCCTGTTCAATGATAAAAAGGTAACATCTATCCTCGCTCCAGAGTAAATCTCACGTTGAGGGCATATTTTTTTTCACTTTACCGTGAATCGGGCTCGGCTGCACAGAGGAGAGAGCAGAGCAATGAGGTCATGGGGACAGGGGAGTCACACGCTGGCTGTTTGAACACGCGGAAGATCACTGAGGGATCCACAGTATATGGACCCTCCGTGCGCAATCAGTCCGCACTCCGGACTCTGAATCCTGCCATCCGAGTTAAGATCTCGGCAGAACCTGAAGCGCAGTTCCTTCTTAAAACGTAATCTGGTGAGCATTTCTAGAATCGTACTTGTATAGATGCAGCCTTTAATGTGTTGCTAGGTTAAAATTGATGACTTCTTGTATTTCAGTAGGCAACTGCCCTCTTGATTTCAGATTGAATTTCTTTATTACAGGGGCGCTTTTATGATGACAGAGTCATGTTCAGGTACTTTGCTTGATGGAGGAAGCTCATTTCGGACTCTGTGATCTGCTCACCTGGAAAGGTCTGCTGTACTACTACAAGAGAGAAGTAGAGTCTGGAAGAAGGGACAATTTTATGATGCTTTGGAAGGTAGTTTTTTTTTTCTTTGAAATCGAAATGAATCAGAATATCAGAGCAAAAGACAAACTCTTGGTTTGGTTTAAAGAGATATGGTTTTAAAACAGACAAAATGTAGAAAACAGGTGTTTCTCACTTCTGGAAAAGAATGGACCGGGGTATTTTACTAGTTGCAGTGCTGAGCTCACCGGGTTGCAGTCCTGCAGTGTTGCACCAGGGTCAGTGGTGCAATGAATAACACGTTTGACTACGGATCAGGAGATTGTAGGTTCGACTTCTGCCTGGCTCGGGTCGTTTTTAAACGCATCGGGCTACTCCCTAAGTAGCCTGTGCTACTTACTGTATTGTAATCGTACCCAGTAAGAGATTTCCTTCATGTAAATGAACTGCACTTGACAGCTTTAGAAAAACACCTGGGCTCAGTACGGTGCTGAGAGCTAATCGTTGCTGTTGTTCTAATTAGCACGCACTGCATCGGCTATGAACCCCGAACTTTTCAATTATTCCGATCAGTAAGTCAACACGTAGTCCACATGAAAGGTAGAAATATTCTCTTGTCTGTCTCTTGTTTGTATAGAACTGAATGTCCCTGACAATGTACTGTTAGTTTTAATTGAAGAACGGCATTTGTGTTCAAATATACCAGACAAGTTTACGTAACTGCTCATGCGACACTCAGTTGTAATTAGTCAAGAAATAAAGTCGAACAACAGCTGCGGGTTTGATTCTGAACGTATGAGATTGCAGCGTCTTTTACTTCCATTGACAAATGATAGAGATTCGAAGAGAGATCCTTCAGACCATCAAGCAAACCCACGGCTATTTCGGTTTTCTATCTAGGCAACGTTGGTGTCTGCAATAGCATACATGAAAGCGTGATGCAATTTCTGTGGCTACATTTGTTGCACGTCATGCACAGTAAGAGTGTTTCTAACACCAAATAAAAAGTCAACAATTAGCGATCACGCCTTCTCAGTTAACCCACTGAAACCCTTGCTGTTAACAGTTCTTTAATGCGTGCTTTACGAGCACCTACATATCGTGTCGGTTCTTTCAGCTTTATTCATTAGGTTTTCAAAGGCATAAGTAGAGCACCAGAGGTGCGAACGCAGAACGTATGGTAATCTGAAGAATTGCTTTCCATGGCAGCGGGTCCAAGCGATTTAACGTTTTTATAGTACCGGGAAAGGAGAAGCGGCACTTTGCCTTTGCCGCGCAGGCACAAGGCGACGTGCGGCAGACGCAGGAGTCGGCAAGTTCCGAACCTGCGCGGGGAGTCCCTAACGCATTTCGAATCCGTCGCCTTAACCACTCGGCCATGACAAAAGCGAGCTCGCTGCCGCCGCATTCCTCCTATAATCTAACACGGAGTGCGAGGTGGCTGCGGAAACCTTTTTAAAGTCGCTCTCCGTTAAAAAAAAAAAAACCTTTCACAAGATTCGTGCCGGCAGACAGACACGCCTCAGGGTTTAAGGCTGGCTTCACGTTCAAATGATAAAGTCCCCCAGTCCGGATGTCAAAATGCAACTTTGGCAGACAGAAAAAACAGCAACAAACCACAAATGTGGAAAAGGATTTTACAAGCTGCACCACACTGCACTTTCAAAAGCATTTACATTCGTGTTAGACGCAGGAATTGCCTTTGATTTGCGCGCTTACGAACGCCATGGAAAACGAAACAAAACTAAAGCCCTCAGCTCCTGCACTTGATTATAATGCCGTTACGTGTCGAAGCAGGAATTTACGTCATCCTACCACTGCAACACGGGGAATAGAGGGAAATGAGCACAATCTACGAATTGTCTCTAAACAGTCCCTACAGTTGTAAGACGCCTGGAAGCGTGCACCCCCATCATTAATCTTTGCGCATCTGTGCAAGGTAAACTCTGGAGCAGTCTCTGAAACGGCTCAAAGGAAACACGTGATTGATTCCATGTGCATCTGGGGTTCATTTCTTATTTACATTTAATTCAAGGGAAAGGCTTGGGTCAGTTTCAGACGGCCTCCAACAGCGAGATTCAAGCGCCCCACCTTCAGCCCAATCTGCGCCGCCAGAACGCCAACGGCTCCTCTGGTCTCTGGGGTGCGGTTGTGACCCTGTAACCTAAAGTGTTGGTGGCAGACAAATGGAGACTAACAGGTGATGTCCTAGGACATGACTACATTGTGACACTCGGTGGGGATGGTGACCATTGCTTGGAAAAGAGTGCGAGGCCCCTTTAGAAAAACATTTTGTTAACAGGCATTCTGCCTCAGCCTAAACACCTATAGCTTGCAAAGCGCATGCTATTAGACAGGCACCTCTGCAAGACCTTAAGAGTCTCTTAAACTAGTGATAGTAAGGTGTTCCCAATGGGCGATGTTTGGCTTTCAAATCATCTGTCTGTGGAAGCGCCGAGATGCAGCTGTTTAAGGCTTAGAAGCAGCTGACTGTTTCACTAGCTAGCTGATTACTGTCAGTCAGGGAGCTCAGAGGTGAAAAGCCTGTCTGAGAGACAATTCGCCGTTGTTCAGTTCAATATGTTCCGTACCAGCTCGGCGCACCTGAGATCATCTTGGTAGCCGTGTAGCTCAGATGAGTGAGAGCGTGTCTGTGTGTACCACCGTGATTGGATGCCGGTCCTTCTCAGGTCACAGTAAACCTTCTGCTGCCTAACTTTCCTAATTTTGGGGATCCCTTTGTAAAAGCAAAGGAAAAAAAAAACTGGCTCTTCATCAGCATGATCGACCCAACCCAGTGTGCCCCAGTGGCCTAATGGATAAGGCACTGGCCTCCTAAGCCAGGGTTTGTGGGTTTGAGTCCCATCTGGGGTGCTCCTGTCCCATTTTGAGCGTACAAATGTCCTTGTGATTTGCAAAGCTGCAACCCCACCTTACTCAGTGAGCGTCTCTGCTTTTCTCTCACATACAGTTGGGAGAAAAACTTTTGTAAACAGCCCTTCGGAATGATGTGGATTTCTGCATGAATGGCTCCTAACATGTGATCTTATCTTTATCTAATTCATAATAATTAATAAAGAGAGTCTGATTTAACAAACAACACACGCCCAACATTTGACATTGCTGTTTCTTTATTGACCAAATGGTTTAAAAAATCAAGGTCATTGATGGAAAAAGTACGTGAACCCTTATATTAAGGAGCTAGTGGAACCTCCTTTATGACAAAAACCTCAACCCCCACTTTCTGTAGCGGCTGGTCAGACCTGAGCAGCGGTTAGGAGGTATTTTGGCCTATTCCTCTATGAAAAACTGTTTCAGTTCATGTATATTTTTGGGATGTCTTGCACTGAACGGCCTGCTTCAGATCACGCCACAGCACTTCAATGGGATTGGGGTCAGGACTCTTACTTGGCCATCCCAAAATACGGAATTTCTTTTGTTTCAGCCACTCTGTTGTTGATGTACTCCTTTGTTTTTGTCATGCTGCATGACCCAGCGTCTTTCGAGTTTTAGATCACAGGCAGACACCCTGACATTCTGCTGTAGATTTTCCTGATACATCTTGGAATTCATCGGTCCCTCGATGATTGCAAGCCGTACAGCCTCCGCCATCCTTCCCAGGTGGGATGAGGTTTTGGAGTTGGTATGCAGTGTTTTGTTATCTCCAAACATAACGCTGTGCACATTTACCAACAAGTTCAACTTTTGTCACGTCTGTCCACAGAACATTGTTCCAGGAGTTGCTGTGGAACATCCATGTGGTCTTTAGCAAACTTGAGAGGGGCAGTGGTGGTTTTTTTGGGGGGGAGAGCAGTGGTTTCCTCCATGGTGACCTCGCATGATCACCACTCCTGTTCAGATTTCTTCTTATGGTGGACTCATGAACACAGACGTAAGACAAAGTCAACCACCTGTTCGCTAGATCCCATCCCCACTCAGCTAGTCAAAGATTCCCTCGAAGGACTGGCAGGACCTATAATTAGTATGATGAATGCATCGCTTGCGTCAGGCGTTGTACCTGATCAATTTAAGGTAGCGGTTGTTAGACCACTCCTTAAGAAGTCAAATTTGGATCCACAAGTTCTTAACAACTACAGGCCTGTCTCAAAGGTCCCATTTCAATCTAAAAGTCTTGGGAGAATAGTTGTTGCCCAACGTCAATCGTATCTGGATTCAAATAATATACTTGAGAAATTTCAGTCTGGTTTCTGAAACTGCATTAACAAGAGTCGTAAATGATATTCTCTTAGCTACTGATGCGGGGAATGCAACAGTGCTTGTGCTTCTAGATCTTAGAGCTGCCTTTGACATGGTTGACCTCTCTGTTTTGTTACACAGGCTTGAGTTTGAGGTTGGCTTATCTGGAACCGTCCTTCAGTGGTTTACTTCACATTTTACTCATCGTTTTCATTATGTTCAAATATCTAATAATTGTACTGCTTCATCAATGTCACCAGTTCAATTTGGGGTACCAGAAGATCAGTGCTGAGACCAATATTGCTCTCTCTCTCAACATGCTGCTGCTAGGTAGGATAATATGAAAAAATAATATGAACTTTCATTCATATGCTGATGACACTCAAATAAACATTTTGTTTACACCAAACGACAACTCTTCTATTATCAGTTTAGTTAAATGCATTAAGGAAGGAAATACTTGGATGTGTGAAAACTTTTTGTTACTCAACTCTGAGAAAAATGAGGATCTGTTGATCGGAGGCAACAATACTGATAGGACTACTATAACTTCAGCACTTAACTCAGAGGATTTAAACATTTGCCTCAAAGAGACAGCACGTAACCTAGGCGGCATATTAGACACAAGGCTCTTAACAACTTGCATTGTTAAGTGCCTTGGGACAACCTTGTTGTGAAAGGCGCTATATAGAAATACATTGATTTGAATTGAATTCACAATGTAAAATGTTGTGTGTGTTGTTTGTTAAACAAGACTGTCTTTATTTATCAAAAAATAAAAGGAATTTGCTAGGAATGCAAACGTTAGGTTGCGCTTCTTCATGCTGCATCGTCGGCATGAGTGGAGCTTTTTAAACGTCTGTACTTACTGTGCCCCATAAGAAATCGTTTGTCCCCGTTCAAAAGAGATTGTGCGATGTCCTGCAGTGTTCGCAAAGCAAACCTTTGACAGTTTGAAAAGAGGAATTTATTCTGCTTCCTGTGCGTGCAGTAATTACAAAGTTGAACGTCTTTACACGATTTGCTGCAGTTTTCAGTGGGCGGGCTTTGTCAGATGGCTTGGAAAAACGCACTGTGTTTCAGCTCGGGAAACATCATGAGAAGTGTCCTGCATGTTTTCTGTGTATAGCTGTCTTTTATCGCATACAGAATTCATTCGAAATCATTGATTTCTCCAATTAACAAGGGTCCCTTAAAAGATTAGTCAAAGTAACGTCTAATCGGATTAGTTTCCTTAGAGCTGGTTCAGAGTTTGCTCAAGAGTTTACCTTTCACAGATGCGCAAAGAAGAATGTTGGGGGTGCATGCTTCAAGGTGCCTTATAGCTGTAGGGAGTGATTCGAGACGATTCGTGGCGTGTGCTCGTTCCCATATACCGTACGCCCCGGGGTGCAGTGCTAGGATGACGTAAAATACCGCTTGGGCACGTAACGGCGTTATATGCAAGTGCGGGACTTGAGGGTTTTCGTTTGTTCATTTTGTTTTGCTCTGCTTTGCTTTGTTTCGTGGTCAAGAGGCGTAAGGTAAGTCGTAATCCAGGGAGAACACTGGTGGCAAACAGTCCGAGGTGAGAGGCGAGGTCCAAAGTCGAAAAGGCAGAAACGCCAGGTAGAGCTCTCAAGGAGTAGACTCAATACCAGCGGGAAGCAGGTAAAGATGGTAAAAATAGCACTGCGTACCGCACGGTGGAGTGTGTGCAGGTGGGTTAACTTGTGTGGCGGCGTTTGTTAATAATCACCCGCTGCTGGTGCTGTTTAGATTGCTTAAGAGTTGGTCTTAACTGCCTGGCGGTCATGACAAGCTCCTCTTTAAGCTGTGGTTTAGTTTTGCATTCATGTGTTTCTAGAGCAGTCATTTATGGGGGTGGGTGGGTCTTTCACAGAGGCTCAGGACAAATCCCCCGCCTGAAAGTCTAATGTGTGCGTTCAGAGAGTCACAGGTCAAGAGCCAGGCAGGAGGACAATGGACAGAAGAGCCAACGAACTAAAAATAAAAGAACAGATATGAAAAAGCCACCATCTTTTTCTTTTTGACATTTTCCGACTTTCACGCAAGCCAGGACAAAGTTGCTTGTAGCTACTTGTGGATTCAAATACTCTATCGAGTGCTTTGATGAGTTTTTGCAATTTGATTGTCGTCCTGTCAGCCTGTTTCTGTTTTTTTTTTCAATCTAGGGATGGAAAGTATGAGGGAAATGATGGAGCAATCAATAACCGCTCCGGAAAAATGGCAGAAAGAAATGGTCCGTCACTAAGGACATTTGTGAAGCAGAGGACTGACATCACCACAAAGGCGACACATTCTGCTGATGGTTTTGGTGAATAATGATTGAGGCGCGTTAAGAGAAAGGTAGCTGTGTCAGCATGCGTAGGCTGCAAAGGATCAAGCAAAGGTTTACTCCATGCTGAAAAGAGAAGAAAAGAAGCACAACGTTTCGACTGTGGAGCCTTCTGCGCCATCTTCTTTAGCGGTGATGATGTTTACATTGGAAAAACAGAGACATGCGTCCCTGGGTGGGCTTGAACCACCAACCTTTCGGTTAACAGCCGAACGCGCTAACCGATTGCGCCACAGAGACTGACGGCCGCTTGTGCTCCCTACATTTGCAGGTTTATGGTCAAAGAAAATAATCACTTGCGCTTCTTGCAGCCGGCAATCTTTTTCCACTGACAACCAAGAAATGGATTTCATCTTTCACAAGCTGTATGGATTTCTTCAAAAACAAGTTATTCCAGAAAGGAAATGAATTCTTGCATTAAACTGAACCAAGCTGTACATGTTTGTCTGAAATGAGACATTCGGCACAACAAGACACGGAGAGAGGCACCGCTGGTATTCAGACCCAGGATCGCCTGCTTACCAGGCAGGCACTTTAAGCCACTAGGGAACAGCGCCAGCGGAGCACCGCGCTTTTACAGACACTTGGACACATCTGCATTCGGTGTGCACTTAACCTGCTCTCTGAGCCCGTTGCCTCCGTCCCATTTAATAGCAGAACTGACGCCAAGAGAAATGATGAGAAATGGCATTTATCTGGCACTTCTCATGTCCAAGGAGCTCAATGCCCTTGACACCTCCCCAAGGCGACAGAGCTGTGCATTCTTTGGCGACAACATTTTTTCTTTTGTTTTATTTCTATAGTTATTGATAGAATAAAAACGATATGTCATGTACTGTAAGGGAAATGTCTCTTTTCATGGGGAAAGCTAGCACCAGCAAATGTTGTGTTTAGAAGAAGTGATTTAACATGACACGTGACCTAATTTACCGGAGCAAAAGCTCACCCAGCAAGCCCTGCTTTACTTCTACAGGAGAGAAGTACTGTAGAGTCTGCAAGATGTTCAGCTGGGTACCTACGTCAGCATGCCTCGGCTGCAAAGGAACAAGTAATAGGTTTATTGCATGCTGAAAAGAGAAAAACGGAAACAGCGTTTCGACTGTGAGGTCTTCTCACACCTGAAGAAGCCTCACACCTGTAAAAGGCTCCATGGTTTTCTTTCTTCTCTTTTCAACATGGAATACACCTATTGTCTGCAAGATGTGACAATTTCATGGTGTTTTGGAAGAAAACCTTTTTTCTTTGAATTCAAAATCAATCGGAATTTCAGCACGACACATCAACACTTTTTCTGTTTTAAGGAGATGATATTTTAAACCTGATAAAAATAGTAGGAAACACAAGTTTCTTGCTGTGAAAATTTAGATGGGGAAGTGTACTACTAGTAGCAGTGTAGAGCTCTCTGTGGTGGAGTGCAAGCACGTGTTCTATGGGCCAGTGGCGTAATGGATAACGCTTCTGACTCTGGATCAGAAGATTGTAAGTTCGAGTCCTGCCTGGCTCGTGAGGCTTTTAAACCTCTCAGGTTCCTCGGTAACAGGTTGCCGTCATGTATATGAACTATAGAAAAGCATTTGCCACAACCCGTAAATTAGCACGCAAGTGCGGGCTGGTGAACACAGAACTGTATGGAGATCATCTCCAGCTCCGAGCTCAATTGCAATGAAAAAACATGCAGAAAAGAACTGGAGAGCAGCTGAATTTGTGCTCAGTAGGGTGGGGAGGACTCAGCATTGCTATTGTTCTAATTGGCATGAACTGCAGGGGATCTGAATCAGAACATGTCAGATAGTTCGATCATTGCGTCAATATGTAGGCCACGTTAATACAGAATTATTACTTTGTCTGTCTCGTCTTTGTATATAGCTGAATGTCCCTGACAATTTCATGTTAGTTTTTAAGAACGACATTGGTGCTAATATATACATATATAGCATATAAGGAACACGTAAATGTTTAGTCCATGCTGAAAAGATAAGAAAACCGCCACAACGTTTCATCTTGGAATAAATCTTTACTTGTTGTTTTGCAGCCTACCCATTCTGACCTAACTCCTCCCTTGAAATTCCCTAACAGATAAGGGTACGTAACGGCTCATGCGATGCTCAGTTGCAATTTGTCCCAAAACAAACAAGAACAGCAGCTGAGGGTTTGAGTTTGAACATGCACTGTATTAAAGCAGCTTTTATTTCCATTGATAAATGCTAGATATTCCTACAGAGATTCTCCAGGTGAGTAAGCGATTCCTGTTTCTGTTTCTATTTCTGTTTCATATATATACATTATATATATATATGTTACATGTGTCTCTGCAATAGTATAAATGTGTTATACACTATCAGGGGCTGCTTTTTTGTGCACCTCATCTACAACAAGGGTTTTTTTTTCATTTATGTTTGTGGACCTTCACCATTTGAGGAAGTGAGTTAGATAAGAAAGTTACAGGTATGGTGAGCAATGACTGACAAAGGCACGTACTGCGTATTCCTTACAGAAGTGTAAGCAATTTGTTCTAAAAAACACCGGCTAAAGTCCAACATCGTTAGCAATCTTATTACTTAAACAGAATTAACATCAATAAACTGTAAGGTGCTGGTACATGCGAGTAGATTTGATCTTCTATTAAACAAAAATGCAATTACAGCTCTAAAAAGGTCAACCTAGACTTCTGTAACAGATCTGTTCAGGTCATCGCTGTTTCTCTGACCTTGTGAGTCTTTGGAATTTTAAAAGTGTATTTTGCTTGCCTTTCATGTGGTCTGTGTACAAGTCACTGTGGCGTATGCGGTCCTACACAGCCTTGCTATAGACGTGACGAGCCTCCGCTATGTTGCAATGGAGAACAGGTTCAGTACGGAGCTGCCGAGAAAATTCAGCTGGAAAGCTCGTTGCAGAAAAGCATTGTTATCTGTGTCCAGCGGCAAAGCGTCCTTCGTGGGTGCTGAAGAATCGATTTCACAGGCTGCGGGTCCAGGCGATTTAGAGTGTTAAAGGTCCCAGCGAAAACGAAACGGCGCTGGTCCTTTTACACGCACGCACGCAACCAAATGCAAAGGACGCCGTAGTCGGCAGGATTTGAACCTGCGCGGGGAGACCCCAACAGATTTCAAGTCCGTCACCTTAACCACTCGGCCACGAGTACAGCGAGCGCCGCGGCCGCTGCCTTCTTGCTACAATGGAACAGGGAGTGCGAGGCGGCGGCAGCAGCGGAGGCAACTTTTTTCAAGTTCGCTCTCCGTTTAAGAAACCTTTTACGCCATACGTGCAAGCACACACACACACACACACCTCAGAGGACTTAAGGGTGGCTTCAAGTTGGAATGATAAAGTCTCCCCGTTCGGACATGAAAACAGAACATTCTTAGACAGAAAGCAATCAACAACGGAGACATGTGGACGACGATTTTAGTCACTGCACTTTGAATAGCATTTTTACTCCAGTTACAGGAGATGCACCAATGGCCCTTGACCTACGCTCTTACCAATGCCTTGAACATTCAAACAAAACAGCCCTCAAGTCCTGCGGTTTAATATAACGCTGTTACGTGTCGAGGCAGTATTTGACTCTGTCCTACCGTTGAGACACGGGGCGTATATGGAAACGAACACATGCTACGGATCGTCTCTAATCGGTCCCTACAGTTGGAAGGCTCCTTGAAGCGTGCACCCCCATCATTCATCTTTGCGCATCTGTGAAAGGTAGACTCTTGAGCAATGTTTGAGCCAGCTCTAAGGCAACTAGTGCTATTGGACAGACACCTCTGGAAGATCCTAAGAGTCTCTTAACACCACTTCCAGCAGCAAGCTTAATTGTTCGCTGGAGGTCTCCCACCCAGGTACTGACCAGGCAAAGAATCACCAGTACATTGAATGAGGAAGTTAATCCTGAAATCCAATTACATATCTCAAGGTAAGACAAATCCATAAGAACATGTCTTAGTATTACTTCGTTTACATTAGTATGGCACTGAGTTGGAGCTCCTCTTTAAGCTGTGGTTTAGTTTTGCATTCATGTGTTTCTAGAGCAGTTATTTATGGGGGTGGGTGGGTCTTTCACAGAGGCTCAGGACAAATCCCCCGCCTGAAAGTCTAATGTGTGCGTTCAGACAGTCACAGGTCAAGAGCCAGGCAGGAGGACAATGGACAGAAGAGCCAACGAACTAAAAATAAAAGAACAGATATGAAAAAGCCACCATCTTTTTCTTTTTGACATTTTCCGACTTTCATGCAAGCCAGGACAAAGTTGCTCGTAGCTACTTGTGGATTCAAATACTCTATCGAGTGCTTTGATGAGTTTTTGCAATTTGATTGTCGTCCTGTCAGCCTGTTTCTGTTTTTTTTTTTTTTCAATCTAGGGATGGAAAGTATGAGGGAAATGATGGAGCAATCAATAACCGCTCCGGAAAAATGGCAGAAAGAAATGGTCCGTCACTAAGGACATTTGTGAAGCAGAGGAGTGACATCACCACAAAGGCGACACATTCTGCTGATGGTTTTGGTGAATAATGATTGAGGCGCGTTAAGAGAAAGGTAGCTGTGTCAGCATGCGTAGGCTGCAAAGGATCAAGCAAAGGTTTACTCCATGCTGAAAAGAGAAGAAAAGAAGCACAACGTTTCGACTGTGGAGCCTTCTGCGCCATCTTCTTTAGCGGTGATGATGTTTACATTGGAAAAACTGAGACATGCGTCCCTGGGTGGGCTTGAACCACCAACCTTTCGGTTAACAGCCGAACGCGCTAACCGATTGCGCCACAGAGACTGACGGCCGCTTGTGCTCCCTACATTTGCAGGTTTATGGTCAAAGAAAACAATCACTTGCGCTTCTTGCAGCCGGCAATCTTTTTCCACTGACAACCAAGAAATGGATTTCATCTTTCACAAGCTGTATGGATTTTGAAATGTATGGACGATGCCAGGTGTCCCACAACACCACAGCGCCGACACACCTTTGGTTGTCCCACATAAAAAACATAGCCATTGCAGGCGCCCAGCCGGATTGTAGAGGGCAGGTGCCTTAAGCCTCCATTTACATTGTCCGGTAGCAAGCGAACCTCGAATTTCCTTGCTCCTGTTTTTATACCGTCAACATCTCTAACCTCAGTTCCATGGTGGACGGTGCAGTACTGCTTAAGCCAGGTGTGAATGTCCTCCGTCTTTGCCAGTTCCGAGAACATAACAACATGCACCGTTTTCCTCTCTCTCTGTGTCAGAGGCTGCAAGTTGATCTTCTCAAGGGCAGGAACTTTCCCTCTTTTTGCCTCAAACACATCCACACATTGTTCAAACAGAGAATAGGTAGCAAAAACAACCTCAAATGCTTTCTGACCTGGGAGAGCGAAGATGAAATCCAAGTGCCGAGGTTCAAAGCCACGTTCCTTCTGTAACACTTTTCTGCTGAACTGCATACGATCCATGAAGAGGTCATCCAAAAGCTCAAAACGTACAGCATTCTTGCGGGATCCAAAGGTTGCCATCTCAAACTGCAAAACAAACACTGCTTCCACAAAACAAGAAAACAATCCAACTACTCTAACTACAGGCTGATCAAGGTATCTCCCCTGCCAGGTAAGCCGAGAGCCGCAGGCGATGAGCCCAGAGCTGAACGGGCCCCACTGGCTCGTTTGTAAGGCCAGGTGCATTGCCAACCACGACCGGCAGGGCAGAGGCCTTGAAGGCGGCCTGGGCTCCTGCAGCTGTCCAGCCACGCACTCTGGTTTCTCTTCATCTCGTACAAATCTTTTGCCTTTTACTAAAGATTTCCATGGAGAGGAACATGAATGAGTTCCATACAATTTTTGTGCTTCCCTGCCTTCGGGTGGGGCGCAGCTGGGCTGGTCAAAGAGAGAAACTAAAACCGCTCACAATCGCTCTTATTACGGCGACTGTGGCCGTCTGCTCTGCGAGTCCTCGGTCTCCGCCTCTCTGATTGGCGCTCTTTTCTTTGGGGGGCGGGAATATGCTGTGAAATATGAAGCGTTACAGCAACGACATGCCATGAGACGATTGATAACGATTTCCATAGGATCCCCGCGGTTGCCTGGCAACCGTCAGCTTTGCGCAGTGGCAGTATCGTAGCCTGTGAGGTTTAGCCGAGGCGCGATTATTGCTAGTTGAAAACTTTTCCCAATACCCCGCTTCCGCCGGTTTGCAATACAATCGGCGAAAGCAATTTTTGACAGTCTCGTCAGAGACTGAGCAAGGTGTTTAAAGACAGATTTTGTCATGGTAACATCATGGTAGAAAGAAACAAGCTTGTTACGTCTCAACAGAAACGCTCTTTAGCTCTTTCAGCGTTATGCAGAGAACAGCGTCTGTCGAGATCACTTTTGAGTCAGCGCGAAACGCCGTGTGCTGTCAGTTTGATTTCATATTGCTCGTAGCGGCGCCCGGCTTTTGTCTGTCAAACGTTAGGTTGCGCTTCTTCATGCTGCATCGTCGGCATGAGTGGAGCTTTTTAAACGTCTGTACTTACTGCGCCCCATAAGAAATCGTTTGTCCCCGTTCAAAAGAGATTGTGCGATGCCCTGCAGCGTTCGCAAAGCAAACCTTTGACAGTTTGAAAAGAGGAATTTATTCTGCTTCCTGTGCGTGCAGTAGTTACAAAGTTGAACGTCTTTACACGATCTGCTGCAGTTTTCAGTGGGCGGGCTTTGTCAGATGGCTTGGAAAAACGCACTGTGTTTCGGCTCGGGAAACATCATGAGCAGTGTCCTGCATGTTTTCTGTGTATAGCTGTCTTTTAACGCATACAGAATTCATTCGAAATCATTGTAAGATTCTCCCTCAGTTCCGTTGTGCAGTGCTTTACCTCTTTCAAAAGGCTTCACTTTCCTAGTCACATTCCAAGGCTCATCGAACCCGGGCTGTTTCCTCCAGCGGTATAGTATTGCAGTGAGACAGCACGATGCCTGCAAGACTATGTCACACTAAACGCCACAGATTGTGTTTGTCCGTTCGTGTCAGTCGTCCTGCAGCCACGGGAAGTGGGACACAAACATGCTGCAATGCTTTCAGGACGTTAGGATTTGTTTGTGCAACATCCGAGAAGAGTACTTGTGGCTTGAATGTGAACTGTACGTGCCCGCCCCCTTTCCTCTGTAGTGCATGAGTTCCTCCCGGCATGCCCTTCGTCATTGTTCTGTCATCTTGTATTTAAAGGGTTGTATTTCTGCTGCTGAAAATAAGCAACGGTTTTCTCACAACGCCCTTTGTTCCCGACGGAGCCCTTGTCTGTCATGAAATTCTTCAAAACCTCAAGCTAGAAGAAGAAGACGACAAATATGAAGCGTTACAGCAACGACATGCCATGAGACGATTGATAACGATTTCCATAGGATCCCCGCGGTTGCCTGGCAACCGTCAGATTTGTGCATTGGCAGTATCGTAGCCTGTGAGGTTTAGCCGAGGCGCGATTATTGCTAGTTGAAAACTTTTCCCAATACCCCGCTTCCGCCGGTTTGCAATACAATCGGTGAAAGCAATTTTTGACAGTCTCGTCAGAGCGTGACATAGTGTTGCAGGCATCGTGCTGTCTAACTGCAATACTATACCGCTGGAGGAAACAGCCCGGGTTCAATGAGCCTTGGAATGTGACTAGGAAAGTGAAGCCTTTTGAAAGAGGTAATGTCGACGCTTTTTTAACAGAGCACCAAAAAAGCGTCTTTTTTGAAGGCCTGGGTACTGAGCATTGGTGGTTCAGTGGTAGAATTCTCACTTCCCACGTGGGAGGCTCTGGTTCGATTCCCAGCCAAAGCAGTGGCTTTTGCAGTGAGCGGCTCCATCACTTGCATCCCCTTGCAACTCGCAACTGAAAACCCACTGAAGCAAAGCATTTGTTAGCCAGGTCAGTACCCGGATGAGGGTGAGCTACAGGGAAAAACAAAGTTTCCAGCTGGAAGCGGTGTTAATGGTGCCGGTGGGGGGGTGCTCACCCTGAGGTCTGTGTGGGTCCCAATGCCCCAGCATAGTGACGGAGACGCTGTGTTGTAAAAGGGCGCTGTCTCTTGGATGAGATGTAAAACCGAGGTCACAGCGCTCTGTGGTCATTAAAAATGACCACCAAAACCTTTGACAAAAGCTCTTGGTAATTGATGGTCTTCAATAATGCTTCTCCTTTAGGTACATTTTAAATCAGCTGAAAAATGCTGTGAAATGGGGGGTCACTTCACGCCAGTGTAGGATTTGGGTTACAAGAAACATGAAACTGCACGAGAAAGCCCGTACACTGAATTACACGGCTTTCTATTCAAAGGAGGGCAAAAGAAATTCCCTGAGTTCGATTTTTTGCAGCACAGAGAGGATTGCTGTCGTGAGGCTGGTTAGCTCAGTTGGTTAGAGCGTGGTGCTAATACCGCCAAGGTCGTGGGTTCGATCTCCATACAGGCCAGGTCGTTTTCTCCTCTCTTACAAAAGCTGTTAGGTTCCTTTCCGTGGTGAGATGGGTTGTCATGCAACGCTGCCACATAGTGCCGACAGACAATTAAATGACAAAAATGAAGAGAGTTAAAGCAGCTGGAAAGGTTTTCTTACAACTTTTGAGCTGACACAGTTTTGGAAAATGTTTTCTTCACGCTGCACTGTACCACATAGGCAGCCAAGAGTCTCCAAAACAAAACAGAATTGACAGTCATATAATGTCCATTAACCCCGGTTTTAAACAGACTCATGTCTGCCATCATAAGAATATGAGTCCAATATTTTAGAATATAGTCAGAATGTCTTCTAACCTTACCTGTGGTGTCTTTAATCCCTATTGCTCAACGCATGGTGTACGTACTGCATACATGTGTCTTGAGAATGAGGAATGGGCCCCTGAGACATTTACCTGTTTCACAAATGATCGTATTTTACTAGAGATTCTGTTTGGGATTCAGATGTGCATTCGGACAGCAATTCCTTTCAAGAAATGATACATTCTGGATGAGGTCAAAGGTGCTGGAACACTGTATTTAGGATGTGTTTGCAGTGATTGTGTCTCCTGCTTCAACGCAGTGATATATAGATGTGCTCCTGTAATTTATTGGTACATGCCCAGGGCAGTAAGTAGTCTGAGGATTTATTTCCAGACGGCATAGAGCAGTGAAGCAGTGAAGTAGTGCAACACACTGGATCATTATATTATTAGAATCTATTCTACTTAAATTATTACATTATACACAACTTGAGCTCTCAGCACCGTACTGAGCCCAGGTGTTTTTCTAAAGCTGTCAGGTGCAGTTCATTTACATGAAGGAAATCTCTTACTGGGTACGATTACAATGCAGTAAGTAGCACAGGCTACTTAGGGAGTAGGCTGATGTGTTTAAAAACAACCAGCGCCAGGCAGGAGTCGAACCTCCAAACTCCTAATCCATAGTCAGATACATTATCCATTGCACCACTGGCCCTGGTGTGCCACTGCAGGACTGTAAGCCAGTGAGCTTAGCACTGCAACTAGTAAAATATTACCCCCGGTCCATTCTTTTCCAAAAGTGAGAAACACCTGTTTTCTACATTTTGTCTGTTTTAAAACCATATCTCTTTAAACCAAACCAAGAGTTTGTCTTTTGCACTGATATTCTGATTCATTTCGATTTCAAAGAAAAAAAAAAAACATTACCTTCCAAAGCATCATAAAATTGTCCCTTCCTCCAGACTCTACTTCTCTCTTGTAGTAGTACAGCAGACCTTTCCAGGTGAGCAGATCAAAGAGTCCGAAATGAGCTTCCTCCATCAAGCAAAGTACCTGAACATGACTCTGTCATCATAAAAGCGCCCCTGTAATAAAGAAATTAAATCCGAAATCAAGAAGGCAGTTGCCTACTGAAATACAAGAAGTCATAAATTTTAACCTAGCAACACATTAAAGGCTGCATCTATACAAGTACGATTCTAGAAATGCTCACCAGATTACGTTTTAAGAAAGAACTGCGCCTCAGGTTCCGCCGAGATCTTAACTCGGATGGCAGGATTCAGAGTCTGGAGTGTGGAATGATGGCGCACGGAGGGTCCACATACTGTGGATCCCTCAGTGATCTTCCGCGTATTCAAACCGCCAGCGTGTGACTCCCCTGTCCCCGTGACCTCATTGCTCTGCTCTCGCCTCTGTGCAGCTGAGCCCGACTCATGGTAAAGTGGAAAAAAATATGCCCTCACCGTGAGATTTACTCTGGAGTGAGGATAGTTGTTACCTTATTATCGTTGAAACGGATGTATATGATATGGCGACTAGGTTCTTCTCCATTAGCAGGCTTAAGGTTAAAGAAAAAAACATTGCTGACTTCTTTTTTTTTTGCCAGCCGCGAACGCTGATTAGCGAGGTTTGTACTTCATGTTTTGCAACTTGCATCCATTTTAAGAAAAACAAGTCGTTCAAGACAGGAAATGAATACTTGCATTTAATTAAGTCTAGACGTATGCGGTTGTCCATAATGACCAGTTCTGTTCGAGAACACAGAACAAAAAAAGGCACCGCTGGGATTCTGACCCAGGATTTCCTGTTTACTAGACAGGCGCTTTAACCAACTAAGCCACGGCGCCCCGGGAGTGCTGTCTTTTTGCAGCCACTTGGACACACCACTCAGACACATCTGCATTCGGTGTGTGCTCCACGTGCTCGCTGAGCAAGTTGCCACCTTTAAATACAATAGCAACATCGACACCAAGAGAAAGGATGACAAATGGCTTTTATCTGGAACTTTTCATGTCCAAGGAGCTCAATGTGCTTTCTGTGTACAACAGGGCCACTGAACTCCACACTGGCCACTGAACCACAGCAGTGGCTTGCTGGCTTGACATCTCCCAAGGAAAATGTTGAAATCGCATGTGGAACAGGAAAATGACCCTCGAGTATGAGGGAAAAAAAAGAAAAAGATCAACTGGAGTGTGCCAACCCATGTCAGGACAGCCCAGTTTTGTTGACGAGGTGGCCGAGTGGTTAAGGCATGGGGTCGAATCCCATCCTTGTCGCTCTCCATGTCTGACACGTGTGCCCGTTCGGTGTTGGCCCTCCTGTTCTTTGCTCCGGTACTAGAGCCGTACATTTTCTAGCGGTGGCTGAACATGGTATAGTAGGCTAACGTCGGTATCGAGCAGTGACAGTAACAGTATTTACATGCCGCTGCTGCCAAGTGGCTCTGGGTTGAGACCGCGTTTTCACTTACTTGCAACGCAAACGGAGAAAGCGATTTTTGACAGTCTCTTGAGAGACTGCACTAGGTGTTTAGGGATAGACTTTGTCAGTTCCCCCTGGGATGATGGCCTCTCAAATAGTTTGTGATTCCTCTAGACGTTTATACAGTAGAAGCCTGCTTCGTGGCTTAAATCCAAGCTAATGTAACGAGTTAGAGGTCTGATGCAGAACTGCGAATTCAATGAACGGGAACAGTACAGTACATTGGACTGTATGTGTGAGGAAAGCTGCCCCCTTCTGTCCCTTGTCGACCGAACAGAGGACTGTAAAGGATACCGCCAAGAAACTTTAGGATGCTGGTTGGAATACAGCTCCAAAGAAGCCCCTTTGGGTGTTATGTCATCAAAAAGTAAGAACAGCGACTCTCCCTTTGATCAAATGCGCAACAGAGCTGTTTTCCGTGGAGCAGGTTTCAGACCCGTAGACCTGTTTTATTTGTAGGGCAGGGCGCATTCCCAAATGCGAATCTCCTTTTTTAGAAATGCTTTGGGCGGCGTGAAGTGAAAATAAGAAATGGGCTCCAGATGCACATGGAAGCAATCAAGTGTTTCATCAGAGCTGTTTCAAAGACTGCTCAAGAGCTTTCCTTTCACAGAGGCGCAATGATTAATGATGGGGGTGCACCCTTCAATGCGCCTTACGACTCTAGGGAGTGATTGAGACGATTCGTAGCGTGTGCTCATTTCCCTCTATTCCCCGTGTTGCAGTGGTAGGATGACGTAAATGCCTGCTTCGACACGTAACTGCGTTATAATCAAGTGCAGGAGCTGAGGGCTTTTGTTTTGTTTCGTTTTCCATGGCGTTTGTAAGCACGCAAATCAAAGGCAATTCCTGCGTCTAACAGGAATGTAAATGCTTTTGAAAGTGCAGTGTGGTGCAGCTTGTAAAATCCTTATCCACATTTGTGGTTTGTTGCTGTTTTTTCTGTCTGCCAAAGCTGCATTTTGACATCCGGACGGGGAGACTTTATCATTTGAACGTGAAGCCAGCCTTAAACCCTCTGAGGCGTGTCTGTCTGCCGGCACGTATTTTGTCAAAGGTATTTTTTTTTAACGGAGAGCGACTTTGAAAAGGTTTCCGCAGCCACGTCGCACTCCGTGTTAGATTAAAGGAGGAATGCGGCGATGGCGAACTCGCTGTAGTCGTGGCCGAGTGGTTAAGGCGATGGATTCGAAATCCGTTGGGGACTCCCCGCGTAGGTTTGAATCCTGCTGACTATGGCGTCTGCCGCACGTCTTCTTGTGCCTGCGCGGCAAAGGCGAAGTGCCGCTTCTCCTTTCCTGGTACTATAAAAACGCTAAATCGCTTGGCCCTGCTGCCATGGAAATGAGTTCTTCAGATAACCACACATCTTGCGTTTGCACCTCTGGTGTTCTACTTATGCCTTTGAAAACCTAATGAATAAAACTGAAAGAACCGGCACAATATGTAGGTGCTCGTAAAGCACGCATTAAAGAACTGTTAACAGCAAGGGTTTCAGTGGGTTAACTGAGGAGAAGGCGTGATCGCTAATTGTTGACTTTGTATTTGGTGTTAGAAACATTCTTACTGTGCATGACGTGCAACAAATGTAGCCACAGAAATTGCATCACGCTTTCATGTATGCTATTGCAGACACCAACGTTGCCTAGATAGAAAACCGAAATAGCCGTGGGTTTGCTTTTGGTCTGAAGGATCTCTCTTCGAATCTCTATCATTTGTCAATGGAAGTAAAAGGCGCTGCAATTTCATACGTTCAGAATCAAACCCGCAGCTGTTGTTCGACTTTATTTCTTGACTAATTACAACTGAGTGTCGCATGAGCAGTTACGTAAACTTGTCTGGTATATTTGAACACAAATGCCGTTCTTCAATTAAAACTAACAGTACATTGTCAGGGACATTCAGTTCTATACAAACAAGAGACAGACAAGAGAATATTTCTACCGTTCATGTGGACTACGTGTTGACTTACTGATCGGAATAATTGAAAAGTTCGGGTTCATAGCCGATGCAGTGCGTGCTAATTAGAACAGCAAAGCTGAGCTCTCAGCACCGTACTGAGCCCAGGTGTTTTTCTAAAGCTGTCAGGTGCAGTTCATTTACATGAAGGAAATCTCTTACTGGGTACTATTACAATGCAGTAAGTAGCACAGACTACTTAGGGAGTAGCCCGGTGCATTTAAAAACAACCCGAGCCAGGCAGGAGTCGAACCTATAATCTCCTGATCCCTAGTCAGACGCGTTATCCAGTGTGATACTGCAGGACTGTAACCCAGTGAGATCAGCACTGCAACTAGTAAAATATTACCCCGGTCCATTCTTTTCCAAAAGTGAGAAACACCTGTTTTCTACATTTTGTCTGTTTTAAAACCATATCTTCTGTCTTTTGCACTGATATTCTGATTCATTTCGATTTCAAAGAAAAAAAAAACATTATCTTCCAAAGCATCATAAAATTGTCCCTTCTTCCAGACTCTACTTCTCTCTTGTAGTAGTACAGGAGACCTTTCCAGGTGAGCAGATCACAGAGTCCGAAATGAGCTTCCTCCATCAAGCAAAGTACCTGAACATGACTCTGTCTTCATAAAAGCGCACCTGTAAAAAGAAATTAAATCCGAAATCAAGAGGGCAGCACAGTGGGCAAAAGACGTATAATATTCGTCTATTAAACGCATACCTTAGACGTCTAAATGTGGTCTGCAATTCGTCTAGAATCTCTGCACAGTGTACGAAGTAAATTATTTTCGCAGTAATTAATTTACACGTGTATAATAAACATAGTAAATATAATAAATTAATTACTGCGAAAATAATTTACTTCGTACACTGTGCAGAGTGCCGTATACTCCTAGTTGCGGCACACACGATACAGATGCAGCCATTCAAAATGGGTGAGGTATTTCGCGGCATACCTCGACACGCCCACCGGGGTATCAGGCGGTTCACGTGTGTCACGTGACTAACTATCCGGCGTCGCCTTGTTAAACCGCCTTTAATTTTGAACTGTGTATTACAGCATGTTAATCATCAGTCATTAAAATGTTGGTATATTTTATGAAAGCAAGATTGCTCAGTTGGACAAAAGTACACAACCTACCTTTATCAGAAATATTTATGCATCAAAGCCTTTACTGAAGATATTACTAATAGTATTGTAACGCCTACGGCCGACAAGCAGTGTGTGTAAGAGCCGGCGTACCAGAGCGGGTGACGTCACCGCCCTTCCCTGTGATAGCAGGACCACAGCTACTGGGCTGTGGAGAGATCTCTCTTTAGCTCACGGAGCTAGGTCGCTGCAGAGAGACGCGGAAGTCCCGGGTTCGAGCCCCGGACGGTGCAGGGGCCGACCTAATGCGGCAAGGGCGCCCGCCTGAGCCCCCGTTGCGTTACAGTATTAATAATGGATGACTTTGGACAAGCTGTATACTCAAACTGTAATTTCTTTAGCACATTTGTACAAGCACTTGGAATCTGTCCAAGCCATACTTTGTCAGGCATTTTGTTTTACTTCAACGGGCATAAAAACTTCCTTGCTTTTAACAGGGCCTTACATAATTTCTAACTACGAAAATGATTTAAAATGCGACACCTATCATGGAAATATAAATATAAAATATAAAAATCTTAAGATTTTTAAAATACATGACTTTGCTAAAATTTATTTGAAAATAAAAACAATTACAACCGCCAGGGGAGAGAGAGAACAGGGTAGGGATGTTGGTTTTGCATAAGGGGCGGGGCTATGGAAATTATGTCTGTTTGGGAATGTGTAGTTACATGTTCTGGCTGTTTGTGAATTATCATTGTTGAGTATGGAGTGTTGAGGTATTGATTTTGTGTAATGCTTTATGTTGAAAATTGAGGTGGATTTTGTTTATGATAAACAGGATAAACTGGGATGGGAGGAAGGTTTGGTTTTGCATAAGGGGCGGGATTATGATAATTGTAGGACTTTGCCAGAGTAAAATGGTTTGATTATTTGATTTTGTATTGTGGTTGTTATCTATGTTTTTGGTTGGTATTATGTTTATATGGTTGTTTTTGTTGGTTGGTTGTTATTATGGTTATTAATAATACGATCTATAGTTGAAATCTGAGCCTAAATAAAAAGAAAAAGCAAGTGATTAGGTTTATGAGCAATCTAATTACTTATTCGTTTAAAACGCTATATAAAATAAAGTTTATTATTAATTTGCTGGACAGAGCGGTGAACATTATTATGCATAAGACAAAGATAACGATCCTGATCAGTTTAGAAATCTGTGTACGCTGTAAGGTTTTTACTTCTTAAACTTTTAAAATACACGTTTTGAATAGAAAGAAATCCTCTTCCTGGTACAGTATGTATAGCAAACCAGCACGTCTTTTTTCTCCAATCAGAGGGGTGTCAGATGGTGTCAGCCAATCACCATTCTGCGTTGGGTAGCAACGGGTGACTGTACTCAGGCGGAAGATGTAAACAGCTTAATGTTCGTGTTAAATAATTTTTTTAAATTAAAATTCATTCTATACAGCAATCGCATATTTGGGTACCGTTTCATAAAACTTTCATGCTTAAAATGTTTAGGGAGAAATGGAAGACTGGTGTGTATTTTTTCTTTAAACTACCAAGACCAGCCATACACAGTACAGTTTACATACATACAGTAATGTTTATGTTCCTAAATTAATATCGTTTATGACCTTCAGATGCGTTATGCTCCTCTTCTTTTTATGCTCAGCTACTAAAATTTCCCTTTAGTGGTAAAATCCATATAAATATTCAAAACTAAGCGGATTAAAATGTGCACAGTAAAGACATTAAATGATTAAATCTTTGCACTACCAACCAATGCACCACGAGTGCCCCTGTCGGTCATTTTGGCCAGCCAATCACTTGCCCTGCGCTACCCTCTGGTGCCCCGCGGTGGCTTGTGGGTAGGTTACTGTACCGCGGGTTTTTACCGCGCATTTTGAATGGCTGCATCTATTAAACGCATACCTTAGACGTCTAAATGTGGTCTGCAATTCGTCTAGAATCTCTGCACAATGTACGAAGTAAATTATTTTCGCAGTAATTAATTTACACGTATATAATAAATATAGTAAATATAATAAATTAATTACTGCGAAAATAATTTACTTCGTACACTGTGCAGAGTGCCGTATACTCCTAGTTGCGGCACACACGATACATACAGTAAAAAGCCTCAGGCACTGTGTTAGATGTGTTTTCGATGTTATATATGCGTTTATTCATGTCGTCGATTTTACGGTTGCAATTCGACGTTGATTATACGTCGAGGCGACGTATATATACGTATAGCCGTATTTTCGCCGTAAATATACATATATTCGACGAATCAATGTCCACTGGGAAGGCGCATTGAAGGGTGCACCCCCATCATTAATCGTTGCGCCTCTGTGAAAGGAAAGCTTTTGAGCAGTCTTTGAAACAGCTCGGATGAAACACTTGATTGCTTCCATGTGCATCTGGAGCCCATTTCTTATTTTCACTTCACGCCGCCCAAAGCATTTCTAAAACAGGAGATTCGCGTTTGGGAATGCGCCCTGCCCTACAAATAAAACAGGTCTACGGGTCTGAAAGCTGCTCCACGGAAAACAGTTCTGTTCCGCTTTTGATCAAAGGGAGATTCGCTGTTCTTACTTTTTGATGACATAACACCCAAAGGGGCTTCTTTGGAGCTGTATTCCAACCAGCATCCTAAAGTTTCTTAGCGGTATCCTTTACAGTCCTCTGTTCGGTCGACAAGGGACAGAAGGGGGCAGCTTTCCTCACACATACAGTGCAATGTACTGTAGTGTTCCCGTTCATTGAATTCGCAGTTCTGCATCAGACCTCTAATTCGTTTCCTTAGCTTGGATTTAAGCCACGAAGCAGGCTTCTACTGTATAAACGTCTAGAGGAATCACAAACTATTTGAGAGGCCATCATCCCAGGGGGAACTGACAAAGTCTATCCCTAAACACCTAGCGCAGTCTCTCAAGAGACTGTCAAAAATCGCTTTCTCCGTTTGCGTTGCAAGTAAGTGAAAACGCGGTCTCAACCCAGAGCCACTTGGGAGCAGCGGCACATAAATACTGTTACTGTCACTGCTCGATACCGATGTTAGCCTACTGTACCATGTTCAGCCACCGCTAGAAAATGTATGGCTCTAGTTCTGGAGCAAACGACAGGAGGGCCAACGTCGAACGGGCACACATGTCAGACATGGAAACCGACGAGAGTGGGATTTGAACCCATACATGCAGAGCACAATGGATTAACAAGCCATCGCCTTAACCAATCAGCCACCTCATCAACAGAACTGGGCTGTCCCAACTGAGTTGGCGCGCTCCAGATGACTTCTGGTACCTTTAGGGTACGGTGTTCCCTGAAGGGCTCTCAAACCCCGCATTTCAGATGCCTAGCTGTATCGCTGATGTGTTGCACCTCAGAATCACTTTTAAACCTTACCTCTGGTATCTTTAATCCCTATTGCTCAACGCATGGTGAAAGTATTGCATAAATGTGTCTGAAAATGAGCAATGGGCACCTGAGAGTCATTTTCCTGTTCCACGTGCGATTTCAACATTTTCCTTGGGAGATGTCAAGCCAGCAAGCCACTGCTGTGGTTCAGTGGCCAGTGTGGAGTTCAGTCGCCCTGTTGTACACAGAAAGCACATTGAGCTCCTTGGACATGAAAAGTTCCAGATGAAAGCCATTTGTCATCCTTTCTCTTGGTGTCGATGTTGCTATTGTATGTAAAGGTGGCAACTTGCTCAGCGAGCAGGCGGAGCACACACCGAATGCAGATGTGTCTGAGTGGTGTGTCCAAGTGGCTGCAAAAGGACAGCACTCCTGGGGAGCCGTGGCTTAGTTGGTTAAAGCACCTGTCTAGTGAACAGGAGACCCTGGGTCTGAATCCCAGCAGACAACCGCTAGACTTAATTAAACACAAGTATTCCTTTCCTGTCTTTAACACGACTTGTTTTTCTTAAAATAGATGCAACTTGCAAAACATGAAATACAAACCTTGCTAATCAGCGCTAGCAGCTGGCAAAAAAAAAGAAGTCAGCAATGTTTTTTTTCTTTAACCTTAACCCTGCTAATGGAGAAGAGTTAAACAACCGAGTCTATGCAGCTTAAACGGTGCGCACGTTGGGTTCTTAGCTGAAAGGGTGGTAAATCACGCTCACTCCAGTCCTTAATCTTTTAAACAGGATACAAAATTGAACATAGTCGCCACATCACATACATCCTGTTCAATGATAAAAAGGTAACATCTATCCTCACTCCAGAGTAAATCTCACGTTGAGGGCATATTTTTTTTCACTTTGCCGTGAATCGGGCTCCGCTGCACAGAGGAGAGAGGACAGGTGACAGGGGAGTCACACGCTGGCGGTTTGACTACGCGGAAGATCACTGAGGGATCCACAGTATATGGACCCTCCGTGCGCCATCAGTCCGCACTCCGGACTCTGAATCCTACCATCCGAGTTAAGATCTCGGAGGAACCTGAGGCGCAGTTCCGTCTTAAAACGTAATCTGGTGAGCATTTCTAGAATCGTTCTTGTATAGATGCAGCCTTTAATGTGTTGCTAGGTTAAAATTGATGACTTCTTGAACTTCAGTAGGCAACTGCCCTCTTGAGTTCGGATTTAATTTCTTTATTACAGGGGCGCTTTTATGAAGACAGAGTCATGTTCAGGTACTTTGCTTGATGGAGGAAGCTCATTTCGGACTCTGTGATCTGCTCACCTGGAAAGGTCTGCTGTACTACTACAAGAGAGAAGTACAGTCTGGAAGAAGGGACAATTTTATGATGCTTTGGAAGATAATGTTTTTTTTTTCTTTGAAATCGAAATGAATCAGAATATCAGTGCAAAAGACAAACTCTTGGTTTGGTTTAAAGAGATATGGTTTTAAAACAGACAAAATGTAGAAAACAGATGTTTCTCACTTTTGGAAAAGAATGGACCGGAGGTAATATTTTACTAGTTGCAGTGCTGATCTCACTGGGTTACAGTCCTGCAGTGTCACACCAGGGCCAGTGGTGCAATGGATAACGCTTCTGACTACGAATCAGGAAATTGCAGGTTTGACTCCTGCCTGGTTCGGGTCGATTTTAAATGCATCGGGCTACTCCCTAAGCAGTCTGTGCTACTTACTGCATTGTAATCGTACCCAGTAAGAGATTTCCTTCATGTAAATGAACTGCACCTGACAGCTTTAGAAAAACACCTGGGCTCAGTACGGTGCTGAGAGCTCAGCGTTGCTGTTGTTCTAATTAGCACGCACTGCATCGGCTATGAGCCCGAACTTTTCAATTATTCCGATCAGTAAGTCAACACGTAGTCCACATGAAAGGTAGAAATATTCTCTTGTCTGTCTCTTGTTTGTATAGAACTGAATGTCCCTGACAATGTACTGTTAGTTTTAATTGAAGAACGGCATTTGTGTTCAAATATACCAGACAAGTTTACGTAACTGCTCATGCGACACTCAGTTATAATTAGTCAAGAAATAAAGTCGAACAACAGCTGCGGGTTTGATTCTGAACGTATGAGATTTCAGCGCCTTTTACTTCCATTGACAAATGATAGAGATTCGAAGAGAGATCCTTCAGACCAGCAAGCAAACCCACGGCTATTTCGGTTTTCTATCTAGGCAACGTTGGTGTCTGCAATAGCATACATGAAAGCGTGATGCAATTTCTGTGGCTACATTTGTTGCACGTCATGCACAGTAAGAGTGTTTCTAACACCAAATAAAAAGTCAACAATTAGCGATGATGCCTTCTCCTCAGTTAACCCACTGAAACCCTTGCTGTTAACAGTTCTTTACTGCGTGCTTTACGAGCACCTACATATCGTGTCGGTTCTTTCAGCTTTATTCATTAGGTTTTCAAAGGCATAAGTAGAGCACCAGAGGTGCGAACGCAAAATGTGTGGTTATCTGAAGAACTGCTTTCCATGGCAGCGGGTCCAAGCGATTTAGCGTTTTTATAGTACCGGGAAAGGAGAAGCGGCACTTTGCCTTTGCCGCGCAGGCACAAGGCGACGTGCGGCAGACGCCGGAGTCGTCGAGTTCCGAACCTGCGCGGGGAGTCCCAAACGCACTTAACCACTCGGCCACGACAAAAACGAGCTCGCTGCCGCCGCATTCCTCCTATAATCTAACACGGAGTGCGAGGTGGCTGCGGAAACCTTTTTAAAGTCGCTCTCCGTTAAAAAAAAATACCTTTCACAAGATTCGTGCCGGCAGACAGACACGCCTTAGAGGGTTTAAGGCTGGCTTCACGTTCAAATGATAAAGTCCCCCAGTCCGGATGTCAAAATGCAACTTTGGCAGACAGAAAAAACATCAACAAACCACAAATGGTTTTTACAAGCAGCACCACACTGCACTTTCAAAAGCATTTACATTCGTGTTAGACGCAGGAATTGCCTTTGATTTGCGCGCTTACGAACGCCATGGAAAACGAAACAAAACTAAAGCCCTCAGCTCCTGCACTTGATTATAATGCCGTTACGTGTCGAAGCAGGAATTTATGTCATCCTACCACTGCAACACGGGGAATAGAGAGAAATGAGCACACGCTACGAATTGTCTCTAATCAGTCCCTACAGTTGTAAGGCGCCTACAGTTGGAAGCGTGCACCCCCATCATTAATCTTTGCGCATCTGTGCAAGGTAAACTCTGGAGCAGTCTCTGAAACGGCTCAAAGGAAACAAGTGATTTAATTCAAGGGAAAGGCTTGGGTCAGTTTCAGACGGCCTCCAACAGGGAGATTCAAGCGCCCCACCTTCAGCCCAATCTGCGCTGCCAGAACGCCAACGGCTCCTCTGCTCTCCGGGGTGCGGTTGTGACCCCGTAACCTAAAGTGTTGGTGGCAGACAAATGGAGACTAACAGGTGATGTCCTAGGACATGACTTCATTGTGACACTCGGTGGGGATGGTGACCATTGCTTGGAAAAGAGTGCGAGGCCCCTTTAGAAAAACATTTTGTTAACAGGCATTCTGCCTCAGCCTAAACACCTATAGCTTGCAAAGAGCATGCTATTAGACAGGCACCTCTACAAGACCTTAAGAGTCTCTTAAACTAGTGATAGTAAGGTGTTCCCAATGGGCGATGTTCGGCTTTCAAATAATCACTCCGTGGAAGCGCCGAGATGCAGCTGTTTAAGGCTTAGAAGCAGCTGACTGTTTCACTACCTAGCTGATCACTGTCAGTCAGGGAGCTTAGAGGTGAAAAGCCTGTCTGAGAGACAATTCGCCGTCGATCAGTTCAATATGTTCCGTACCAGCTCGGCGCACCTGAGATCATCTTGGTAGCCGTGTAGCTCAGATGAGTGAGAGCGTGTGTGTGTACCACCGTGATTGGATGCCGGCCCTTCTCAGGTCACAGTAAACCTTCTGCTGCCTAACTTCCCTAATTTTGGGGATCCCTTTGAAAAATCAAAGGAAAAAAAAAACTGGCTCTTCATCAGCGTGATCGACCCAACCCAGTGTGCCCCAGTGGCCTAATGGATAAGGCACTGGCCTCCTAAGCCAGGGATTGTGGGTTCGAGTCCCATCTGGGGTGCTCCTGTCCCTTTTTGAGCGTACAAATGTCCTTGTGATTTGCAAAGCTGCAACCCCACCTTACTCAGTGAGCGTCTCTGCTTTTCTCTCACATACAGTTGGGAGAAAAACTTTTGTAAACAGCCCTTCGGAATGATGTGGATTTCTGCATGAATGGCTCCTAACATGTGATCTTATCTTTATCTAAGTCATAATAATTAATAAAGAGAGTCTGATTTAACAAAGAACACACACCCAACATTTGACATTGCTGTTTCTTTATTGACCAAATGGTTTAAACAATCAAGGTCATTGATGGAAAAAGTACGTGAACCCTTATATTAAGGAGCTAGTGGAACCTCCTTTATGACAAAAACCTCAACCCCCACTTTCTGTAGCGGCTTGTCAGACCTGAGCAGCGGTTAGGAGGTATTTTGGCCTATTCCTCTATGCAAAACTGTTTCAGTTCATGTATATTTTTGGGATGTCTTGCGCTGAATGGCCTGCTTCCGATCACGCCACAGCACTTCAATGGGATTGGGGTCAGGACTCTTACTTGGCCATCCCAACATACGGAATTTCTTCTGTTTCAGCCACTCTGTTGTTGATGTACTCCTTTGTTTTTGTCATGTTGCAAGACCCAGCGTCTTTCGAGTTTTAGATCACAGGCAGACACCCTGACATTCTGCTGTAGAATTTCCTGATACATCTCGGAATTCATCGGTCCCTCGATGATTGCAAGCCGTACAGCCTCCGCCATGCTTCCCAGGTGGGATGAGGTTTTGGAGTTGGTATGCAGTGTTTTGTTATCTCCAAACATAACGCTGTGCACATTTACCAACAAGTTCAACTTTTGTCACGTCTGTCCACAGAACATTGTTCCAGGAGTTGCTGTGGAACATCCATGTGGTCTTTAGCAAACTTGAGAGGGGCAGTGGTGGTTTTTTTGGGGGGGAGAGCAGTGGTTTCCTCCATGGTGACCTCGCATGATCACCACTCCTGTTCAGATTTCTTCTTATGGTGGACTCATGAACACAGATGTAAGACAAAGTAAACCACCTGTTTGCTAGATCCCATCCCCACTCAGCTAGTCAAAGATTCCCTCGAAGGACTGGCAGGACCTATAATTAGTATGATGAATGCATCGCTTGCGTCAGGCGTCGTACATGATCAATTTAAGGTAGTGGTTCTTAGACCGCTCCTTAAGAAGTCAAATTTGGATCCACAAGTTCTTAACAACTACAGGCCTGTCTCAAAGGTCCCATTTCAATCTAAAAGTCTTGAAAGAATAGTTGTTGCCCAACATCAAATGGATTCAAATAATATACTTGAGAAATTTCAGTCTGGTTTCTGAAACTGCATTAACAAGAGTCGTAAATTATATTCTCTTAGCTACTGATGCGGGGAATGCAACAGTGCTAGGTTGCAACAGTGCTAGGAATGCAAACTTTAGGTTGCGCTTCTTCATGCTGCATCATTGGCATGAGTGGAGCTTTTTAAACGTCTGTACTTACTGCGCCCCATAAGAAATCGTTTGTCCCTGTTCAAAAGAGATTGTGCGATGTCCTGCAGCGTTCGCAAAGCAAACCTTTGACAGTTTGAATAGAGGAATTTATTCTGCTTCCTGTGCATGCAGTAGTTACAAACTTGAACGTCTTTGCACGATCTCCTGCAGTTTTCAGGGGGCAGGCTTGGTCAGATGGCTTGGAAAAACGCACTGTGTTTCGGCTCGGGAAACATCATGAGCAGTGTCCTGCGTGTTTTCTGTGTATAGCTGTCTTTTAACGCATACAGAATTCATTCGAAATCATTGATTTCTCCAATTAACAAGGATCCCTTAAATGATGAGTCAAAGTAACATCTAATCGGATTAGTTTCCTTAGAGCTAGTTCAGAGTTTGGTCAAGAGTTTACCTTTCACAGATGAGCAAAGAAGAATGTTGGGGGTGCACGCTTCAAGGCACCTTACAGCTGTAGGGAGTGATTCGAGACGATTCGTGGCGTGTGCTCGTTCCCATATACCATACGCCCCGGCGTGCAGTGCTAGGATGACGTACAATACCGCTTGGGGACGTAACAGCGTTATATGCAAGTGCGGGACATGAGGGTTTTCGTTTGTTCGTTTTGTTTTGCTCTGCTTTGCTTTGTTTTGCTTTCCATCGCGTTGGTAAGAGCGTAAATAAAAAGGCGATTCCTGCGTCTACCACTAATGTAAGAGCTATTTCAAGTGCGACGTGGTGCGGCTTTTCAAATGCTTGTGGGCATTTCTCTGTTGTTGATTCTTTTTTTGTGTGTAACAAAGTGGCATTTTCATGTCCGGACGGGGAGACTTTATCATTCAGACATGAAGCCACCCTTAAGTCCTCTGAGGCGTGTCTGTCTGCAAGGCTTGTATTTTGGAAATGTTTTTTTGAAACGGAGAACGACTTTGAAATAGGCTTCCGCCGGCGCCTCGCGATCCAGGTAAGATTGTAGCAAGAACGCAGCGGCGGTGGGGCTTGCTGTAGTCGTGGCCGAGTGGTTAAGGCGATGGACTAGAAATCCATTGGGGTCTCCCCGCGCAGGTTCAAATCCTGCCGACTATGTTGTCCGCCTCCAGTCGGTGTGTTCCGGCGCAAGCAAAGAAGCGCGCCTCTTTGCTTTTCCTGGTGGTTTTAAAACGCCCAATCGCTTGTACCCGCTGCCTTGGAAATAAATTCTTCAGCGTCCGCGAATGGCATTTTGCAGCTGGAAGCATATGTCGACGCTTTTTGCACAGAGCACCAAAAAAGCGTCTTTTTTGAAGGCCCAGACACTGAGCGTTGGTGGTTCAGTGGTAGAATTCGTGCCTGCCACGCGGGTGGCTTGGGTTTGATTCCCGGCCAATGCAGTGGCTTTTGCAGCGAGCGGCTCCATCACTTGCATCCCCTTGCAACTCGCAACTGAAAACCCACTGAAGCTAAGCAGGTGTGAGCCAGGTCAGTACCCGGATGAGGGTGAGCTACAGGGAAAAACAAAGCTTCCAGCTGGATGCGGTGTTAATGGTGCCGGCGGGGGGGCGCTCACCCTGAGGTCTGTGCGGGTCCCAATGTCCCAGCATAGTGACGGAGACGCTGTGTTGTAAAAGGGCGCTGTCTTTCGGATGAGATGTAAAACCGAGGTCATAGTGCTCTGTGGTCATTAAAAGTGACCACCAAAACCTTTGACAAAAGCTCTTGGTAATTGATGGTCTTCAATAATGCTTCTCCTTTAGGTACATTTTAAATCAGCTGAAAAATGCTGTGAAATGGGGGGACACTTCAGGCCAGTGTAGGATTTGGGTTACAAGAACCATGAAACTGCACGAAAAAAGCCCGTACACTGAATTACACGGCTTTCTATTCAAAGGAGGGCAAAAGAAATTCCCTGAGTTCGATTTTTTGCAGCACAGAGAGGACCACTGTCGTGAGGCTGGTTAGCTCAGTTGGTTAGAGCGTGGTGCTAATAACGCCAAGGTCACGGGTTCGATCCCCGTACGGGCCAGGTTCTTTTCTCCTCTCTTACCAAAGCTGTTAGGTTCCTTTCCGTGGTGAGATGGGTTGTCATGCAACGCTGCCACATAGTGCCGAAAGACAAGAGTGTTGCGGGAGAAGAGAAATTTTAAGAGTGTCTTAGGTGGAGTCAAAATCAAGTGTCACAAATGCAAGTGGTTGGATTTCCAATGTTTAATATGGTAAAAATAAGCAGAAGTTATCTGCCGGTCATGGCACAGTCTGCCATGCTTTTGTCAGATACTGTAAAGTGGTGTCGAACTGGAGCCTCACCATTTGCATATGTGAGGCTCCAGTTATACATCGAGTGTCACATTAAATGACAAATATGAAGAGAGTTAAAGCAGCTGGAGAGGTTTTCTTACAACTTTTGAGCTGACACAGTTTTGGAAAATGTTTCCTTCACGCTGCACTGTACAACATAGGCAGCCAAGAGTCTCCAAAACAAAACAGAATTGACAGATAGGAGAAAATTCCCACTCGTCCTGAAGTTCCCAAAATCCAGCACTGAGCGTAAACAAAGTGTCTAAGTAGCGTGGGAATGCTAACCCTAACCCTAGCTGGAGTTTGAGCAATCCAGCACTGAGCGTAAAAAGATGAGTCAAAGTAACGTCTAATCGGATTAGTTTCCTTAGAGCTGGTTCAGAGTTTGCTCAAGAGTTTACCCAGTGGGCATTGATTCGTCGAATATACGTATATTCACGGCGAAAATACGGCTATACGTATATATACGTCGCCTCGACGTATAATCAACGTCGAATTGCAACCGTAAAATCGACGACATTAATAAACGCATATATAACGTCGAAAACACATCTAACACAGTGCCTGAGGCTTTTTACTGTATGTATCGTGTGTGCCGCAACTAGGAGTATACGGCACTCTGCACAGTGTACGAAGTAAATTATTTTCGCAGTAATTAATTTACACGTGTATAATAAATATAGTAAATATAATAAATTAATTACTGCGAAAATAATTTTCTTCGTAAATCCTGCAATCCAGATGATTGGGGTATTGGTGCATGGCTACAGTCTGTGCTAGGAACATGGAGAGGGTCTCTGGTTCAATACATATTTGTGGGTCTGGTATTATTCGTTATGATCATATCGTTAATATCCTGTTTGAAAAACATGTGGACTAAAGCTGCTGCTTCTGTGCTAATTGTACGCCCTGAAGGGATCATGAAGGTCAAAAAATGATTTCATGGGAAAGGTTCCCTTATCTAGTGGCAGAACCTGATGGGTAGAACAATATAGTTTTAAGGGGGGTTACTCTTGGGAGTGATTCCCCTAGATGCAAATGATTATTGTGGTTTATTTGTTCATAATAAGATGTTTTGCAGGAACGGAACAAAGAGAAATTTTACAACTTCAGCTAGAATTGTTCTGCAAAACGTCACAGCTGAGGCAGGGGAACAATGTGTAGATTTTTCTAAGAGTTATTACCCAGTTGTTGACCGATCTGTTGACCAATGTTGACCAAAAAAGCCTAGGATTATGCTGGGCTCCAGCCCACAGGGATTTACCTGTGCTGTAAGAACTAATGAGTGAATAAGGAGACTGGATTCTGGTGAAAGACTTCAGGAAAAAGAAATGGTGTTCACTCAGGTGGAGCGGGCTGTACCAGGTGCTGCTGACCACTGCCACTGCTGTGAAGGTCACAGAAATGGTGCCCTGGATTCATGCTTCCCACTGTAAAAAGGTCACAAACGAACTGAGCAAAGCACAGGAGTGATGTCTCCACAAGGACAGATGGGGATAACCTGCTTGGGACTGATGTGCACAGCCTTTTTCCTTTTTATGTAGAAGCCTGTCACCACCCCAAAAGAGGAAGAATCTAAACACGAAGCCTCTTTGTATACAAACTGGCTGAATGAAACTGATAATGAGGGGGATATGAGTAATTTGTGGTATAAATTTATAAATCATACTGTAAAGTTAAAGAAATTTAATGCATCTTGTTATATATGTGCTTTAATGCCTCATTCTACAGCCTCACCCATGCGACTTTTTATGAAATGTACTCTTTTATTAATATCACGTTAGAAGGCTTAGACGCTATCAAACAAGAATTAAGGGGAGTTAGATTAATGGCACTTCAGAACAGGTTCGTGCTGGACCTTCAAAATGCAGCATCTGGAGGAGTCTATGCTTTAGTAGGAGACTCCTGTTGTACATATATTCCAGCTAATGACTATGATTACGGAAATCTTACGCTCGCTATTCAGCATTTGAAAGAACTAAAAGACAAGGTGAATAAAGAGAGAGGCATAAAAGATACACCGGCTTTTCTCTCCTGGTTAGAATCACTGTTTGGGCCAGGGGGAATGTTTTTCTTTTAAGTTACTAACACCGATTATAGGGGCTGTGATACTTGTCTTCCTGTTTTTATGTTGCTGTATGACATGTATTATTCCAATGCTTCGAAATATGGAAATATGGTACCTAGGGGGATAAACTGTTCATCCTTCCAGTCTGGAGAATTGGCAGCTGTCTGACGTCAGTAAGTGATCCTTAAAAATTAATAGTTCCATGACAGTGTGCATCACCAGAAAATCAATTTCAATGCATTAAAACTCTTGTTATCCTTCTGATCATTGAAGTGTCATTGCCCCAGCACTGTATACTCTTACTTTTGACGCCTGTCTGAAGTTGGATCCATTTCTAAGAATGGTGACTCACATATCCTCATGTTCAACTTTGGCTCAACCACACAAACTATGAAGTTAATCATCTGCTTTTGCTCCAAGATTTATGTTACTAGGCTCTCTCCTGGGGATCCTCGTGTTCAAATATTGCCCTTATTGTGGATGATCCATGACAGAATTCAGGGAATTCAGAATTCTGATACCTCAGCTCAGATTCTGACTGGGCAGACTGTCATTGCATGGTGTGAATGTGTGCATATCTGTTTTTGTGCATGTTCTGTGGCCTGTTGTACAGTACATCACAAATGAAAGGGAAATGGAAAACTAAAATAAGACTCAAGTGTTTTATCTTTCATTAACAGTGTTTCATTAGTATCTGTGCTAGATCCTGTCATCCACTGCTTACCATGACAGGCTCTAGCACAGGATAGCAGCTAATACATTTAACAATCTCACTGCACAATGTTGTATATTCAAGGGCTGATCTTCTGTACTTTTTCTTTCACTTTTCATTTCCTAGAAACTCAGTCCTGCCAGGAATAATCTGAGAACAAAATCAATCTGAGTGAAAATCAAGCAGAGGAAGATTGTTTTACAGAGTCAACAAGGTCTAATTCAAGGTCATCAGCACTAACAACATTCTCTCTGGAGACAGGCGATAAGAAAATTGAAAGTGTGTATTGTTACACAACAGCAGAGACTATGAGTTATGCTATCATGAGAGTGGTGATGGATTTTTTTCATTGCTTAGTTTTGCAGGTTCTGTACATTTGAACATTCAAAGTGACTAAAGTAAAGGAGTTTTCCCTTTTTACCACATAATTCCCAAAGATCAACACTAATAGAAAGCCTAATTCCAGCCAAGATTCAATTACTGTCTCTCAGGCATCCCAGCAGTGGATTTCATGACTTCAGACAGCCATCTTTATCAGTGGAGAACTCAATGCTCTGAGGTTTACTGGCAGAGTCTCACACTGGGTAATATGTTGGTAAATAAGGTCCTATGGAATTCTACTATTGATAAATTCTACTATGGAACTGCGATGTGTCCTGAAAAAATCTTCTATGATAGTGGTACAGTCCATCACACCCCACCTACAGCCTTTAAAAGAGAAAAAAAAAACTGACAACAACAAAGTAAGTCTGTGGTGTAATCAGCTAGGTCTTGCAAACATACTTGACCTCTTCCAGCTACCAACATTATAAATGCTGTTTACACATTAGATGGTTATTTTTTGGCTTCTGATATTATGGTGGAAAAAGAGCCCTGGAATCTTTGTTGAAGGACAAAAGACGGAAAGAACGGGCAGTGTAACCATGGCGAAGAGAAGGGAAATATTCGAGAGAGCTTTTTTCATACACTTTTTATCATTGTTTTTCCAGCCCAACAATGATCAACAAATATGGGCAGGCGTCCTGTGCCAAATCCAATCTACCTTTCTTCCAAGCATACAGGAATGTCAGTGAATTAAATATTGACATATGAAAATACCCAAAAATATGCAATCACACATATGCAGTTTGAGCAAACATAAGACAATACCCAAGTACCACAAACTACCAGGCATCATTAGCAGTTCAGGTGGGGAGCTGTGTCAGCATGCGTAGGCTGCAAAGGAACAAGTAATAGGTCTATTCCATGCTTAAAAGAGAAGAAAGAAAACACAACATTTCAGCCGTGGAGCCCTCACACCTGAAGAAGGCTCCATGGCCGAAACGTTGTGTTTTCTTTCTTCTCTTTTCATCTAGTGTCATTAGCCAGTTCCTGTCAAAATAAAATAGAAATGGATAACATTCTAGAGAGAGTTTGAAATACCAAGGTACAATTTAAACCATATTTCTTCCACTACAACCACAATATTTTGGAGAGATCGCTGAGCCTAACTGTTCTGGCATGCCCGTTAGCCTCCGTCCTGCTTCAGCAATGAATGCAACGGGGCACATTCTGAGGGAGATGCGGTCAATCAGGTTGCAGGAAAACCACGCTATGCTTTTTTTTGAGATCCTGAAAAGGACAGAGGGGCCATGTATATGTGTGCAGCTGGATATGTAATTGCAGGTGGCGTAGCAAATTCTGCTGAAGCCCCACTGCCTGGTGTGGACGGTAGCTGTGCATGTTGCAGCAGAATTGTGCATGTGAGATCAAGGGGGCATGTCATGTGTTTGAGCACTTCACTCCCTTCCGGAAGCACGCGATTCCCCGAGTCCAAAAAATTTGTAAGTTCTTTGGATGACCTGTGGACCGATCTTTCACGATGAAGAATTCCTTAAGAAGAATAGATCTCGGCCCACCATCCCAATGCCTCCATCTCAAAACAGCAACCTCCCACTGCCCTTAGTCTGCAAGGCAGTCCTTTCAAGTGCGATGATGACGCCGGGACCTTCGTTGCCTATTGTACGAGCTGAACTTTTGTGCTCATCAATTCAACGCTCTTTCCATCAACTCATCTTGTCTTTTGACGCTTCGTGTTTTGTGCTCCTTTGACTATCGGCATATCGGGTGACTGCAAACACTGAAGTTCTTGCTTACGGAGTGTGGAACAGTGTTTTCAAGTGATCGCTGTTCTGTCATGTTGACGCCGAGTGAATCTTTCTTTGGCAACATGGGCAGGCTGACAGCAGCGCGAGCGAAAGTAATGGCAAATTTCTTGACTTATTTCTGAATGTGAATGTTCTTTAGAAAAGGGATGCGGCGTTGCTTCTCCCCCGTGTAAAGGTCACGCATTCCAGACGTGGTTATGAGCGAACAGTTGCCGCAAGTGTTTGAAAAGAGCAAGAGAGGAAGCAGCCCTGCCCCGTGTGGGGATCAAACTCAGGACCTTCAGATGATGAGACTGACGTGCTACCAACTACGCCAACGAGGCCAGCTGCAGTACACAGCCGGAAAGTTTGCCTCATATGGATTTCAGTCGCCCGTTCCCTAATCTTTAGACGCCCTCTGCTGGATGTTGCATTTGCCTTTTGATCTCACCGATACTTTTTTGGTCTGTTTCTGTTGCGAGTCTGTTTTTCAGATCTCACCTAGCACAAGTCTCTCTGGCTGAAGTGGCCTCTCTGCTTCAGCATCGTGCCCTCACTCAGCCATTAAAAACGTCACTCGGACTTCTGACATGCTGACATGAAATGTCAAGAGAGAGTGGCGGAGACGCTTAAGGCAGAGAGAAGATGAAGAGGGGGCGTGGCTGCGAAATGATTGACAGCTGCATGACGCTCTCCATGCAAGGTGTGACCACAGGCTAAAGGACACCTTTCGGCACATCAAGCTCTAAGCACACACCTGGAGGACGTGGGAAATGATCCCGCTACCTCTCGCATACAAAGCGAGCGCTGTACCATGCAAGCTAACCCCCCTCGCTGGGGCTCATGCCTCGGTGTCGCCTAGTGCCGCTTGTTCCCCTCTTACCGGTGCAGTTCACTGCCCTTCGTCTGCAAGGCAGTCGTGTAATTGCGGCTTTCTTGACTTATTGATGAAGGTCTGACTGGACGAGCAAATGACGCCTCTCCCCCGTCCTCAAGCTCGCTGACAGAATAAAATGGAAAGTGCTGCCATGGCTCATTGGTTTAGGGGTATGATTCTCGCTTAGGGTATGGGAGGTCCTGGGTTCAACTCGCGGATGAGCCCTTGTGTGTTCTTTTTGTCCTCGTCCACAAGACTGGGAACTGATATCCACATCACCTTGCAGCATCTGCTTATGGCAAACGATGGAATGTGACTAATGACTGAACGAGCCTGGTGAATACTCATCACGTGGCACAATGAGAGCGTGCAGTCAGCTGTCCAAGGCAGCAACCTCATTGCTCGTTCAAAAGAACACGTACTGAAAACTCATCACCACTATGTCGTAAATGAGCACCGCGATCGCTTGTTGTCATGCGTCCTTACTTGGGAAATGCAGAAGCAAAAACTGCCCTCTCTCAGCCACCGAAACGTGTGCGGCTCGCCTTGCACTCTCTGCGCCTCGCATATTTATGGAGCTGTCTGCTCTTCTTTCTGTTGAAGTGCGCAAGTTACGGGGCGTACTGCACACTATGATGTGCTCAATGACAGCTTTCAAGATTTGAAAACTATGAGCTTGATGGCTCAAGTCGAACGAATGTGGTTGTTACGCAATTGATGATCAAACGCACGTATTCTAACGATTCGTGAGAGTATGTTCTAAAGGTCCCTGGCTCGATCCCGGGTTTCGGTGTTTTGTTTCATCGCGCCCTTTGTTCCTCTCTCCAGTGCCCCCTGCCTAAAGTGACGTGTCCCTTTCTCAGCCCGAAACGCAAGCGAGACACCAGCAGCAGTCCCTGCAGGTTTCCGTGGTGTAGCGGCTATCACGTTTGCATAACACGTGAAAGGTCCCTGGTTCGAGACCGGGCGGAAACAGCCTCGTTTTGCACGCTCCTGTACTTCACAGAGGTATTGAGCGACCGGTCATTTGTTCCCAATGTATTTCCGGTGCCTTCATGCACTCTTGTACCAAACGCACGTTCCTTCTGTATGCGGAGCCGATCATTTGCAATTGGGCTGTGCCGACAGATCAGGACGAGCTCTGTCGGCTCAAAAGCAGCGCAGGACCTGCAAGAACAACAGAAAGATTAGCATCCAGCGGGGGCTTCTTAGTGAGCCCAAGATCTCATCAAGAATCGGCTCCAGCAACAGGGCTGGGCGCATTGTTCCATTCTCTAACAACTCTCGGTGTAAACAAGTCCCTCCTGGTCTCTGCTTGAATTGCACTTTCCTGCGTTTGCTTTGGTGTAACTGGCTTCCCCTGCATGGGCGAATGTGAAGAAGATCCTTAGTAAGTCATTGAAGAAACCCGAGAAGAGGTCGGAGTGGTCCCTGTCGTTCATCAACGATCCAGTCAGGCAGTACTCCTCTGTAAAGCGCCGTTCGTTCACATCAATTGGCTTTTTTTTGCTTTCACTCGTGCAAGTAGTAAAAGCAGACGCCCCTATTCTGCTGTGACCCGGATTCGAACCGGGGTTGTTGCGGCCACAACGCAAAGTACTGACCACTATAGGATCACGGCGAGTTACCGATACACACGGGGCAGGGCGGAAAAGGCTGTGCTCTCTTCGTGTGACATAATTCGGGAAAGTCCTGACGTTGCATTTCAACTGAGCCCCAGTATACATCGACCCTTCGACACTCTGAGTGACAACTCTCTTGCGTGTTTTCTCATATTTATGTAGTTTGCTTGCATGATGCCCGGAACAGCAGGGTTGCGCACTCCCATATGGTCTAGCGGTTAGGATTCCTGGTTTTCACCCAGACGGCCCGTGTTCGACTCCCGGTATGGGAACGTGTCAATTTTGCCTCCTGCTTTCCAAAAGATCAGCACTGTGTACGAAGGAGCCGCATTAAAACTACTCAACGTGCAAATCGTGCGAGAAGAGGGGGCGCTTGTTTCCAGCCGAAACTTCTCGCGTGTGAGACGAGCTGACCATCGCTGCAGGAGGTGGGAGGGTCACTCTGGTAGACAGGGCTGACCTTCGGCAATAGGATTTATACTCTCCAAGATGATATTTGCACTTTCTGGAGAGGCGATTTTCTCCACTTCAGTAGCCCGATTTCGTCGATTGCGTGGAGAGGGCTGTAGAATGTGGCGCCGTCTTTCCTGCTCCGTCCATGACAGGCGTGCTGGTCTCTGGAGAGAGAGCACGGTCCATCAGCGCACCCCAATAAAGGCACTGGAAGCAGCTGAATCGCATTGGCGAAGCTCAGCGCTGGGCCGCTGGGCACATCTGACCACAGTTTCCGTAGTGTAGTGTTTATCACGTTCGCCTCACACGCGAAAGGTCCCCGGATCGAAACCGGGCGGAAACAGACCAGACTTCTTCTGTCGCCACGCACAAAAGGGGATTGGGGATTCGCCTAGCGCTGTGATCGAACAGACCCACTCACCTCTTAGTGTGGCGGGATCTGCACAGTGCATGTCGCAGCGCATCCTGCTTTCACTTCAATGCGCGTCCTGATGTACCCCGGTCTCCCGCGTGACAGGTGGGGACAGGTGACAGGTCCACGTGGCAGGTCCTATACTAACGAGGAAGACATCTCTCTCTCCGACCCCCGGCATCGTGTCCCGACCCACCGTGCTGGAAGCCGACTCGTGCTGTGATTCCTTTACGGAGCAGAAATGACAACCGAGGAGCCGAGAGATCATTTCAGCATTTCGCGTCTGAACGGAAAACACAAACGACCAACTCAGAATGATTTGCCTTTGACGCTTATCAAAGCGTTTTTTGTGCATCGAACAGACCCACTCACCTCTTAGTGTGGCGGGATCTGCACAGTGCATGTCGCAGCGCTCCCTGCTTTCACTTCAATGTGCTTCCTGATGTCGAGTCGTGTGCCGTGCGGAGGCTCTGAAAGCGAGAGCAATGAAAAGGTGCACGACGTTGTGTTAGAAAACAGAGAAGTGAAAGGCAGTCCTTTCTCTAAGGAGGTAAAAGAAAAGCTACTCCCCGTCAGGGAATCGAACCCTGGTCTCCCACGTGACAGGCGGGGATACTTGCCACTATACTAACGAGGAAGACATCGCACGCTCCGACCCCCGGCATCGTGTCCCGACCCAGCGTGCTGGAAGGCGACGCGTGCTGTGATTCCTTTACAGAGCAGAAATGACAACCGAGGAGCCGAGAGATCATTTCAGCATTTCGCGTCTGAACGGAAAACACAAACGACCAACTCGGAATGACTTGCCTTTGACGCTTATATACCTCTTAGTGTGGCGGGATCTGCACAGTGCATGTCGCAGCGCTCCCTGCTTTCACTTCAATGTGCTTCCTGATGTCGAGTCGTGTGCCGTGCGGAGGCTCTGAAAGCGAGAGCAATGAAAAGGTGCACGACGCTGTGAAATAAACATTAATAAACGCATATATAACGTCGAAAACACATCTAACACTAGGAGTATACGGCACTCTGCACAGTGTACGAAGTAAATTATTTTCGCAGTAATTAATTATATTTACTATATTTATTATACACGTGTAAATTAATTACTGCGAAAATAATTTACTTCGTACACTGTGCAGAGTGCCGTATACTCCTAGTGTTAGATGTGTTTTCGACGTTATATATGCATTTATTAATGTCGTCGATTTTACGGTTGCAATTCGACGTTGATTATACGTCGAGGCGACGTATATATACGTATAGCCGTATTTTCGCCGTGAATATACGTATATTCGACGAATCAATGCCCACAGCTTGGCATACAAGGGTTTTGCGGAGGGGTCTTGCCACCTGCCTGAAAAAAAAACAGTAAAATGTTTGAGTGCCTATAGAGTTTCTATTTTTATTTTCTTGAGAAAAGTTGATACCATTTCCTGGAAACCCCGTCCCCCATCAGTGCGCGGTGCCCGGGGAAAAATCTGTAGGGGGGCGTCTGAAATTCTGAGCGGGGGTGATATTTCGGTTGAAACGGAGCTGTACGGTGCAGCTACCCAAATGAAATCTCGCAGCTATGCCATTGATTAGTGCTTCATGATAGAAGATATCGACTAGCAATCTGGTATTTGCGATGAAGTTCAGTTTCACATTTTTCGTCACTCTCACTGGAGAGTATTGCCTGGAGCGAAAAGTACCATAAGCGTTCATTTTTGCAGCTACATGGACGTTCTGAATCGTTAAGAAAAAATGTTGTAAAACCAACAGAAAGCACAGAGTGCTATAACTAGTCCTAGTTATATAACGATTTTAAGTATAATGATAAACTACTGCAAGGAATCGGCCCACCTGAGCAAACAGGATCGTAATGTTGACACTCAATAACGACACTGATATGTGCAGTTCCTGGACGGATAGCCCTCCTGCCCATCAAACAGACTGAGTGACTGTTCGTGTCATTTAGTGTTGTCTGACCATTGACAAAGTACAACTATTTTTTTAGGGCGCAAATTAAGTTAGGTAAATCTTTTTGCCCAAAACTGAAGGGGCAACATTCCCCCCTCCCCCCGTGATGCCAGGCCTGTCCCCAGCCTATTCCATAATGTCATTATATATAATACCATACAACAGTGACCGATCCTTACTAACTACATGTGTTAAAATTGCACATCAGCTCATAGCAGGGGGCACATAGCCGCGATGTATTATCAATGTTATATTTCAACCATAATATCGACAACATTAATAAACGCATACGTTGAGAAAATATCGAACCCAGCATATTTTCCGGTTATATACCACAATGCATTGCTAGTATTCGTTGGTCACCATTTTGGACACGTTTTTCAAACGTAGAAGTATATCCGCAAATATCTCAGCAATCCTCTTTTGACGAGTAAGTATGAACAATAATAATACTATCTGAATACATACAGATCTTTCTTAATATTATTTTGATTAAAATAGTACGTGAATAAGCAAAAAATGGCACATAAAATAGTGTGAATGGGGAAGATGACACAAAATCGTTTTGCCGTTTCTCTATTCTTATTCTATGTTGTACTTTCAAACTTTGGGTACTCTTTAATTAGGACAGACTTTATTGCTCAACTGCTATGATGCAAGCCAAATTTTATACATTTATTTCAGTTTTGAGCTTAGTAAACCGTTCATTTTTTAGATTATACTAAAGAAGATATTAATCATCATTTATTTGGGAAGTAATATTATATAATTTTCTCCTAGCTGCGGTGCTGAAGTCCCACCCTACATCAACAGAAAAAGAAATAAAGGAGCATGCAATGTGTTACTTGAAGAATGCATATGCAAGGCAGGGGGCCAGGAGATCTGGACACTGAAAATAATAGGTTTTTGGTTCTAACTGTTAGGACAATTAGACAGGGTTTGCAAATAGTGGAAAAAAATCATCTTAGCTTCCATTGTAATATTTTTTTTTCTTGGAAATATAGAAGTTGTACATTTTAAAGTGTATATTTGAATCAAAATGTGGTTTTGAGTTAGTGTGTTAATGTAATTAGTTTTGTGTTTGTCATTACTATACTGTATATTGCCATGTTACCAGAATTTGTAACTGAAGTTTAAGACTAGTTGTGTTTTTTATGATTATTGCCCATATGTTGATTGTTGATTGATTGTATACAATGTATAATTTGAAATACATATGTTTCAGGTGTGAATGTGTATTTTCAGAATACATTTCTAAATCTAATCATTGGCTTGGTTTACTTGTTTCTACACCTATAAAATCTATCTTTGATGTATAATAGACCTCTAACCATATACGTATAACAGACCTCTAACCATATACATATAATAGACCTCTAAAGTTATACGTATAATAGACCTCTAAAGTTATACGTATAATAGACCTCTAACCATATACGTATAATAGTCCTCTAAAGTTATCCGTATAATAGACCTCTAAAGTTATCCGGAACTCCAACCATATATGTATAATAGTCCTCTAAATTTATCTGTATAATAGAACTCCAACCATTTATGTATAATGAATGTCTAAACATAGACGTATAATTGACGTATAACTTTAGACGTATATTAGAATTTCATTCTAGACTAATTGTAGACCACATTTAGACGTATAAGGTATGCGTTTAATAGACGTATATTATATTATATTATATCATTCCCAAACGCGAATCTCCTGTTTTAGAAATGCTTTGGGCGGCGTGAAGTGAAAATAAGAAGTGGGCTCCAGATGCACATGGAAGCAATCAAGTGTTTCATCCGAGCTGTTTCAAAGACTGCCCAAGAGCTTTCCTTTCACAGAGGCGCAACGATTAATGATGGGGGTGCACCCTTCAATGCGCCTTCCGACTCTAGGGAGTGATTGAGACGATTCGTAGCGTGTGCTCATTTCTCTCCATTCCCCGTGTTGCAGTGGTAGGATGACGTAAATTACTGCTTCGACACGTAACGGCATTATAATCACGTGCAGGAGCTGAGGGCTTTAGTTTTGTTTCGTTTTCCATGGCGTTCGTAAGCGCGCAAATCAAAGGCAAGTCCTGCGTCTAACACGAACGTAAATGCTTTTGAAAGTGCAGTGTGGTGCAGCTTGTAAAATCCTTGTCCACATTTGTGGTTTGTTGATGTTTGTTCTGTCTGCCAAAGTTGCATTTTGACATCCGGACGGGGAGACTTTATCATTTGAACGTGAAGCCAGCCTTAAACCCTCTGAGGCGTGTTTGTCTGCCGGCACGTATCTTGTGAAAGGTATTTTTTTTTAACGGAGAGCGACTTTGAAAAAGTTTCCGCAGCCACCTCGCACTGCGTTGAAATCCGTTGGGGACTCCCCGCGCAGGTTCGAAACCTGCCGACTCCGGCATCTGCCGCACGTTGCCTTGTGCCTGCGCGGTAAAGGTGAAGTGCCGCTTCTCCTCTCCTAGTACTATAAAAACGCTAAATCGCTTGGCCCCGCTGCCATGGAAATCAGTTCTTCAGATAACCACACACTTTGCGTTCGCACCTCTGGTGCTCTACTTATGCCTTTGAAAACCTAATGAATAAAGCTGAAAGAACCGACACAATATGTAGGTGCTCATAAAGCACGCAGTAAAGAACTGTTAACAGCAAGGGTTTCAGTGGGTTAACTGAGGAGAAGGCATGATCGCTAATTGTTTACTTTTTATTTGGTGTTAGAAACACTCTTACTGTGCATGACGTGCAACAAATGTAGCCACAGAAATTGCATCACGCTTTCATGTATGCTATTGCAGACACCAACGTTGCCTAGATAGAAAACCGAAATAGCCGTGGGTTTGCTTGCTGGTCTGAAGGATCTCTCTTCGAATCTCTATCATTTGTCAATGGAAGTAAAAGGCGCCGCAATCTCATACGTTCAGAATCAAAACCGCAGCTGTTGTTCGACTTTATTTCTTGACTAATTACAACTGAGTGTCACATGAGCAGTTACATAAACTTGTCTGGTATATTTGAACACAAATGCCGTTCTTCAATTAAAACTAACAGTACATTGTCAGGGACATTCAGTTCTATACAAACAAGAGACAGACAAGAGAATATTTCTACCTTTCATGTGGACTACGTGTTGACTTACTGATCAGAATAATAAGAAGACAGAACAAAAAAAGGCACCGCTGGTATTCGGACCCAGGATCTCCTGTTTACTAGACAGGCGCTTTAACCAACTAAGCCACGGCGCCCCGGGAGCGCTGTCCTTTTGCAGCCACTTGGACACACCACTCAGACACATCTGCATTCGGTGTGTGCTCCGCCTGCTCGCTGAGCAAGTTGCCACCTTTACATACAATAGCAACATCGACAACAAGAGAAAGGATGAGAAATGGCTTTTATCTGGAACTTTTCATGTCCAAGGAACTCAATGTGCTTTCTGTGTACAACAGGGCCACTGAACTCCATACTGGCCACTGAACCACAGCAGTGGCTTGCTGGCTTGATGTCTCCCAAGGAAAATGTTGAAATTGCATGTGGAACAGGAAAATGACTCTCAGGTGCCCATTGCTCATTTTCAGACACATTTATGCAATACTTTCACCATGCGTTGAGCAATAGGGATTAAAGATAGCAGAGGTAAGGTTTAAAAGTGATTCTGAGGTGCAACACATCAGCGATACAGCTAGGCATCTGAAATGCGGGGTTTGAGAGCCCTTCAGGGAACACCGTACCCTAAAGGTACCAGAAGTCCACTAGTATAAGCATTAAGTCACTGTCACCCCTGTTACAATGTGATTGCTACATATCTTCATTTCTTTGGTTTTTAAGGAGTAAGAGTGAAGGGGGTCTAAATCTGCGATCCAGTGTGTTGAAGTATTTCACAACACTACCTGTAGCCCGTCTGAAAATAAATCCTCATTCTGATTATTGCCCTGGGCATGTACCAATAAATTACTGAGCATATATATATCTCACTGTGTTGAAGCTAGAGACCTGTATGTAATAATATGATGCTAAAATGTTATTTTCACATATATTAATGTAATAAATGATTGCTTATGCTTTATAAACAAACCTAATTAAAATAAAAGCTTAAGTTTTGTATTTATCTTGTACCATAGAACATGATTTTCTTTGTATTTCAAGCCAACAAAGTGTCCAAATGACGCACTACATGATATAAGGAAGATTATCACATGCATATCGGTATTATCTTTCTTATGAAAATGCATTCCTTTCATTACCTTTTACTTTTTAAAATGAACTCAAATTGTGTATAATGTAATAATTTAAGTAGAATAGATTCTAATAATATAATGATCCAGTGTGTTGCACTACTTCACTGCTTCACTGCTCTATGCCGTCTGGAAATAAATCCTCAGACTGCTTACTGCCCTGGGCATGTACCAATAAATTACAGGAGCACATCTATATATCACTGCGTTGAAGCAGGAGACACACAATCACTGCAAGCACATCCTAAATACAGTGTTCCATCACCTTTGACCTCATCCAGAACATATCATTTCTTGAAAGGGATTGCTGTCCGAATGCACATCTGAATCCCAAACAGAATCTCTAGTAATATACGATCGTTTGTGAAACATGCAAATGACTATCTCAGGGGCCCATTCCTCATTGTCAGACACATGTATGCAATGCTTTCACCGTGCATTGAGCAATAGGGATTAAAGACGCCACAGGTAAGGTTAGATGTCATGTTCTATGATCATTTCTTTCAGCATTAGGGACTAAATATACTAAACGTATGATGCTAAAATGTTATTTTCACATATATTAATGTAATAAATGATTGCTTATGCTTTATAATCAAATCTAATTAAAATAAAAGCTTAAGTTTTGTATTTATCTTGTACCATAGAACATGATTTTCTTTGTATTTCAAGCCCACAAAGTGTCCAAATGTTCTATGATCATTTCTTTCAGCATTAGGGACTAAATATACCAAACGTATGATGCTAAAATCCTGAAAAAAGGATGTGCTCCATCTTGTCAGTAGATTGGATTCCAAAACTGATTTGGGTCAATATACATTATCTTTGAAGATAAGGTACAGTCTACTGTAGGGAACCATCAACTTAGAAAGCATTGGCCTTCCCTGGGGGTCAGGTAGGTGCAAAAGATAAACCTTTATCCTATCTTTATATTAAGATAAGTGGCCAAGCAGTATTTTTCCAAGTTTCACCAAGCTCATCATGTTGCCATAGTAGACAAAGTTCTATAAAATGTTAAATAACTTTTAAAAAAAGCATCTTGGTCTTTCAGTACTGTACAAGGTGAATTAAACTGTCCCTGGTAATAAAAAGTAATTAGAAGCATCCCAGAAACTTTATCTCTAGAAACATTAGTTGTTTTATATCATGTAATTTAGTGTGATGTTGTCAGAATTCAAGGACATTATCACACACAGAAATTGGTTCAGTTAAATCTAAAAAACACAGCTAAACATGGGTTTAAATGTAAAATAGAAGTCTTACCTCTTGTCAAAAGATTTAATTCAAGAAGCGATGTAATAAATGATTGCTTATGCTTTATAAACAAATCTAATTAAAATAAAAGCTTAAGTTTGGTATTTATCTTGTACCATAGAACATGATTTTCTTTGTATTTCAAGCCCACAAAATGTCCAAATGACGCACTACATGATATAAGGAAGATTATCACATGCATATCGGTTTTATCTTTCTTATGAAAATGCATTCCTTTCATTACCTTTTACTTTTTAAAATGAACTCAAATTGTGTATAATGTAATAATTTAAGTAGAATAGATTCAGGTAGGAAATATAGAGTCATGACGTTTATGGCTGACATCATTTCACATGGGTGAATTTTAAGCTAAGAAACAAAAACATTTACAATGAAGATACCATTGCTTAATTTTTAATGCCTTTAAAAAATAAATACCTCCTGAGAATAATTTGCCACTCCCAGATCCTTGGTAAGGTACTGTTTGAATCCAATCAGGAGAGGAGCATCCAGGGAGTGCTTTCTATAGAGTCCAGCTTGGGCCACTCTCTTCCGGCCTGCTGATACTTTTTAACTACTCAGGGCCTGTAAGGATATAAAACACCGGTTTAAACATTTTATACCTATAAGACAAATTAGAATTTTAGTAAAAAATAGATACATCTGAAAAATAAAAAGTCTTACTGCTGATAGAGTTCTTCAGAGCTCACATCTTCCCCTTCCTTATCCGCTTCTGTTTCAGTTTCTAGAGCAGCCTCTGGCATCTCTTCCTCCTGGACAGCGGCCTCTTGCTCAGGGCTGCTGGAATGCAGGTAGATTCTTTTCAACATGCTTTTACATAATATGTTGTAACAATGATTTCAAAAAGAAACTACAGAAGCCTTACAGATTAAAAATATCTCACCTTGTGCTCATTTCCCTCTATTCCCCGTGTTGCAGTGGTGGGATGACGTAAATTACTGCTTCGACACGTAACGGCATTATAATCAAGTGCAGGAGCTGAGGGCTTTAGTTTTGTTTCGTTTTCCATGGCGTTCGTAAGCGCGCAAATCAAAGGCAATTCCTGCGTCTAACAGGAATGTAAATGCTTTTGAAAGTGCAGTGTGGTGCTGCTTGTAAAATCCTTGTCCACATTTGTGGTTTGTTGATGTTTTTTCTGTCTGCCATAAGTTGCATTTTGACATCTGGACGGGGAGACTTTATCATTTGAACGTGAAGCCAACCTTAAACCCTCTGAGGCGTGTCTGTCTGCCGGCACGTATTTTGTGAAAGGTATTTTTTTTTTTAACGGAGAGCGACTTTGAAAAAGTTTCCGCAGCCACCTCGCACTCCGTGTTAGATTATAGGAGGAATGCGGCAGCGGTGAGCTCGCTGTAGTCGTGGCCGAGTGGTTAAGGCGATGGACTCGAAATCCATTGGGGACTCCCCGCGCAGGTTCGAATCCTGCCGACTACGGCGTCTGCCGCACGTCGCTTTGTGCCTGCGCTGAAAAGGCGTAGTGCCGCTTCTCCTTTCCTCGTGCTATAAAAACGCTAAATCGCTTGTCCCCGCTGCCATGGAAATCAATTCTTCAGGTAACCACACACTTTGCGTTCGCACCTCTGGTGCTCTACTTATGCCTTTGAAAACCTAATGAATAAAGCTGAAAGAACCGACACGATATGTAGGTGCTCGTAAAGCACGCAGTAAAGAACTGTTAACAGCAAGGTTTCAGTGGGTTAACTGAGGAGAAGGCGTGATCGCTAATTGTTGACTTTGTATTTGGTGTTAGAAACACTCTTACTGTGCATGACGTGCAACAAATGTAGCCACAGAAATGGCATCACGCTTTCATGTATGCTATTGCAGACACCAACGTTGCCTAGATAGAAAACCGAAATAGCCGTGGGTTTGCTTGCTGGTCTGAAGGATCTCTCTTCGAATATCTATCATTTGTCAATGGAAGTAAAAGGCGCTGCAATCTCATACGTTCAGAATCAAACTCGCAGCTGTTGTTCGACTTTATTTCTTGACTAATTACAACTGTGTTGCATGAGCAGTTACGTAAACTTGTCTGGTATATTTGAACACAGATGCCGTTCTTCAATTAAAACTAACAGTACATTGTCAGGGACATTCAGTTCTATAAAAACAAGAGACAGACAAGAGAATATTCTACCTTTCATGTGGACTACGTGTTGACTTACTGATCGGAATAATTGAAAAGTTCGGGTCATAGCCGATGCAGTGCGTGCTAATTAGAACAACAGCAACGCTGAGCTCTCAGCACCGTACTGAGCCCAGGTGTTTTTCTAAAGCTGTCAGGTGCAGTTCATTTACAGTACGCCCCGTGTCTCAACGGTAGGACGGAGTCAAATACTGCCTCGACACGCAACAGCATTATAATAAACCGCAGGACTTGAGGGCTGTTCTCTTTGAATGTTCCAAGGCATTCGTAAGAGCGTAGGTCAAGGGCCATTCGTGCATCTCCTGTAACTCGAGTAAAAATGCTATTCAAAGTGCAGTGACTGAAATCGTCGTCCACATGTCTCCGTTGTTGATTTCTTTCTGTCTAAGAAAGTTCTATTTTCATGTCCGAACTGGGAGACTTTATCATTCCAACTTGAAGCCACCCTTAAGTACTCTGAGGTGTGTGTCTGCTTACACGTATGGCGTAAAAGGTTTCTTAAACGGAGAGCGAACTTGAAAAAAGTTGCCGCCGCCTCGCACTCCCTGTTCGATTGTAGCAAGAAGCCAACAGCTGGTGTATTTACTGTAATCGTGGCCGAGTGGTTAAGGCAACAAACTTGAAATCTGTTTGGGTCTTTCTGCGCAGGTTCAAATCCTGCCGACTACGGTGTCCTTTGCATTTGCTCTCGTGCGTGCATGAAAAAGGACCAGCGCTGTTTTGTTTTCGCTGGGACCTTTAACACTCTAAATCGCCTAGACCCACTGCCTTGGAAATCGATTCTTCAGCACCCACGAGTGACGCTTTGCAGCTGGACGCAGATAACGATGCTTTTCTGCAACGAGCTTTCCAGCTGAATTTTCTCGGCAGCTCCATACTGAACCTGTTCTCCATTGCAACATAGCGGAGGCTCGTCACGTCTATAGCAAGGCTGTGTAGGACCGCATACGCCACAGTGACTTGTACACAGACCACATGAAAGGCAAGCAAAATACACTTTTAAAATTCCAAAGACTCACAAGGTCAGAGGAACAGCGATGACCTGAACAGATCTGTTACAGAAGTGTAGGTTGACCTTTTTAGAGCTGTAATTGCATTTTTGTTTAATAGAAGATCAAATCTACTCGCATGTACCAGCACCTTACAGTTTATTGATGTTAATTCTATTTAAGTAATAAGATTGCTAACGATGTTTGACTTTAGCCGGTGTTTTTTAGAACAAATTGCTTACTCTTCTGTAAGGAATACGCAGTACGTGCCTTTGTCAGTCATTGCTCACCATACCTGTAACTTTCTTATCTAACTCACTTCCTCAAATGGTGAAGGTCCACAAACATAAATGAAAAAAACCCTTGTTGTAGATGAGGTGCACAAAAAAGCAGCCCCTGATAGTGTATAACACATTTATACTATTGCAAATAGTATAGAAAATTATATAATATTACTTCCCAAATAAATGATGATTAATATCTTCTTTAGTATAATCTAAAAAATGAACGGTTTACTAAGCTCAAAACTGAAATAAATGTATCAAATTTGGCTTGCATCATAGCAGTTGAGCAATAAAGTCTGTCCTAATTAAAGAGTACCCAAAGTTTGAAAGTACAACATAGAATAAGAATAGAGAAACGGCAAAACGATTTTGTGTCATCTTCCCCATTCACACTATTTTATGTGCCATTTTTTGCTTATTCACGTACTATTTTAATCAAAATAATATTAAGAAAGATCTGTATGTATTCAGATAGTATTATTATTGTTCATACTTGCTCGTCAAAAGAGGATTGCTGAGATATTTGCGGATATACTTCTACGTTTGAAAAACGTGTACAAAATGGTGACCAACGAATACTAGCAATGCATTGTGGTATATAACCGGAAAAAATGCTGGGTTCGATATTTTCTCAATGTATGCGTTTATTAATGTTGTCGATATAATGGTTGAAATTTAACATTGATAATACATCGCGGCTATGTGCCCCCTGCTATGAGCTGATGTGCAATTTTAACACATGCAGTTAGTAAGGATCGGTCACTGTTGTATGGTATTATATACAGTATAATGACATTATGGAATAGGATGGGGACAGGCCTGGCATCACGGGGGGAGGGAGGAATGTCGCCCCTTCAGTTTTGGGCAAAAAGATTTACCTAACTTAATTTGCGCCCTAAAAAAATAGTTGTACTTTGTCAATGGTCAGACAACACTAAATGACACGAACAGTCACTCAGTCTGTTTGATGGGCAGGAGGGCTATCCGTCCAGGAACTGCACATATCAGTGTCGTTATTGAGTGTCAACATTACGATCCTGTTTGCTCAGGTGGACCGATTCCTTGCAGTAGTTTATCATTATACTTAAAATCATTATATAACTAGGACTAGTTATAGCAGTCTGTGCTTTCTGTTGGTTTTACAACATTTTTTTCTTAACGATTCAGAACGTCCATGTAGCTGCAAGAATGAACGCTTATGGTACTTTTCGCTCCAGGCAATACAAACCGTGAGAGTGACGAAAAATGTGAAACTGAACTTCATCGCAAATACCAGATTGCTAGTCGTTATTTTCTATCATGAAGCACTAATCAATGGCATAGCTGCGAGATTTCATCTGGGTAGCTGCACCATACAGCTCCGTTTCAACTGAAATATCACCCCCCCTCAGAATTTCAGAAGCACCCCTACAGATTTTTCCCCGGGCACCGCGCACTGATGGGAGACGGGGTGTCCAGGAAATGGTATCAACTTTTCTCAAGAAAATAAAAATAGAAACTCTATAGGCCCTCAAACATTTTACTGTTTTTTTTCAGGCAGGTGGCAAGACCCCCTCCGCAAAACCCTTGTATGCCAAGCTGTGGGCATTGATTAGTCGAATATACGTATATTCACAGCGAAAATATGGCTATACGTACACACGATACATACAGTAAAAAGCCTCAGGCACTGTGTTAGATGTGTTTTCAACGTTATATATGCGTTTATTAATGTCGTCGATTTTACGGTTGCAATTCGACGTTGATTATACGTCGAGGCGACGTATATTCCCGTATAGCCGTATTTTCGCCGTGAATATACTGTATTCGACGAATCAATGCCCACTGGGTAAACTCTTGAGCAAACTCTGAACCAGCTCTAAGGAAACTAATCCAATTAGACGTTACTTTGACTCATCTTTTTACGCTCAGCGCTGGATTGCTCAAACTCCAGCTAGGGTTAGGGTTAGCATTCCCACGCTACTTAGACACTTTGTTTACGCTCAGTGCTGAATTTTGGGAACTTCAGGACGAGTGGGAATTTTCTCCTATCTGTCAATTCTGTTTTGTTTTGGAGACTCTTGGCTGCCTATGTTGTTCAGTGCAGCGTGAAGGAAACATTTTCCAAAACTGTGTCAGCTCAAAAGTTGTAAGAAAACCTCTCCAGGTGCTTTAACTCTCTTCATTTTTGTCATTTAATGTGACACTCGATGTATAACTGGAGCCTCACATATGCAAATGGTGAGGCTCCAGTTCGACACCCAGTTCGACACCACTTTACAGTATATGACAAAAGCATGGCAGACTGTGCCGGACCGGCAGATAACTTCTGCTTATTTTTACCATATTAAACATTGGAAATCCAACCACTTGCATTTGTGACACTTGATTTTGGCTCCACAGAAGACACTCTTAAATCTTCAAACACTTTTCTCTTCTCCCGCAACACTCTTGTCTGTCGGCACTATGTGGCTGCGTTGCATGACAACCCATCTCACCACGGAAAGGAACCTAACAGCTTTGGTAAGAGAGGAGAAGAGGACCTGGGCTGTACGGGGCTCAAACCCGTGACCTTGGCGTTATTAGCACCACGCTCTAACCAGCTGAGCTAACCGGCCTCACAACATCAATCCTCTCTGTGCTGCAAAAAATCGATCTCAGGGAATTTCTTTTGCCCTCCTTTGAATAGAAAGCCGTGTAATTCAGTGTACGGGCTTTCTCGTGCAGTTTCATGGTTCTTGTAACCCAAATCCTACACTGGCCTGAAGTGCCCCCCCATTTCACAGCATTTTTCAGCTGATTTAAAATGTACCTAAAGGAGAAGCATTATTGAAGACCATCAATTACCAAGAGCTTTTGTCAAAGGTTTTGGTGGTCATTTTTAATGACCACAGAGCGCTGTGACCTCGGTTTTACATCTCATCCAAAAGACAGCGCCCTTTTACAACACAGCATCTCCGTCACTATACTGGGGCATTGGGACCCGCACAGACCTCAGGGTGAGTGCCCCCCCGCCGGCACCATTAACACCGCTTCCAGCTGGAAGCTTTGTTTTTCCCTGTAGCTCACCCTCATTCGGGTACTGACCTGGCTCGCACCTACTTAGCTTCAGTGGGTTTGCAGTTGCGAGTTGCAAGGGGATGCAAGTGATGGAGCTGCTCGCTGCAAAAGCCACTGCATTGGCCGGGAATCGAACCCGAGCCTCCCACGTGGCAGGCAAGAAGTCTACCACTGAACCACCAATGCTCAGTGCCTGGGCCTTCAAAAAAGACGGTTTTTTGGTGCTCTGTGCAAAACGCGTCGACATCTGCTTCCAGCTGCAAAATGTCATTCGCGGACGCTGAAGAACTTATTTCCAAGGCAGCGGGTACAAGCGATTCGGTGTTTTAAAACCACCAGGAACAGCAAGGAGGCGCGCTTCTTTGCTTGCGCCGGAACACACCGACTGGAGGCGGACAACGTAGTCGGCAGGATTCGAACCTGCGCGGGGAGACCCCAATGGATTTCTAGTCCATCGCCTTAACCACTCGGCCACGACTACAGCAAGCCCTGCTGCCGCTGCGTTGTTGCTACAATCTTACCTGGATCGCGAGGCGCCGGCGGAAGCCTATTTCAAAGTCGTTCTCCGTTTCAAAAAAACATTTCCAAAATACAAGCCTTGCAGACAGACACGCCTCAGAGGACTTAAGGGTGGCTTCATGTCGGAATGATAAAGTCTCCCCGTCCGGACATGAAAATTCCACTTTGTTACACACAAAAAAAGAATCAACAACAGAGAAATGCCCACAAGCATTTGAAAAGCCGCACCACGCCGCATTTGAAATAGCTCTTACATTAGTGGTAGACGCAGGAATCGCCTTTTTATTTACGCTCTTACCAACGCGATGGAAAGCAAAACAAAGCAAAGCAGAGCAAAACAAAACGAACAAACGAAAACCCTCACGTCCCGCACTTGCATATAACGCCGTTACGTGCCCAAGCGGTATTGTACGTCATCCTAGCACTGCACCCCGAGGCGTACGGCATATGGGAACGAGCACACGCCACGAATCGTCTCGAATCGCTCCCTACAGCTGTAAGGCTCCTTAAAGCATGCACCCCCAATATTCTTCTTTGCGCATCTGTGAAAGGTAAACTCTTGAGCAAACTCTAAACCAGCTCTAAGGAAACTAATCCGATTAGACGTTACTTTGACTCATCCTTTAAGGGACCTTTCTTAATTGGAGAAATCAATGATTTCAAATGAATTCTGTATGCGTTAAAAGACAGCTATACACAGAAAACATGCAGGACACTGCTCATGATGTTTCCCGAGCCGAAACAGTGTGTTTTTCCAAGCCATCTGACAAAGCCCGCCCACTGAAAACTGCAGCAGATAGTGTAAAGACGTTCAACTTTGTAACTACTGCACGCACAGGAAGCAGTATAAATTCCTCTTTTCAAACTGTCAAAGGTTTGCTTTGCGAACGCTGCAGGACATCGCACAATCTCTTTTGAACGGGGACAAACGATTTCTTATGAGGCACACTAAGTACAGACGTTTAAAAAGCTCCACTCATGCCGACGATGCAGCATGAAGAAGCGCAACCTAACGTTTGCATTCCTAACACTGTTGCAACCTAGCACTGTTACATTCCGCGCATCAGTAGCTAAGAGAATATCATTTAAGGCTCTTGTTAATGCTGTTTCAGAAACCAGACTGAAATTTCTCAAGTATATTATTTGAATCCAGATACGATTGACGTTGGGCAACAACTATTCTCTCAAGACTTTAAGATTGAAATGGGACCTTTGAGACAGGCCTGTAGTTTTTAAGAACATGTGGATCCAAATTTGACTTCTTAAGGAGCGGTCTAACAACCGCTACCTTAAATTGATCAGGTACAACGCCTGACGCAAGCGATGTATTCATCATACTAATTATAGGTCCTGCCAGTCCTTCAGGGGAATCTTTGACTAGCTGAGTGGGTATGGGAGTGTTCATGTCTGTGTTCATGAGTCCACCATAAGAAGAAATCTGAACAGGAGTGGTGATCATGCGAGGTCACCACGGAGGAAACCACTGCTCTCCCCCCCAAAAAAAACACCACTGCCCCTCTCAAGTTTGCTAAAGACCACATGGATGTTCCACAGCAACTCCTGGAACAATGTTCTGTGGACAGACGTGACAAAAGTTGAACTTGTTGGTAAATGTGCACAGCATTATGTTTGGAGATAACAAAACTCTGCATACCAACTCCAAAACCTCATCCCACCTGGGAAGCATGGCGGATGCTGTACGGCTTGCAATCATTGAGGGACCGATGAATTCCAAGATGTATTTGGAAATTCTACAGCAGTATGTCAGGGTGTCTGCCTGTGATCTAAAACTCGAAAGACGCTGGGTCATGCAGCATGACAAAAACACAGGAGTACATCAACAACAGAGTGGCTGAAACAGAAGAAATTCCGTATTTTGGGATGGCCAAGTAAGAGTCCTGACCCCAATCCCATCGAAGTGCTGTGGCGTGATCTGAAGCAGGCCGTTCAGTGCAAGACATCCCAAAAATATACATGAACTGAAACAGTTTTTCATAGAGGAATAGGCCAAAATACCTCCTAACCGCTGCTCAGGTCTGACCAGCCGCTACAGAAAGTGGGGGTTGAGGTTTTTGTCATAAAGGAGGTTCCACTAGCTCCTTAATATAAGGGTTCACGTACTTTTTCCATCAATGACCTTGATTGTTTAAACCATTTGGTCAATAAAGAAACAGCAATGTCAAATGTTGGGCGTGTGTTGTTTGTTAAATCAGACTCTCTTTATTAATTATTATGACTTAGATAAAGATAAGATCACATGTTAGGAGCCATTCATGCAGAAATCCACATCATTCCGAAGGGCTGTTTACAAAAGTTTTTCTCCCAACTATATGTGAGAGAAAAGCAGAGACGCTCACTGAGTAAGGCGGGGTTGCAGCTTTGCAAATCACAAGGACATTTGTACGCTCAAAATGGGACAGGAGCACCCCAGATGGGACTCAAACCCACAATCCCTGGCTTAGGAGGCCAGTGCCTTATCCATTAGGTCACTGGGGCGGGTCGATCACGCTGATGAAGAGCCAGTTTTTTTTTTCCTTTGCTTTTTCAAAGGGATCCCCAAAATTAGGAAAGTTAGGCAGCAGAAGGTTTACTGTGACCTGAGAAGGACCGGCATCCAATCACGGTGGTACACACACACACGCTCTCACTCATCTGAGCTACACGGCTACCAAGATGATCTCAGGTGCGCCGAGCTGGTACGGAACATATTGAACTGATCGACGGCGAATTGTCTCTCAGACAGGCTTTTCACCTCTGAGCTCCCTGACTGACAGTAATCAGCTAGGTAGTGAAACAGTCAGCTGCTTCTAAGCCTTAAACAGCTGCATCTCGGCGCTTCCACGGAGAGATGATTTGAAAGCCGAACATCGCCCATTGGGAACACCTTACTATCACTAGTTTAAGAGACTCTTAAGGTCTTGCAGAGGTGCCTGTCTAATAGCATGCGCTTTGCAAGCTATAGGTGTTTAGGCTGAGGCAGAATACCTGTTAACAAAATGTTTTTCTAAAGGGGCCTCGCACTCTTTTCCAAGCAATGGTCACCATCCCCACCGAGTGTCACAATGTAGTCATGTCCTAGGACGTCACCTGTTAGTCTCCATTTGTCTGCCACCAACACTTTAGGTTACGGGGTCACAACCGCACCCCGGAGACCAGAGGAGCCGTTGGCGTTCTGGCAGCGCAGATTGGGCTGAAGGTGGGGCGCTTGAATCTCCCTGTTGGAG